>NW_019727101.1:2019035-2022562 GCF_002891405.2 Cryptotermes secundus
CCATATCGTGGTATTCTGTCGGACCCATCATTACCCTGCAAGGTCACATCACTGCCAACGACTATGTGACCATTTTGGGCGACCAGGTCCATCCCATGGTGCAAACTTTGTTCCCTAATGGTGATGCCATTTACCAAGCCAACAGTACCCGTGTTCACACAGCTCACATCGTCCAGGACTGGTTTTCTGAGAACGAAGATGAAGTGTCACGTCTGCCATGGTTCCCACAATCGCCAGATATCAATATTATTGAGCCTTTGTGGTCTGTTTTGGAGAGCAAACTGCGTGCGCGCTATCCACCTCTATCATCGATAACAGAACTTACCACGTTTTTTTTAGGAAGAATTGTACAAGATTCCCTTGCAAATCATACAGGACCTCTATTTATCCATTCCAAGGAGACTGCAAGCAGTTCTGCAAGCCAGAGGTTGTCCTATACCATATTAGTCACGGTAATGTCTATTTTGGTGGGTTTTTCCATATTTTTGTCCATCCCCTGTATATAAAAGAACCACCGTGTTATGTGATACTATAAAAATCCCTAAATACAACAGGATGTAAAACGTAAAATTTACTCACGAGAATTTGTTGTCGATATGTAGTTGAGCGATGAGGTCGCCATCTTTATGCTTTCAGACAGTCTTTCGAACGCCACTTCTTTCATATCGGTTTAGAAACTACCGCTTTCTTGACAACCAGGAAATTACTGAACATTAACGGACTTAGAATGGACGAATAAACAGCCAGATGAAGACAATTTCAGTGAATATAAGTTTTGTACAAATGTAGGATGTTCGCGATAATTTCTTTTTGTAAAAAATTATAAACCCATGAAATGAGAAACTAAGAGAGCAGTGAAACATTTCTTTTTAGATTTTTACCTTCTCTATTATGGTAACTTGAAGTCTTGTAGATGGTTATTATGGTTTGGAGAACGTATGACCTCCATAAATTTTCTATTTTCTGAGCTATATCAACCATATTTTACTTTGGTTTTATTACTTTGTTTTTATACCCTGTGGATGGAGGTGACATGTACCTCCGAAACATCTGTTAGCTTTCAAAGAACTACACGAGGCAGTATCCAAGGAAATAGAACTCTTCATAACCACCTCTGTGAGAAGTTCAAACACTACATATTTCTTCCACAACCTGGGTTAACATATAGGCACTTGTTTCCACAAAAACACTTGTATACAGAAGTTCCTCTTTTCGAATCTCGCCCGGGATATGGGCTACCCTCACTCGGGCTTTTCTTTGTTTTCCTTTGCCTCTATAAATGACTGCTCCTTAAGAAGGGCTCAGCTCCATGAGTAGGTAAGTAAGTACGTAGCATAATTAGGACAATATTTCTACCAAATCATGTTTCTTCTTAGGGCTATATTCAACATTAATTCGAATGAGTATCTCCGAATCCCGTATGAGTAATCAGCTCGTAAATCGAATCCCAAAGTAAGATATTCTCATTACTGTGTTTCGTGGTTTCTTACAAACACACCAATTGTGTATCGGAGTTTCGTGGTGAGAGAGGCCATGTTGTGTTACCGCCTCTTGCCTTCTAAGAAAATATTTATTATACTCTCTTTCTTAGTTGTAAGCGGGCCGATCATAGTTGCCGCGTGGTTTGAGTCATGAAATGTCTGCGCCCTCTTAAACACTGGGATCGTGGGGTCGAATCACATTCAAGGCATGGATGTCCAGCTGCGTTTGTCCTCTCTTTGTGTTTCGCTATGTCGGTAGCGGCCTGCGTCATGTTGATCCCAGGTCCAAGGAGTATTACCTTCTGTCTAAGATTAAGAAACTGAAATGAAACGAAACGTTTCGCAGTCCCTTTCCTATAACCAACTCGGATGTGGATCGCAGACGAAGCCCTCCACTTAAAGACTTAGGATGTGATAGTGTGCTGCGTTATCAGGCATACTGCGCGTCTCTGTGGCCCATAAAGCGTAGAAAATCAGAGAAAATTCTGCTTTAGTCTCATTTCGCCAACCACGAATTTTTCATCGAATCACCGGGAATTTAACCTGATGCTTCGAAGTTAAAATCCAGTTTTCAACCCTTTGAATTATGGAAGAGACTCA
Organism: Cryptotermes secundus; assembly: GCF_002891405.2. Lineage (NCBI taxonomy): Eukaryota > Metazoa > Arthropoda > Insecta > Blattodea > Kalotermitidae > Cryptotermes > Cryptotermes secundus. The sequence goes on from NW_019727101.1 coordinate 2,021,117, forward strand.
TGTACTTAATTTTATCTGTAAATGTAATATAAAAATCAGCTTCTACCTTAAAGAATAAACAATCTAAGAACTATTTTTGGTGTGCTCTTCAATGAAAGAATAGCATTTGTGAGAAAAATACGAAACACGCCAATACATTCTGTGGGCAAAATACAGAGTTCTGCAATGATAAATATGGCATTTAAGAAATTAAGGATTATCCTGTTATATTTTCCCCACACTCTTCATGAATTACAAAGATTTGATGATTCTTATCTCCTGCCCGTTATCATCACGTTTCCTAATTCTTTCTTTATTGAGTGCCTCTTTCAAAACTGCATGTGTTAGCTTGTAGTCATGAAAAGGAATGGCGATTATGAACACTAAATCTGATAGAAGGTCCGTAGGAGCATACGTATTCTATTTTGATGTACTCTTCAAGCATTCACATCGAGTGACATAGGAAAAAACTTTCACACATTCAGGATTTCCTGCTTCTTGATCAGAGATGAACCCAAGACCTTCTGAATGTGAAACATTAGTTCCAACCATTGAGGCGTAACTCTGATAATTAAAATAGCTTTGTGGGCTATAAGCTGACACAATATTATCTAACAATAATCTTATAAAAATTAATATAATAATGCAATGAAAGGTAAAGCTATCCTTGTAACAAGCCGTGGAAACCCATAGGGCTGTGAGACATCGAGGCTTCCACATTTTCTAAACAATCCGCTCAAAGATGGCTGTGAGATTATCAGCCTTACGCGCCTGCCGCCCTTTGCAACTAGGAATATTCCTAGTAGTCATTCTGGTAGAGGCCTAGTCGACTCCAGGACCATATTGCTGGTAGAGGGATTAGGTCAACTAAAGAATCCAATGTCCTAATCGGAAATAGAACCCGCGAATTTCCGGCTGGTAATTACACTATCGCGTACCTCTATAATAATGAATGCACGAAAGATAAGTTTCACTTTGCTTTTCCCCTAAATCTTGAACCTTAATTCGTGGTTGTCTGAATGTATGTAGATATAAATAACTTGTGCTGTGTTTCCGAACTCTTGCCAAATTCTCTCTGAAAAGGAAGTTATGAAGGGTGTGGTGTGCCACTATAAAAATGGAAGCACATGATAAGGGCGTTTCCGGACCGACCGACGAATATGGGAACAGATTCAATTCCTGCAAAAACATCGTAAATAAAATATGATATCCCTTTCTTTCTTTATTTCATTGTTCTCTCTATAATATCAGCGTGGATAAGGGAGTGTCATGTATTTAAAATGTATTTGAAGACATGATCCTGAAGTATGAGCCAGCATGTAGTATGTTCTACAGACTGAAAAATGAATTCTATTCCTTCGACTTTGATATGGATAGATTCTAAAGTGTTCTGACCATGGCTGACGACACTCAGATTTGCTGGGGTTTTGGACTTTTTCCATCGTCCTGAATTTTAGGTAATAGAGG
>NW_019727101.1:2022656-2109292 GCF_002891405.2 Cryptotermes secundus
ACAGATCCAGTTTCCGAAACGTCGTGTCTCCTATTACCTAAAATTCTGGATGATGGAAAATTCCAAAACCCCAGTTATTCTTTGATATGGATATTTTTCGATTCACTGTTGAATACAATTAGGAAAATGCTTGCCAGATTCATTTGTTTTGGAATACGTATAAATTACAATGAGGGATAATCGTAACGGATGAATTCAAAATCACACTGCGATATCTAATGTTAAAAGAGAATGGTACTGTCACATGACTGAGTCTGACTGGAGACTGCGTTTGGATTGGTAATTGGATTTATTAGATAATTAACCTAAAATTAACTAGGATAATTTCGTTGGTTACAAACTCCAAAGTTCACTGAAACTACAAAACATATAAAGTCTTCTCAGTCTTAAAAGNAGCCGTTGCTTGGTAGCGGCTCTCAGTGGGTTCCTCTGGGTTCCCGAACTGTCCCTGGACTCAGCTATCAGCTTCTCACTTCTCAAAATTGTAACTGTCCTCGTTACACAGCTTCGGCACGGACCGCACAAGAAATCATCGCTACAACAATTGCGTGTGCTCTCGTTACCAAGAAAAGAAAAAACATGTCCCCAGAGACATTCCCTAGCAATGGCTGTTGAACTGTGGCCTGTTTACACAACTGTTATTTGGCAAGGGTTCTACATGATATAGTACTAAATTCTGGGATGTAACACCGTGTAGTCCGGTAGACTTCTGCTGAAATTTCGGAGGAACATACTGCCTCCATTTTCAGGATAAGAGTACAAGCGAAGAAAGCCAGTACCAGTATCTTTTGTTACACACTGAAGATGGATGCAGCACGTTCCTCCAAGAAGACAGTTGGATTCTACCAGACTACACGGTGAAGATGTCAGAAAGTAGCACTGTTTATGGCCTCTACTCTGAGACCCTCGGAGCCAACGTTCTGAAAGGTAATCTATTTATGGAAATTCTGCAGCCATTGATTGTTGTACCTGTGTCTGTATTGAGCTTGGACGAGCTCCAGAACTAGTTAAGTTTGTCACTGGAATTTATTTTCCTCACAAATTTCTTCTTGCGTATTCCCGTGGTATAGAAGTTATCACATCCGCCTATCACGCGGAAGGTCCACGGTTCCATCCTGGGCGGAACATGGTGTATTGAATTTTAACACTCATTTTATGGTGCAATGATTTAATTCAATCATTCACTTTTGTTTAATAAGTCTCCGACTCTGAATTTGGCTATGGTTTTAATATTTTTGAAAATTTCTTATTGGTGGTAATTGTCACTGAGCTGCAAATTATCTGAGAAATTTGGCCCTTTTTGACAAATATAAATTCCTTTCTGTCACATGACTTGTGCTCTATACATTCACCTTCAGCGCTCGTAAAATATTCCCTTCAATTTCCAGCTGTAAATATCTAGTCTTTGCACTGTTATTCTATTAGATAAATGATTGATAATATTGGTTATATTATGGTAAGTTCATGGCCGCGCCATAACTCAAGTGTTTAGTCGCTGGCTTCCCACCACGGCGGCGCGGGTTCGATGCCGGGTCTGGTCAAGTGGGATTTGTGGTTGGAAAAGTGGCGCTGGGGCAGGTTTTCTCCGGGTACTTCGGTTTCCCCTGCCAATCTTCATTCCACAAATTGTTCCACAATCACTCTCACCTATCATCTGGGGCTGGTACAATAGGCCAGAAGTGGCCGCAGTACAAGGGACTTATTCCCACCCCACTAGCAATAATGGTAAGTTCATAGACGCACTTGTAGTATTATAAGGGGTATGCTTCAGAAAATAATAAAGATATTTATCTGATGCTGCTTACGTAGTAACAAGTGTCTCAAGTAAATCTAAAATTTACTGCCACATTCCCACCATCTTGTTACTGACGACCATAGGAATTTATTTTTAAAAGAAAAATCTAAAATCAACTGTAAAGCTATAGTAAAGTATGTAAAGATGTAACAGATGTGAGATGTTGAGCTTCCCACATTCTCTAGACAATCGGCTCGTAGCCTTACTCACCGGCCGTTCTTCGCCCCCAAGAACATTCCAAGAATATTCGTGGTACTCATTTCTGTTAGAGGCTGAGTCAACCCCAGGGGCCATAATGCCATGAAAAAAAAAATCAGTTACCTCATCGGGACTTGAACCCGCGACCTCCCGGGGTGGAAGCATATGAATACTATATTTTTCCTAAGGAGAATCCAGAAATAAATAAAATTGTTTTGACAGAACTGAATTTGCCCTTTAGTTCCGAGGCTTTTAAGCAGGAAGGAATAAAAACTATTGATATTGCTAAGAGGTATTAGGTTCAAAATTTAGTATCTTAAATATATAATTCTAGGTATTTTCGTGAAAAATATTAGAATTAGCTTTTAGAACCCGTCACCATCTTCTTACACATTCTGGAGGACTCTGAAATAGGGCGATTCATCTTTTATGAGAAGCTATATTTGTTAAGAAAAATAGTGTTGTATTTTGGTCTAATGCAGTGTTTACTTTTAAGACATGTTAAAAATCCCAAGCTTTCGAAATTTTAACCAAATTCCAAACATTTTGGAAAACCTGAAGCCTAACTTTATACACTCCTTGTAGGAGGCATATTTTTCCTATCTGGGTTTTACTGATAAATTTCTACGGTTTGAAGAGTTAAATGGAGGACAACATGGCGCTAAATTTTAAAGTTACTTGCAGCACATGTTATTACCTATGTACAGATTTGGCAAATACAGACGCCCAAAAGTAACCAGGAAGTTTTCCTGTGTCCCCGGAATGTTATTCTGGATACATCGTAGAAACGGTACAGCTGTTATGGGACCAAATTAGTGTTTTGTGTTCAATGAAACTTTGCAGACAATATTTTCCATGCGTGTCCTCAAGCAGGCGAACACCTATGAAACTACGTTCAAAATGTCCAGTTTTATTTCACTGTTTCTAATTGATTTGGACCCTTACACATATATCACTATTACCATTGCCACAACCGTAGTTGTGTAGGTTAGCTGAATGGTAACGCATTTAGAAGTCATAATGACTTGGTTAGGGCCTATAATAAGGAATAAGTTACTAATTATTTCCAGGTAACATATTTTTTCTTCAGAAGCTGTTAGTCGCTTAGCTACACCAGAAATTCATCGTGTTTTTTGAATCTGAAAGTTCATTACCATATGCTTTCTTTGTATCCCGGAGTCATATAAGTTTCTTCCAAAACTTCTCGCCTTAGTTTTTTTTAACATTCATTTTAATAATATTCTTCGCATTTATTTCTAGTTCCACGAAGTGGTCTTTTTCCATAAGATTTTCTGACAAAATTTTGAATTTATTTCTTGCATGTCTGTTAAATATTTCTTACCTCTTCTACATTAGCGCAGTCATCCGAAAAGTCAAAATATGAACCTTTTCACTTTGCAGTTTTCTCCAGACCCTTGTTAATTTCTGCTCCTTATATCCCGATGGTCCCTAAGCATCTTTCCTTAGAAACCGACGGTCAATATTAGTGCCTTAATGTGAACAACAAAAATCTGTACACCTATAACAAGTAAAATTACATTTCTTTTAATATATATTTCAATCCTTACAGTTTAATAGTCCAGGGAGCACACAGTAGTGTAGTTGGTTGAGGTACTATGCTACAATCCGGAAGGTCGCGGGTTCGAGTCCCTTCGAGATTGCTGGATTTTTCAATTGACATAATTCTCCTAGCCTAACTACGGCCCTAGGGACGACTCAGCTTGTAACATAACCGAGTTTCATGGATCTTCCTGGGGATAAAGGACGGCTGGAGCGTAAGGCTGACAACCTCACCGCCATCTGTGAGCTGAATGTCTGGATAATGTGGGAGCCTTCACGTCTCACAACCCAATTGGCCTCCACGGGCTGTTACAGGGATACCTTTACTTATTTTACTCGTACGTTGTAAGAGACTAGACTGAAGGAGAGAATGAAGGGTATGTAGTCCATTAGAACACGACGTTTCGGAGGAAGGTATGACCACAATTTTCAGGACAAAGAGGAAAGAAAAAATAGAATATGGGTACTGACCTGAAGTCAGCTTGCAGCGTACTCCTTGCACATTTCTTTCTTGGTCTACTCTTCGACCCCGAAGTTACGGTTGATATCTTATGTAACTGACTTTTAGTCGAATGTAAAGATATTTTAAAGTTATGTTATTTTTTTTTTCAAAAGACGACGTTTCGCATATTCTATTTTATTTAGCAGCATATAATTATTAACTAAAAATATTTTAACCTGCTTACGGCTGGATGACAGAAGAATCGATGTTCAATGCCCGGCTGGGACAAGAGATTTCTCTCGTCTCCATACAGCTCAGACTACCTCTGCACTCAATTCGGCTTCCTATACAGTGGGTACAAGCGTCTGTTACGCACGGGGACAAAGCGGCCTACCCCATCTATGTCCGAGGTTAAGAGTGGCGGCGCTATACCTCCATTGTCCCATACACGTCCATATGCTGGGTTGCTTAACTAATTAAGCACAGGGAAAAGTGTTCTTTTATTGTAAATAGAGAAAGCTTTCCCTGTAGAAATTCGACCTGAATAAATATATATATATATAATAGAGAAATGTACGTCTGTGTTTCCATGCCTGTTCCTTCTCCTTTTTGTAGTATGGGTACTGATACAAGAAGTTCTGCTTATGGTGAGCTGTGTTGGGATATATAACAGCTTTCTTTCTAGATTTGAGGCTTTCACGGCGGTGACTATGAAGAAAGCAGTCTTCTGGGATTTGGCACCGTGTATATGTGGTGTTAACCGACGTTTCGGAGGAACGTATCGCCCCCATCTTCAGGGTAGAAGAAAAAGTATAAGAAATCTGCAAGCGACAACACCGTGAGAAACGGTAAAGCAGNGGTAGTTATACCTAAGCGACTACAAAAGAATATACGTGTAATTCCGCCGTTTATTTGTGGCAATAAAATTTTATTTATGTGTCCTGCCACTATATAGACTTGAGGTTTGTGCAGGATGGCATGGGTTCGATTTCCATCAAGGGTAGTTTCTTTTTCTCCACGGCCTCCAGGTCGGATCTGGCACCACCAAGTCTCCTATCCAATGGATACTGGGAGCTCTTAACCAGGGGTAAAGCGGTCGTGATAAGAATCTGACTAATCACCCCCATCTAGCGCCGAAGTCACGAATGCTGGAGCTATACCTCCACTAACCGATACAGCTTCATGAATTGGTGCCTAATTAATTAAGTTCAGGGACACCTTTACCTTTTGTGCCAAAAGAAATATATTCTGAAGGTCACAATAATGACTTCTGTTTGATTCCAAGATTCTAGAGGAGTTGTACATAAATAAGTAAACACCACAAACGAGAGATTTTTTTTCTAAAATGCAATGTAGAATTTTGTGCATGGACGCGCTAGTAAGGAGTGAAATTTTATGACATTTGGCAATATTGCTCGAAAGACCCTATTAACAATTTTGTGTTGACGGAAGGGCCACAACGAGGTCTTGTAATTCTGACAGTGAAACGCATATAACTGTAAAGTTTAATATAATTAAAACATCTAGAAGATAAATTCGATAGTACCATGCGTTCTTTTCTTAAATAGAACGGATAATTGCTAAGGGACAGCACTGAATACGTAAACTTATTTACATGTTTAGGAAATACAGATTCTGTGTCTCCACGAAATTTTATTTCCTTCAATTTTAAAGTGTCTTCTTTTTATTTTGAAGCACCAACTTTATAAGTTAATATGTCGGATATTCGAATTATATAAATTAGAGATTCAAGATGTCTATTTTTATTACACATTTAGGTAGGCTTTGTTCAGGGAATTAGTATAATTCTCCGGACACAGTACGTAAACACTTGAGTGATGATTTGCGAGACATGAACGCGGCATTTGCAAAAATTTCTCATAGTTTTCTGTTGCATATACTGCGATTGTATGGAAACAGTGGTCATCCGGCATAACAAAAAATGCAAACTGTTTAATTCCTGCCAATTATTGGTCTCAGATATAATTCATAAGTCTATGAAAATGATCCTACTGGAATATAATTCCATTAATGTTCCCCCCTAAATACGATCAAGTCGAAAAAAATAGAAATATTTTCAGGAAAACGCGTTTTATTTATACAAATTACCAGTAATTTTCGCTGTAAAAGACCTTCTGCAACATAAACTAAAACAATTCCTTTGAAAATTATCCTAGTTAAATATATCCCACTAATGTTTTGTGTGAATCTGATATTTTCGAAATACGGAAATAATCAAAGAAATGTGTACTGTGAAACTGAACCTACTCAAATTTAGAATCATGTTCTCTAAAAACACTGACCCTTCAAAAGAAATCTGTGAAATTGATATAACTTAAACAAAATTCGAGGAATCTTATATTTTAATTTTTGATAAAAGTCAAGGAATATAATTTAAAAATCTGATTATTCCTAATATTAACAAAGTAATATATTATATAAACATGATCATTCCTAAACAAAATTCAAGATATATTCTCTGTAAATTCGATTTTCTGTAGCATAATTCAAAAATATTTTCTCCAAGATGAATCGTAAATAAATAAAATTTAAGGATTATTTTTCTCTAAGCTTATCGTTCCTTGATAAAATTCTAGTCACGTCGTTAAACCGACTCTTCAGCCACTCCTCTCTTGCTCTTCTTCTGTCGAATTTCTCAATTAAAATTAATTATGTAACGATATATGAGATATATGATTGCATTACCAAATTAATTTAACTTATAAATTTGTGTATAAGTTTTATGAACTTTTTTTTTTCATACCAAGTTTTCCGCGGGCTGGCAATAATGTGCAATACTTATATGATCAGTCACAAAACTCAAAGAATATAGACCTTCTGAAATAAAAATGTACACTAAAATTTTCAAAAGGATTATCCGAAATTTTGTTTTATAGTTTTTGAAGGAGGTTACCGTGAGAAATAAGATTGAGACAGTAAGTGCAGAATCCGCCTGCCGTATATCCCGCTCACATGAATTTGGTTTGAAACCGAGGTTAGGAATATTATTACGTACGAAATTATGCTTTTGAGGAATAACAAACTTTATAGACAGGCAAGAATATGTAAATTTCGAGATTTCAAAATGTTCGTACTTCTGGTGTTCTAAAAGTATTCCACGCGAATGCAAATGTAAAGGGCAGGCATTTCCTTCAAGTGCGAATAAGAAGCATTAATAAAATTTACATAATTTAATTTAAATTACACGCGATTTTAATTATCCATATGAAACTTCAATTTAAGTACTTAATGTCGTTTATAACGCATAAAAGTTTTCCTAAAAATCTGAAATTACGAAAAGAATTATTTATGTAACTTGCTTGTGCATAATTGTGTTCTTAATTTTTCCATTACCAACAATTTTAAATTTTCATCCCCATTAATTTAAATATGGCCTGGGATAGCTGAATAAGTATAGAGACGGGTTACGAGCTGGATGACCGGGGTTTGATTCCTGGCAGGGCAAGAAATATTTCTCTTCTTCTGAGTTTCCACACAGTATCTGGGGTCCACCCAGCCTCCTACCCATTGAATATCAGAGGCTCTTTCGCCGGGGTAAAGCGGCCGGGCTCTAAAGCTGAACACTCACCTCCCTCCAACTAGTGCCGAGACCAAGAAAGGGCAGTTATAACTCCACTTCCCCACGATGTAGTGCTTAATTAATTAAGCAGAAGGTCAACTTCACACTTTTTTTTTCTTTGGCACTACAGCCCCAGTGGGCCTAGGCCTACCTCCATGAACTTCTACGTTCACTTCGGCTTTTTTAGATCTTACACATTTGGTAGGACTCCTTGGGCGGGTGATCAGCTCGTCGCAAGGCCTCTACCTGTACACAAACACAGCAAAACGCAAACACATAAACTAAGCATCCATGCCTTAAGTGGGATTCGAACCCACGATCCCGGTTTCCAAGCGAGCGAAGACAGTACATGCCTTAGACCGCTAGGCTACCGTGACCGGCCATCTTCACCCTTAGCCTCTTATATTTGTAATAACAATAATTTCTGTGTGTTAAAATATCTGAACGACTTCATAAAATAAACATTGGTCAGACGCTGCAAATAAAACTTTTATTTCTTATTATTTTTACGAGTTTTATGGCGAGTTTAATCTTTTATGTAAAATATATAGGCTCATATCCAACGGGTACCAGGGTCACTTTCCGCGGTGGCAAAGCGTCCTAGGCGTGAAGCTGACACTCACCTCCAGTTAGTGCCGAGGTCAAGAAAACCTGGATATATTCCTCCACACTCCCATACGCCTTCATGATGTACAGTTCTTAGTTAAGCACAGGGACTATAGTACCTTGTATCCAATATTCTTCTTCGGTATTTCAACATAATGTCTCTGAAGCAGCTGGATTGTATGAAAAATTGGAATATTGGTCGCACAATTCCATTTCATATAATGTGCACGCAATAACATGTTCTCTTGATGAAACCACAGGCAAAAGTCGCACTGAATTACAACTCAAATATCATAAACGTTTGTTTAAATTAATTTAGCCTGCTCTCCAAGTTATGATCTTCTAAATTCTTATTTCAAATATCTAACACAGAAGTTAGTTGAGGCACAATGCTACAAGCCGGAAGGTCGCGGGTTCAAGTCTCGATGAGGTAATTGGATTTATTTCAATTTACCTAATCCTTCCAGCCGCACTATGGGCCTGGGGTTGACTCAGCCTGTAACAGAAATGAGTACCAGGAATTAATTAAATAATTTTCCTGGGGAGTAAAGCATGGCAGGCGCGTAAGGCTGTCGCCCTTACCGCCATCTGTGAGCCGATTGTCTAGAAAATGTGGGACCCTCAACCTCTCACAACTCTGTGAGCCTTCACGGCCTGTTACAAGGATAGCTTTACTTTTACTTACTTTTAACACAGAAATTTTTAAATATCTTTCAAGTAATTTTTTATTTGCCTTCAAAATTAACATGAGAATTGAAGAGTAAACTGCGGTTTGACATAGCAGTGACAGTAAATTATTAATTTAAGTACCTTTAAGAGTCTTCTTTAAAGTTATCTATGCATTTCAGAATAACTAAAATAATGAATTAACTTAAAATTTAATTATTTATTATTTTCCTTAAAATCCTTTTATATAGTAAATATTCTTAAAAATATATTTAAGCTTATGTAAATTTACTGAGCTACAAATATAGTTTTATAATTTTCCTGGGGAGTAAAGCGCGGCATGCGCGTAGGTCTGACAACCTTACCGCCTTCTTTGAGCCTATTGTCTAGATAATGCGGGAGCCTCGACGTCTCACAACCGTATGGACCTCCACGGCCTCTTACAGGGATAACTTTACTTTACTTTTACAAATATAGTTTTATTAATATTATATTTGAGGTTATCAAGGCGGAAATTCTGAAATGTAAAGTCCTTTGAGTTTTAATGACATGTAGTTCTCGAAAATCCCGATGTTTCGTAGAATATATCACTTCTCTCTTCAGGCTCGAAGAGAATGCAAAGTAAGAAACCAGGAAAAATCATGCTGTAGGCAGAGCTCTTTCCTGTGGATGTAGGTGGTATGTTCCTCTGAAACCTTTGGATTGCTCGAAACTACATCGCCCTATAACCTAGAAGAACCAACTCCTAAATATTACTTATTTCCAAAAACTTCTCCCATTTAAGGAGTTAACCAAGAGCGGATACGAACAGAATAATATGGCTCTGTAATTAATTATGTACTTATGAAATTTCTGGCGACATATATATATATATATATACACGTAGCTAACTATAATCATTGACTGTGAGTGAAAATTGTAATGGGTTACATTTATTATTCTCAATTAAAATTTATATTCAACTTAGTGCTGGAGCAGATATAACTCAGTCCGTATAGCGACTACGCTATGGTCTGGACGACCGAGAAGTCGGGGTTCGATTCTGGTAGGGGTAAGAGATATTTTCCTTGTAAATAACGTCCATAAAGGCTTTCGGCCCAACCAGTCTCCTGTCCAATTGCTACTGGAGCTGTGACCCCCGAGGATAAAGCGGTAGGAACGTGAAGCTGAGAATTCACCCTCATCTAGCACCGAGGATAAGAATGGTGGCTCCATACCTCTGCTTCCCCATACATGTTTATGGCGCGGTGTTTAATTAGGTCCAGGTATAACTTTGCATTTAGGTTGTAATTGTGTACGGTGATGGTTTATATATTAAATCAGAATTAATAACTATATTCATTAAATTCATTATTCCCTATTCAATATTCTAACTAATTCCAGGAAGCTGATTCCTTCTTGAGAAGACGCCAGTTGTGCAGCTACTCAAGAATTTCCCAAAATTTTATGGAGCCCGAAGGTTCATTACCGTGTTCACAAGAGCCCCCAACTGGTCCCTATTCTGAGCCAGATGAACTCAGTCCGTACCACCCCATTCCTATCAACCCCAGATCCACATTAATAATATCCACCTCCTACGTCTCTGTCTTCCTAGTTACCTCTTTCCTTCTAGCTTTCCCCACCAATATCCTTTATGCATTCCTCTTCCCGCCATTCGTGCTACATGCCCTGCCCACCTCATCCTCCTTAACTTGATCATTCTAATTATACTTGGCAAAGAGTACAAGTTATTAAGCTCCTCATTGTGCAATTTTCTGCAACCTCCTGTCACTTCATTTCTCTTCGGTCCAAATATTCTCCCCAGCACCCTGTTCTCAAACACTGTCAGTCTCTGTTCCTCCCTTAATGCCAGAGACAAAGTTTCACACCCATACAGAACAACAGGCAAAATTGTAGATTTATGTAGTCTAATATTTATGATTTTAGACAAGAGACGCGAAGAGGAAAGGTTCTGGACTAAATGGTATTGAAAAATAGGATGAGTCTGTAACGTATTGCTGTGTGTCTCTTTGTTTCAGTCGTGTTTCCTGCAAGAGTCCGCTGGAAGTTGTGCAGATGAACTCCGCTGGCAGGTTCAGTTGTACGATGAATGTACTTCGGCGGATGTTACGCGCGTCTCGACCAGAGGTGGCTTATGAGGTACTGAAATAAATTTCTTTTCTTACGTAGTAAAGATAAGCAGCGGCACGCACACAGGGAGCCTACACAGAATAACACCTTACAGTGCTGAAAACAAGAAGTAGCCGCTGCAGCACTACAGACATGGGGCGAGTAATCCTGAGAATTTTAATTTAAAATTTAAAATTTGAAAAAAAATTTAAAGTAGTTTTCAAAATTGGAACTGAAAATTTTAAATGTGCCAGTTCATGAATGTCAAAATTGACGTTTGTGGGTGACAAAAATGATGTACGAATCTGACAAATAGCAGCGAAGTAGATCCTGTTAGCCAAATGGGAAGACCTGTGTGTTTTTAAATTTTAAACTGGGTGCAGTGTAACAGCTACGTGAGTGTATACACCTGATGATGGCCGTTTGCGGCCGAAACATGTAGTGTAGAAAAAGGCAAAACGAAAGACCTACAATAAATTGTTGCACTTAGGACGGAGTTATATCATATATCGTATAGAGGGTAACAGGATGCTTAAATATAATATTAATATCTTGTGTTAGAAAGCAGTACGTGCTTAGGGTGTTTGAAAATATGGTGCTGAAGTGATTATCCTAACTTAAGGAGGATGGAAAAAAATGTAAAAAAAAAATCATAAATAAAATCCCCCGATATGTTGATACATTGGTCGACTAATAGAGGATTATTTGTGTGATTTGTAGCAATTTTGAAGGAGAAGAGAATTACATACAAAGATTTGGTTGGAAAAGCTCAAGGAATGGGACCACTTAAAAACTTTCGTGTAGGTGTGAGAATAATATGAAAATAGACCATAATGAAATAAGTTGGGGGAGCATTATTTTGGCTCAAACAGGGACCAATGGCGGATTGTTTTCAACATCGTAATAAGTATTCGAATTAAAAATTGCGGGAAACTTTATTAATATATGCCAGGTATTGGCCTCACAAATAGGAATCTCTTCATAGAAGTATTTAGACAAATAGACAGAGAGACAAGCTAGATAGATACATAGATAGATAAGATAGATAAATAGATAGACAGAGAGACAGACAGATATATAGAGAGGCAGACAGACAGACAGAGAGATAGATGATTAGTTAAGTAAGTAAGTAAGTAAGTAAAAAGTAAAGACAAAACGGAGTTTGATATTTGAATGAAACATAGATTACCTTCGAGAGGCAATTTTGGAAAATACTTGTATTGCCGTGTTTTAATATATTGTGACCAAACACGTGACAATATGTTGTATTTAAAAGTTACTTCAGCAATATAGAAGGAAAATTTAATCATCATTAATTTTATTCTTGCAATGAAAAATAATCACACATAAATGAATCCTGCAAGAATAATTTGTATTTTACAACTTATGTAGTCATCATCATCATCATCATGATCATCAGTAATCTGTCAGACGACAGGTCCACATTCTCTTCCAAAACAATTCCTCCACTTAATGCGATCTAGAGATTTCTCCTTCAAATGACAGTATCCTCTTCTGTCCCCAAGGTCATCCAGCATCTTCTTACGTCTTCTTCCTCGTCTTATTGTCACTTCTATCCGCCCCTCTAACTTTCCTTCAGTAACTTCTTTTAGAAGGCAGTTTCTGCGTAAAACATGACCAATCCAATTAGCCTTCCGTTTTCTTATATCGTGTAGGATATTCCTCTGCTCACTGACTCTAATTAACACTTCCTCATTTCTCACATAATCGGTCCAACTGATCTTCTCCATCCTTCTCCAACACCACATTTCGAAACTTTCCAGATGTTTCTGATCTACTGCCCTAAGTGTCCATGTTTCAGCCCCATACAGAGCTATGCTCCAAATGTAGTATTTCATTAGCAACTTATGTAGTATATGAGACATATGGATGGGAACTTGTTTGGAAGTTTTCTCGAACTGGAGGAATACTGTCACGATTTAGAGCGTGATTTTAGACGGGTATGAATTATTGAATGGATTTATTAACTACTTATACACAGGACTCGGAACTCTAAGCAATTACAGCGCTGCCGCTACCTCCACAATTTACAAGTTACTGCACCATAAGTCTTCTCCAGCCTGCAGTGTCTTCTCTAGTCGTTGTGTGGTAACAGCTCTCAACAATTGAAATTCTTCAGCTCAGGTCATTTCTTCACTGATTTTCGTGCAGAACTCTCAACGAACTCCCAGGTTGGTGGCCATTTCACACCGACCTCCTATTCTTCTCTTCTCAGGATGACTTTCAACTAACTGGGTCACCCCAATTGTCTTCAAAATAGCTCCACGACACCGACCATTTAGAAAACACCCCTGGTTCCATAGTTGTATTCCAACTGTTGCAGCTGCCTAGCAGCGGATTGCATAACAGCCTTTCCAATAGTAACTCTCTTGTTGCGGAGGCGTGTTTGTTTCAAGGTCTTTGCCTAACAACGGGTCTATGCGCTACAATATATAAATTTGAGTTGTCTTGCAGTAATTCTCTCATTGTAACTTTTAGTCTGGCATATGCATATTTCGTATATGTAATATTATAAATAAAAATGTTCTATTATTGAAATTAAATATACTTGTTTTACCATTATTTTCCAATATGATCTTTTGAAATAGGCACTCAAAATATTCTATATTGTGTAAATTTTGAGGATTTTGAAAGGGTTAATTCAATTTACATTATATTTAAAATGGTAAAATTTACTTGAAAGTCGAACCGTATCCTGGAATGGATTGTGTTCGAAGTTCGGAGTACCACGGTACTTGTTTCCTAGAAACTAAAACCTAGTCACAAGTAGCTTCTTCAATTTCAAGGTACAAGCAGCGACAGAAATATTAGGCTCAAGGCAGTCACATAACGAAACAAACTGTTAAATGAGAAGGGAGGAATGTGCTTCATTCATTCATTTGTAATCTATCAAGACGACAGGTCCACAGTCTCTTCCAAAACAGTTCCTCCACTTGATGCGATCTAGAACTTTCTCCTTCAAATGAAAATATCCTCTTCTGTCCCCAAGGTCATCCAGCATCTTCTTACGTCTTCTTCCTCGTCTTCTGGTCACTTCTATCCGCCCCTCTATCTTTCCTTCAATAACTTCTTTTAGAAGGCAGTTACCGCGTAAGATATGACCAATCCAATTAGCCTTCCGTTTTCTTATTTCGTGTAGGATATTCCTCTGCTCACTGACTCTAATTAACACTTCTTCATTTCTCACATAATCGGTTCAACTGATCTTCTCCATCCTTCTCCAATACCACATTTCGAAGCTTTCCAAGTGTTTCTGGTAATAAAAACATGGCTGAGAGCTCCCAAACAAATTAAAACAAATCAATCTTCGAAGTTTCGGTCTTACGATCCGCTTAAATTTGATATGCTGAATATTCTGCTTCTTTTGTGACCGTAAATATAACACAAATTTTTTCACGACTCTTAATTGCTGCAGAAATGAAGTAAACTGCTGTTATAATAAAAAAGCATAAGAATCTTTTAAATGTCCGCATATCATGAAGGGAAATGTGTTTCTGTGTTTCAGACAATATATTTTGCCAGGAATGCCTAGGGTAAGGTGTGGACAGTTATATCAATTTTTTTTTATATTTTCTCTAGAAATCAGTTTTGTTAGATGTGAAAACTAGAACTGAACAAAAAATTATTGGAAGAACTAACCGTCTCTTCTTAAGCGGCCTCCGTAGTCTAGAGGTAACGTTCCCACCTCATGACTCGTGGTACGCGGGTTCAAATACCCGGCGGAGGTCGTCGAATTATTAAGGGCGGAAAAATTCAGGGAACAAGTCCTCCGGGAGGGCCTTTAAGCTGTGTGTCCCGTGTCGTAACTTTACGGCACGTAAAAGAATCTCATATCTCCTAAGGAGATCACTGAGTCAAATTCCAGGACGTTTCCCGCCCGACAATAGTCTCTAAGGCCTCTGATAGATGGGGAAGCATTATAGACACCGCTAAGCAAGTGGCCCGAACTCGCTTGCTCGGCGAGACTGATGGTACGCACCATTTATCGGTAGGGTATAGAGACTAGTAGAATATCATAGAGGAAAGCACAATGGACCACTAGAGGTCTAAGTGCATGAGGAAACCCACCCTCTCCAATAACTAACTAACTAACCGTCTCTTTCCATTTGATGCTATACAGATGCTATACAGATGCTATACGTGTATTTGTTTTTACGGTGAAGTTTTCACCGAACCGTTGCGTATCTGCGTTAGGGATGGATTTATGAAATACGCCGTTGAGATGGGCTCAGGTAGTATGGCTTATATACTTAGTTTCATAAAGACTGGTTCAGCTATTCAAAAGTTGGTAAGAGGTATATACAGACACACAGACCTAATTACGACCTCATAGGCCTATTTTTCAAAATAAAGAAAGTAGGCTAAAAAGGAATATTTAAATTCAGTGACTCTAGTCCGCAAGCAAACTTAACAGACCGAGCGACCGTCGCTTGTCGGCGAAGTTAGTGCAAACTTAACGGCCGTGGGGATTCGTTGCGCTAACCACGCGACACCCTCTATCTGCTAAAGTTGACAATAAAGAAGAATATTTAGAGATTTCAGATAATTTACATAAAGTAAAACATAGTAAATATCTGAGGTATTACATTATAATTTTAAATGTTGTGAGACTCTAAATTTGGCCAAATTCATGTTAATTGGCAAGAGTATTTGGATTAATTTTTCTTTCTGAAACTCTGATTTCACAATTTTATAATATATCAGGGATCATTTCCTGCACATTCCCACCGCTTCCGCGTTATACATCCTGTACAGTGTGAACTGTTTTTTTTTCTTCATTTCAAACGCAATTTCAGAACACATCGATGTCATCCGACAATTTTCACGAAAATTTGACGAACTTTTTCAGTATTTTCTTCAGTTCTGCTCGTATATTCTCAATTATGACAAATCCATTAAACAACAAATTAAAATGCACAAATAATATGTTTCTGTACATTATTATTATTTGTTTGTTGGTTTGCTTTTCTGCATTAATGTGTTATTTCCTCCAGTGCTTGCCTGTAACTTGTCTTTGACTTTATGCTGTGATTGTCCGTAATGTAATTACTTGTATCTACACTGTGTTACGTCTGTTATTGGCCTTTGGGCTGTTGGTTCGGCACATAAATAAAATAATTGAATTGAATTGTTCATCGTCCTGTTTTTATCTAAAACACCGTCTTGCTCTTATTTCAAACACAACGTTTCGGAGACTGGATACTATCTCCGAAACGTTATGTTTTTAAATAAAAACAGGACGATGGATAATGTCCAGAAACACAATAATTGTGTAAATGTACCGTCGTCACAGACTTTTAAGTTTTATCACCAAAAATTCATTGTGAAATTCAAGCTACCGTGAACCGAACGTATTGTGTCACGTAGTTATACTTGCTATATGATCCCTGGAATATCACATTTTGTACAAATTATTTCCTGAGATATCCTACGTTAAGAACAAATGATATTTACATATCGGGCCCTAAATTATCGGCAAAACGGAAACATCCTTACACTAACTTCGGACGTTAAGTTAAGTTATTAAAATGGTCACTCGAGATGATTCACGCAAAATAACTTTTTAGATTAAATTAAATATGTTTTACTTATCGTCATGGCGGTTCGTCTTATCTTGTGATATTCTAATTTTCATTCCGAAAAGATCACACAAATTACAATCTACTTTTTTAAAAATATGAAACTTTTTCACATAATCACAGTAGCTGCCTGTAAGTAATGAAATGGTAAGATTTTCGCGAGTTGAATAGGTGGTGTTTATTGCAACTAAGGAGGTTATTTACTTCTCTAGCTTAATGATCATCTTTC
The DNA here is from genome assembly GCF_002891405.2 of Cryptotermes secundus. NCBI lineage: Eukaryota > Metazoa > Arthropoda > Insecta > Blattodea > Kalotermitidae > Cryptotermes > Cryptotermes secundus. The sequence continues at coordinate 2,039,442 of NW_019727101.1, forward strand.
ACACTTACGTCACAGAGTCACCAGCAAGTGAAAAGTAGGACCAGAGTACATATTCATCATATTTACAATCATCGCCCTGTGTACCGCAAATCCACACGAATAAAATTGTCTTAGGTATGCGAATCATATTGCATTTTCTTGCTCCAGTGTAACGTGTGTTGTAAGTAGCCGCAGTTACGGTTACAGTTACAGGCCGGTAGTTACACATTCTGATGGAAGGACACGCCACTCTCGTAAGAGGCACTAGATATAAAATTACTGCTCCAACTTGCATCTGTTACAACTAGCCCCACTATCCCCTAAATTAATTTGAAGTATTGGATAAATATATTTTGGATGTTATTCTCAACATGGAATCGTAAATACGAAACCAAAATTTAGGAGCATTAAGAGATGTCAATTTTAAGAACAAAACAATCAAAATTAGAAATGTGGAAATTTTTACGTCATAAATTTTAACTACTGGAGCTTGTTATTTTCACCTTAAACACTCTCAAAATTTCCACAATTAAGTAATGCAACACTATAGGCTTATGGAAAGTATTGGCATAAATGTGTTACGTGTCGTGTACGTATTTTAAATTTAAGTTTAAAAAATTTGATCTCCTAAACAGATTTTGCGTGACAAGAAATGTAGGCTTAAGTCATGCAGTAATTTCAAAGTGTTGTGTCCCATAAGAACTTCTGAACAAATATATGGAATTCGGTCTGAATATCATGCCAGTGTATGTCATCCAGCGTTATACGCTTGCCAGCATGGGGACCATGGACAGAAGTGAAAATCATGCTGACACAAATTAATATATCATCCTGAAATTTTATCTCAAAAAGGTCTTTGAAAAATGATCTACTTTCTTTGGGAATAATGCTCTTTGTTAAAAAGAATGTAGGTCTCCATTCGGTTTCTGGTTTGGTGGCGAGAACCAAGTAAGGACGGGGACTTGGAGACTGAGCTACACTTGTCGCCTGTTTCTGCCAGTTTCTTGCTTGATTTACTGTGCGATAATATAGATGGAGGTGGTAAGTCTCTCCGAAACGTCATGTTGTCGCCAAACTACATGATGTTACAATCCAGAACGTCGTGTTCTTCCATAAAATACGGGGGTTTAAATTGCTGTCACTAGTCGGTAGGTTCCATCAAAACTTTGGTAACAATTTACCAGGCAGTAGGTTCCATCAAAACTTTGCTAACAATTTACCAGACAGTATGTTCCATCAAAACATTGATAACAATCTACCAGCCAGTAGGTTCCATCACAACTTTGGTAACAATCTACCAGGCAGTAGGTTCCATCAAAACTTTGGTAACAATTTACCAGGCAGTAGGTTCCGTCAAAATTTTTGTAACAAACTAGCAGGCAGTATGTTCCATCAAAACGCTGATAACAATCTACTAGGCAGTAGGTTCCATCAAAACTTTGGTAAAAATCTACCTTGCAGTAGGTTCCATCAGAACTTTGGTAACAAACTACCGGGAAGTAGGTTCCATCAAAATGTTAATAACACTGTACTAGGCAGTAGGTTCCATAAAAATTTTGGTTACAAATTACCAGGCAGTAAGTTCCATCCAAACGTTAATAACCATCTACCAGGCTGAATGGGGTTATATCTCTGAAGAGCGTAATCTTAATTTGGATTCATCTGGTTCAGGTCAGGGATCATTGGTGGTGTTTTGTGAACACGGTAATGAACTTTCTTGTTCCCTGGTAATTTCTTGAATAACTTAGTGACTATCAGCTTCTCAAGAACACTGACCCATAGCGTTAGATTATTTTTTTAGTGTTATGTAACACTCAAGAGCCGGCGTAGCTCAGTCGGTATATAGCAATTGGCAGAGGGGTCGGAGTTCGAGTTCTGGTAGGAGCTGGATTTTCTTTTCCACGTCGTCCAGACCGGCATTGAGCCCAACCAGCCTCCTACAGAGTGGGTACCGGCGGGCTCCTTTCACGTGAGTAAAGCGGCTGGGGCGTGAAGCTGACCTCTCACATCCAACTATCGGTGGAGAGTATGTGGATCTATAAATCCACCCACCCATACTTCTTCATTGTATAGTACTTAATTAATTAAGCACAAGGACAACTTCACCTTTACATTTACTTAATGGCTTACTTGCTGCTGACATTTTAACATTTCAGAAGATACTGGTTACTATGCATACCACCTGCTTTAATATCATGGATCTGTGTATCTTACCAGTACAGTACAGAATTACTGGGTTTTTGGATTTTGTCCAACGTCCTGTGTTCTAAAACCACAGGATCACAAACCCAGGAATTCTGAGTGTTATACACCATCGTCAGAACCCTTCAGAATCAAATCTATTTATGTGTTACTACGATTCTCAGAAAAAAAAAACAGCGAACATTTCCCTAAAGTTGATTGACTTTTTTTCTTTGCAACAGAAACGCAGTTATTTTCTGATGTATGACATTAATTTTAAAATAATATTTAGATAATTTTATGCTTCGAACTCTTAATCTTCTCATGACTTAACATAAATCTTAGTTATTAAAATTGAGAACACGACAAACTTCATGCTTGTAACGAATTTTTCTTCAGTGCTTGAGCAAAGAATTTAACGGTTGCAAAAACTGTTTCTGCAGCAACCCTCTCCTAGCAGCTGAAATAACATAGCCTTTAATGTAAGGCATTGCACAGTTTATGCATATGATCTCTGCAGGAAATTCTCTTTAGGGTACCATAGAAGGGTGTGGTCCCCTTCTGGTTTGAATCATGTTTACAGCGACCACACCTTTCCTCAAGACGAGGTATCCACGGTTGGGAGCAGTGCACACACACACAAACACACACACACACAAGTGTTGCAGCCTGTTCTAACTTAGGTTTATCGACCGTTCGGACTAGGGTTGCACTAACTGGTCAGAGTGGAGCCTTGCATTAATGGCAGTCACAGGTGGTAGGGCTGAAGGTGGTAATGTCGCCAGAGGCTTATACTGCCTAGCCTATTCTAGTATAAGATTGTATCTAATCGGAGGGGGGGGGGAGCTGTGTATTTTAGAGGAGCAGACAGGGGATCAATTTTACATCAGACCTGTACTGACCAAATTATATTTGGACTGGGCAATGGGAAATTTCTTCTAGATATGAGTTTCCCATACACGCAGTAGGATGCTGGATACAAAAAAAAATTATCACTAAAATATAGTAGCGGGTTAGTGAGACGTGAAGAGAGAAGAGAGTGACGAAGATAGATAGACAGATGAAAAGAGAAGGTACAATCCAATGGGCGGAGCAAATATTCGTTACTCTTCAGTCATTGGTCCTGGAGACACAGTTTCCTCTACTCCGCCTCAATAAAACATTTTTGAAGGTTTTTACTGGCTTTATCTGCACGTTGAAATCCTCCTACTTTCTGTATTTTCACGTGGAAGAGTTAAAAAAAATGACAGGTTTGTCGTTCCAGTGGGTGGTTGGATGGCATTTTCAAAGTTGGCCATCCTGCTGCTACTAATAGTTCGTTGCTTGCTTCAGACCGGAGTAAAATGAGTGATGATGCCCCGAGTTTGGGGCACAGACGAGATGTGGGTATTCCCTAATATAAAACAAATGTTAAGATTTCATTATCGGAGGGTGGGACAGGAAGCAGCCTAAAACTGGTCTAGGTTTACATAAATGTGTGGGTTCGGATATTTTTGTTACGTCGTGTAATATACGACAAAGTAACTTCTAATATTTGCTTTGCGAAATAAAAATAAATATTCTACACACACTCTTCATATTTAAAACCGTCTACAGACTCTGTTGCTTCGGGAAAGAGCTGGACTTATCGAGTGGCCATGAATGGTCGAACCTTATTACTGGAGTTTTTTACTATCAGAATATTTCTTAGTTGCGTGAGATTTGAGGTTCTTGTGACAAGCAGATTACTGAGTTATCGGATGTGGCTCAGCTGTGGTCTTTACAGAAAAATCCACGCGAAAAATTTATACCTATGTACCAAGCTACTCGGCGTCTAGAGAAGCTACCATTTCGAACCTTGGACAAAAAACCGAATGCCCTCGTTAAAATTTGTAAGTGGTTTGCTCATCCGCTTCAACGAAATTACAGGATATGCATTAAATTACGCCAAGACAAAATTCCTTAATAATTAATTACAATTCATCTTTCGATATTATACAGCAGTTTTGTTTGTATCTGAATCTGTGGTTTCGATATGGTCGTTACGTCGCATTTCAGAAGGAAGTCTTTCTTTCAAAGTACATCGTTTCTTTCTCACTGTCTAAGCACTACGACATAAAGACGTATGGGGGAGTGGGTGTACAGATCCATTTTTTTTTACCTCGACACTAATTGGAAGTGAGTGGTCAGCTTCACGCCCCGGCCGCTTTATCCCCCTGGGAAGACCTCCGGTACCCACTGGTCCATTGGGTGGACCACAGAGGCGGTCTGGACGACGTACAGAAGACAATATTCTTGACACTACCGGGACTCGACCTTCCAGCCCCTGAGATAGAAAATTTGTGTTTAAATATTGCCAACTTCAATTGTGTTTTCTTAAATTGCTTAGAAAAAAGCAAATAACATTATTTAACAGTCATTAAAATATACGTTATACGTACTTGCATTAATGCCTCATTATAAATTACTACAAAAGAATTTCCGCGTAAATTTGCTACGATAGAATACAGTGTACTTATTTACTGTATACAGAAACCATTACAGGAACTGAAGTATTTAAAGACCTCGTGTAGACTAATTATTTATCAATGTGTCATATTCCAGTGAAAATATTGACGCCATCTGTCGGATAAAAGTTATACTACGTATTGCATAATTCGAAAAGAAACAATACGGTAGTGACGTCAGAGGTGTTGTCCAATCAGAGAGCCGGTAACCGATGATGGGGATGACGTAAACTCCCGGCTTGAAGGCGCGCCACATTTTAAATGGTCTTGCATGGAGATCACCAACTTATGTATGGACAATCAGCTATTACTTACACAAAGAAAACTTAAAAAAAATTAAAACATCCCTACTTTGGTTTGGTTTTAAGGGAAGGATATTCGCGATGAAAATATCACAGTTAGTGGATGAAATAATAGATGTGACGGACTATATACGTGGGTGCTGAATAAGTTTGCCATCTCCAACCTAGAGAGTCGTATTCAGCGTGTTCTCGGTTCGAGTCTTGGCCCGGACACCTGTTTTTGCTGATTAACGTTTTTGTATTTTTCTTCAGTCCCTCCTGACAATTTACGGAATAATATCTCAGTCTTTTTCTTTCATTACTAGTGAGGTGGGACTAAGTCCCTTGTACTGCGGCCACTTCTGGCCTTTTGTACCGCCCCAGATGATAGGTGAGGGTGATTGTGGAGCAATTGGTGGAATGAAGATTGAGAGGGGAAACCGAAGTACTCGGAGAAAACCTGCCCCAGCACAACTTTGTCCACCACAAATCCCACTTGACCAGACCCGGGATCGAACCCGGGCCGCCGCGGTGGGAAGCCAGCGACTAACCGCTTGAGCTATAGTGTCTCAGTTAGTTTACGTCTGTTCTTTTCAAAATCATTTCTAATATATGATTTCAGTAGTCACACTTCCACGTGGTTATGACTAGAGACTGAAATCGTCATAAAATAGCCCTCAGAATAAGTTTGCTGTCGATAGCCCCTTCATTTATTATTCCAGGTAAGTGAAGTTATTTTGGCTATATATAATTATTAATACCGATTTATGTTTACAAAACTGAAGGTATCAGGTTCGATTCCCAATGAGGTCGTTCGATTTTTCAATTGACCAAATCCTTCCAGCCGCGCTATGGCCCTGGTGTCGACGCAGCCTCTAACAGAAATGAGTAGCGGAAATCTTTCTTGGGGAAAAGGGCGGCCGGTGCGTAAGGCTGACAAACTCACCGCTATCTGTGAGCGGATTTTCTAAAAAATGTGGGAGCCTTCAAGTATCACAACCCTATGGGCCTCCATGGAATATCGAAAGGACAGCTTTACTTTTTTGTTACATTCTTCCTAATAAAATCGGAGTCGATCAAAGTCTCATTATTTCCAACGGTTTCGTCGCCTTGGATGTAGCGCCGTATAGCCCGTTGTAAAACAACCGATGTTTCGGAGGAACATATCGCAGAAGATAAAGTTTTCGTAATCATCGCTGTGAGTAAACTTCAAAGCCTGCACTTTCGATAAACATTAAGCGAAGCTTTCTCTGACATTAATTTGTATGTCCATGATTTATTCTGACCGTCTTACAGTGCATACATTTATTCACCTTACTCTTCTTTCTTGCACTACATGTTTCGGCACTAAAGTGCCATCTTCAGGTGCTTTTCGATGTACGTCGAACTACTGCATTGCATGACCTGTTATCTTTATACTAAAATAACTAAAATATATATTCGTCATATATATTGCTAAATTTTGAATATTAAAAATGTTAAAACTCTTCAGGATTTGTCATCCTTATGTCGTATTTCAGTACGCGAGTCACACCTATCTTCTTCTGTCGGAGTATTCTTCCTACTTTCATGTGTATTGTGCTTTGTGTTGTGTCTTACTCCTGTGACTGCGTGTGTTATACTGCTCACACTGAAATACTGAAATACGACATAAGGATGACAAATCCTGAACTGTTTTAACATTTTTAATATTCAAAATTTAGCAATATATATGACGAATATATATTTTAGTTATTTTAGTATAAAGACAACAGGTCATGCAATGCAGTAGTTCGACGAACATCAAAAAGCACCTGAAGATGGCACTTTAGTGCCGAAAAATGTAGTGCAAGAGAGAAGAGTAAGGTGAATAAATGTATGCACTCTAAGACGGTCAGAATAAATCATGGACATAAATCAGTGCAACGGGACGCTAAAATATAACATTAATTTGTATGCCTACAGGTATATCCGAGGTAAATGTTCAGTTTCCTTGTAATTGTTCTCACTGGCGAAGTGCTGTATTGTTGTTCATAATAAACAAATCTTCAAGAAAATAAAAGTTTTATTTATTTCAGAAAAGTATTACAATTAAAACAAAGAGAATAAGGAAATTTATCAATTCGTTGGGAACATACTGGTTTTGTACTTCTAAGGTAATATTCTAAATACAACTCTGAAACATATACTAAACAATATATATATAGACATATGTTATTTACTTTTATTATATAATAAGAGTGAACAATGAAGTCTGAATATTGTTTGCTTATTCATTTTCTATAGAACTATATTTTAGACTTCTCTCCAATTTGAGTATCGACTAATAATGAATAGTTGAATGTCACTTAATTTTTGTCCAATGTACTGGAAGAATTCACCACAATCTTATTTATTTAGTGTACGTAGAATGTGATATAGTACATGTATATGGACTAAAAATTTTATATTTCATGTCTTATATTATCTACTTTTCCTTTTCTTGTAGGTAATTAAAAATTATTGATGTTAGCATCTATTTACATAATCGCCAAAGTCGTCTGTCCCACTTTTATTCTGCTAAACGGCGCATCGTAGCAAACATGGTTGAGATAACCCCTGAAAATTGTCAGTTTTGTCACTACGGGGATGGTCTCCGCCCAGTTACAGTTTATTTCTCTGTTACTTTCTCCGTCAGAGAAGAAATGGGATGGTGCAATGTTGGTAGCAGAGGGATCATGAGAAGAAAGGAATTATGTATTTAGTTTATTTCCTTGGCACTACAGCTCCAGTAGGCCTAGGCCTACTTCCATGAACTTAGTATATCTTTAGTGGGTACGTAAAATTACCGTATAAAGTATAATTCTGCATTATATTTAAGAATCTTCCGAAAATGTCTTGTGTCCATCATATTACATAAGACATTCCTATGTTACAAGCTGCGATTAGAAATGTTAAAAATATTAAAACTGTTTATGCGGCGGCTAATAATTGTTCTGCTGTGTTTTTTTTATGAACGGGGCTGGCTGTGCTGGTGTCATTCTCAATAATTTAAATCATGTTTTATTTACACTCTTCTTGCTGCTATGTAAGGTCTATCTCCAGTGTAATTCGTATTGCTATGTGAGATCTATCTACGTTGTTTTGAGTAGGAATGTCGTTCCAGTATATTTTGTGAGCGACTGGGTACTTCGTGGCTACTGTGCTGTTTGTTTTTGAGTCCCCTTTGGGATTATAGTAATACTATGGCAACGGTTCCGTCTTTCGCGATTCTTTCTTTCTTTCTTTCTTTCTTCCTTTATTCTGTTCATTTTCTCTTTATTTCATCGATATTTTTCTCTATCTCTGTGTTATCCATTGTCTCCGTTTTAATCTTTTATTTATATTCTTATTTATGTTCTTCTACTCTGAATTCATTCTTTGGTGCTTTTATTTTCCTCTTTATCGGTATTCGTTTTCCTTCAGTTATTCGTGGGGCGCCCATGTTGACAAATCTGTACGAGAGTTTGAAGAAAAATCTTCCTTGTTCTTGCCTCACGTCTGCACGTACTTGACTGACTCACATGTAATTCTGTTACCTTCAGAACGTACTGCGTTTCTGTGGTTCCTATAAAATATATGCATAATACTTATTGACTGGCATCTCGGTTCTAACGCAATTCTTGTAGGAGGAAAGAGTGGACAGAGAAATTATCTTGGGCTAGAAATCACGGATGCAGCAGCAGACATAACAACTATCCTGAGGATGTCTCTCCAAGCAAAACATTTCCCTTTTGTGTTTTCCTTTCTTTTAGATGCGACATATGGCAGAAACGAGGAACGGGCAGAAGTTTGGCTGTTATACAGGATGTTCCAGAAGGGAAATTCAATATTCTGGGAGGCCACAGTATTGGTCAACCTAAGCAAAAAATATATATATGTACATGTGTCCCATTCCGAACGGTTTCTGAGGCAGAGCTATTTCACTGTACAGTACACCGTACACTGTACAGACGGGAAACACGCCATGTCCTCACACGAGATGCAGAGTGCATTGATGTCAACGGCGAAATTTTCGAAAATGTATTATACTGGGTAAACTATACCAACTTTGTCACTTGAACAATAAATACTGCCACTAGAAACAGTACGAAATATCTATTTCTTATCAACAATTTGGGAACTGTACAGCGAAATGGCTCTCTCTCGGAAACCGTTCGGAATAGGACACGTGTACATACATACTTTTTTTCTTAGAATGACCGATATTGTGATCTCCTAGAATATTGACCTTACCTCTTGGGGCACCTGTATACAGGGGAATTCTAATTTCGTGTTCCTTCAGTTAAGGATTCCCTTTATTTTGAGTGATTTAAAAAAATATAATCTCTCAGAGAAAATTAAGTTCCTCCATTTACTATATTCAGTGTTTAGTATTGGAATTCACTGCTCACAAGAAACGTTGAGTGTGGGTTCTATTTTATATCGAAAGATGAGCAAAATTATGATGATGATTATGTGTAGAGGCACCTCAGCGTCTTTATATATTTGCCTATCTACTGACTAAAACTTATGTAACATATGGCTAGAATCTGTGGTAGATTTCATATTCATTCAAAGTACATTAACATTTTCAGCATGAATTTCCTAAAGAATTTATTTAACCTGTCAGTTTGTACCTCATAAAAATATTGGCTTTGTATTAAAAAGAAATATCTGTCAATATTGTTGATGCGGAAATAATAGTTGTTTATTTAGTCAATAGTAAGATATCAATAAAGTAAATCCTTTTATGATATTAAGATTAGAGTACAGACGTAATACAGTACAGTAATACAGACATATTAAAGATAAGCAGCGACACACACACAGAGAGCCTACACAGAACAATACCTGAACAGCGATAAAACCAGAAGTGGCCGCTACAGCACTATAGACATAGGGCGTGTACCCTGAGAATTTTAAATTTTTAAAAAATTTGGAAAAAGGAAAAGAACAGAAATTTTATAGACATTTTAACTTGAATTAAAGTTTAAAAAAGTGCCAATTTTAGAAATCAAATTAACGCGTGTAGGTTAACAAAGATTGTATACATACAATTAGAAATACTGGTGATTTTAAATTTTAAACTACGGGCAGTGTAGCAGCTACGTAAGAATACACACCTGATGATGGCCATTCAGGGCCGAAACATGTAGTGTGGAGGAGGGAAAGAAGAAAGAACTACAATTAAATTGTTACACTTAAGACGGTGTTTGTCTCGTATACCTTTTATGATATTCACAATAATTTATTGTTGAGCGAGTTGTATATATTATCCACCGGGCTTTAAATGTCTATTTAATTTGCAGTGAAATTAATTTTAATATTTTAAGATAATTAAAGTAAATGTGCCCAACAACAGGCAGTACTTATGCACTGAAATATGTCTTCGTGGAAAACCTGTTGTGTGCAGAAATTTTCCCGTAACTTCAGCATCCAAGTATTAATCCACTTTTTTCTCATAGAGTTGCAGTGCTCCTACCTGACTGAAACTCTTGTGGTACAAATTAGCCACAGAGTAATGCACGATATTTTGTCATTTTTTACATTTATTTATGGGACATTTAATGATGCTATCAGTGTTTGAAGGGGGCACGATATAGCGTAGTTTTTAAGGCACTATGCTACAAGCTGGAATGTCGCGGTTCGATTCCTAATGAGGTCATTGGATTCTTCAATTCACTTAATCCTTCCAGCCGCACTATGACCCTGAGATCGACTTGGACTCGAACAGAAATGAGTGGCAGGAATCTTCCTAGAAGGTAAATTGCTGCCGGCGCTAAGGCTGACAATCTCACCGCCATCTGTGAGCCTACTGTCAAGAGAACTTTACCATATATAAGTTAATGTCTGCTGTGTGACACACATGGTAAATATAGGTAGAAGTTACCATTCGTCTTGAAAGGGAATAATCCAATTATAAGAGAAACAGATATAACACGTATTTTTATTAAACTTTTTAAATAATATTGAAATATTAATTTCCTCGTGCACAGAAAACACTGCTTCTTTATCAAGAAGAACCATGGGTTCTGCTCTTTAGGGGCGTATAAAGCCCATAAATATATCCTGTGGACAGAACACGGAATTCCTTTATCTTGTAACAGAGGCGCACACATTTACCGCTGTGCTGAGCCGCCGAGAGACATAAAAATATGGTGATGGGTGCCAAATGGGCCCGAAATCAAGAGTGACCTTGCTCGCGAGACCAGCAAGGTGTAATTCTTGTAATAGAAATCATTTTTTAATATTCTCCTATCATTCCTCTATTCTAAAGTGTACTTGTTCACTCTTGTATCATCTCCAACTAAAGAAAACACTGATATAAGAAGTTATATCTTCTGTGATATAACACCGTGTAATCTGTTTCATCTTTGCTTCTTTCTTGGTTTCGGCCCTGAAGAAGCAAGTGACGTGTTCCTCCGAAAGATCGGTTGATTTTCAGAGAAATACTCCATGTCTTACCCTAGAGGACAGAACTCTTCATAACCACAGCTCTGAGAACCTCAGATAATGTAAAATTACGTAATATCCTTTACAAACTTGACCACCCTGGGTTCTATGTTAATTTTTTAGACGAGTACCAAAATTTCGGATAAATTTTTGCCTCCATCTTCAGGGTAGGAAGCCACTTCTCTGTAAAATCACACGACGCTGTTCTAGATGACAGTATTGACCACAGTCACTGTTGTATAAATCACAGACATCTCATAAATTGGAGTTATTTTAATGTTACGTAAGTAAAACTAAAGAGTAAGGGTCTGGTGTCCATATGCAAGGTCTTGTACCTGACATTTCCTATGCTGCTGATACCCCACACTTACGGAACTGTCCCATTATCAGTAACTCGGAGAAACATTTGTTTTATACCATTCAAGATTCTTTTATAAATCTATCTAAAATTTTCAATTAAAATAATTTGCACAGCCGTCAGTTACAAAATTTATTTGTAAATATACATTTTTTAACATTTATTTGGTTTGTTTGCATATTTATATGTTTACTGAAGAAAAAATTATTTTCGTTTATGACCCCTCGTAGTTTGGAGAGAATCCGCTGTTTCGGAGGAACCTATCGTCTTGAAAAATAAGCAAAGAAAAGAACCAGAACCTGAACTTTCAGCCATTTTCTGGTAGTCCTTCTCTTGGCTTATTTTTCGACCCTGAAAATAGAAACAATATATTCCTACAAAAAGTCTGCCTCTCTCCTATATACACGGAGTTCAAAACCAAAAGTCCGTATCTTTCATAGTCATCTCCCTAAGGACCTTAATTGTGATATGTATTTATTGTTTTACGACGCTGTAATTTCCGTCTAACAGTAGGTTTATAAGACTATCGCCTATGTAGTCTAGCGATCAGAGTTCCTGCCAATAGTTCCAGATGTCCCGGGTTCGATTCCTGGCGCTACTAGATTTTCTGAGAAGTAGTGTGTCTGGAACGGGGTCCACTCAGACTCTTGAGGATAATTGAAGAGCTGTTTCAAAGAAATAACGACTCCGGTGTAGAAAACCGAAATTAACGGCCGTGGGGATCTGTTGTGCCGACCACGTGACACCGTCTATCCGCAAAAGTTGGCACTAACTTCGCCGACAAGCGACGGTCGCTCACTCGGTATAGTTCGCTTGCGGACTGCACGTCACGGACTTTGTTCTTGTTTTATTAGGTTTATAAGTGAATAATGAAATTGGGAAGATGTGAATGAAACGGTTTTGGATTAATTTATGCACTATCCCTAATTTTGTCAAGAATGTCTGAAGAATGCCAAGAAATACCTCAGCCAGGGTAACACGTTATCTCGCAAATATTTGAAATTTTGGGTTTCTAAATAGATTATCGTCTTGATCCATGCATGCCGGGCAGTAGTTGACGTACCTCATATAGTTTCATGTTCAAGTATATGAGATATATATCCTTTAAAACGAGTACCATCATATAATTTCCTTCATCGTTTCAGAATCCAAAATGAATTTTTATCTTCTATATTCATTGGTATTTTTCCCTTTAATCTCAAGAGAGGGACTTGGAGACTGAATGCGACTAAGGCAGTCACTGCCCTCCTTTTATATACCTCAAGTAATGGGAGTGTACAACATAAGTAGGTCGCAATGATTCAGTATCATCACCAAGTTATGATCTGTGCCTTCAAATCCGTTGAAGCCACCCAACCTGTAGACAAGACCTTCCAAGGCCCAACAAGCCTGAAACAGTTTTCTGTCTTTACACTCGGTGAGGTACATACGGCGTGTCCTGTCGTTTCCGTTAACTTTAACTTTAATATTTAATTTTAAAAAGTTGATTTGGATATGGCAGAGCATGTAGCATGGATGAGGGAGAAGAGGAAAATATATAGTATATTGGTGGGAAATCCGGAAAAAAAAATATCACTAGGAAGACCAAGACGTAAATTGGTGGATATTAAAACTGGATCTAAGAGAGGAATAATAGGGTGGTGTGGACTAGATTGATTTGGCTTAGAATAGGGACCAGTGGAGGGCTCTTTTGCACACAGTAATGAGCCTTCGGGTTCCATAAAATGCTGGGAAGTTTTTGAGAGAGCAGCTTCTTGAGAAGGGCTACCCTTCGTGGAGTTAGTTTCACTGGACTTGACTTTTTCACAGCGGCGATTATGACGAGCACGTTCTATTTGCATGCAACGTCATTTTGCTTCGAAGGCAGCCCGACGTTTCGGAAGAACTTATCGCCTCCATATTCAGGATAGAAGAATAGGCAAAAAAAGAAAGGAGCAGAAGCGGACGGCTGGCTGGAAGATGAGAAATTTAAATCATACAAGTTTAATGTTAGATTTTGTTTTCCACCAGCTCTTCTGTTATCTTCCTTGACTTTCAGACCCTGAAGATGGAATATGTAAGTTCTTCCTAAACTTGTGACTTTTATCCTAATTTGACGGTATTATAACCTAAATTACCATTTGCTTCAATACATTCAGTTCCTTCGTAACCATTGGAATCCTGCTTTGTTGTCTTTTATCAATAATATCCAACATCATTTCTGAGAAGTTTCATCTCTGCAGTTCCTATTCTTTGCTCTCGTTTCTGTGTTATTTTTCAGAATTTAGTGCTGTATGTTAATGGTCGGATAGTCATAGATTTATAAAACTTATATTTTTCTAAGTAGTATTCTCCAGAACCTGCAATTAAATGCATTAACTTACAAATAAAAATGGAGGGTTACTGTCACGCAAACAAATGATTTTATTAATACACCCACAACATATTTCTGTCAAGATGGGCCATCATCAGGAGATTCATGAGGAATATACAAATGATAGAGGAATTCATATGGAACTACAGTTCCGTGACCTGCAGTCCGCAAGCGAACTATACCGATCGAGCGATAGCCGCTTGCCGGTGATATTAGTGCCAACTTTTGCGGATATAAGGTGTCACGTGGTCAGCGAAACGGATCTCCAAGGCCGTTAATTTCGGTTTTGTAGACCGGAGCCGCTATTTCCTTGAAATAGTTCCTCAATTATCCTCACGAGGTTGAGTGGATACCGTTCCGGACCCAGAAAATCTGGCGGGACCGGGAATCGAACCCGTGACCTCTTGTTCTGTAGCCAGGAACTCGGACCACTAGATCACAGAGGCGTTCATAAAACTGCAACGCTACCATAATTTCGAAAATTTGCTAGGTAAATTACTCGAAAGAGTATTGGAGCCGTTCCTAGACAGCAACCCAGTGCAACAGTAGAAGTACTGTTGGAAGCAGTGTTTTCTATGTGGTCCTCTCTGAGTCTACCACCCGACCGACCGACCGATCGACCGAGTTGAGGCAGTTAGTGCAGTGCAATGCAGTGGAGCGGAGCGAGAATTTGGTGAGTGAGTGATTGACTTAATTGAGATTTCGGCAATTGGAAAGCAGTTAGTTCAGCTCGGGAGGCGCAGTGACAACCAGCGAGGACTTGAAGCCGTGAACACAGAAGTTGAGGGATCTACAATGCTGGAAGCCGTTACCAGACAACGACGGATAAGAACACAACTGACCAAGAAGACATACTACGTGATGTAGTGAACTGCTGAGTGCGTTACTCAGCGATAGCTCTGTAGTTACTTGTAGTTAGGATCTGTAAGTGTTCAATAAATCCAATTACCAATCCAAACCCCGTCTCTAGTTACTCAGTCGCATGAAAGTATATTGTATTAAGTAGGATGCAAACTAATTTAAGTAACAGATTTTCAAATTTTATTAGATTTTGTAGTTTTATATGAATTCCATCAGTCCTTCTATTTTCTTCAAGAGCCACCTGATGATGGCCTATCTGGGGCGAAATATGTTGTGAGTCTATTAATAAAAACATTTGTTTATGTGACGGTTATTTCTCAATTCTTATTTCTAAACACCACAAACACGATACAAATCTACAAGATCATTTATTTTTCCTTTCATATTTTATTCTCAACAGTAAAATTATATTATCCATGACAGACCATGCGACGTACGGACTCAGTTTACTAATGAAATGAATTAACTTTAGCGAAATGGATGTACTCAGTAGGACCTAGTATGGACCAGAAATGAGAGATGAGTGGTAAATGGTATATGAATTCCATCAGTCCTTCTATTTTCTTCAAGAGCCACCTGATGATGGCCTATCTGGGGCGAAATATGTTGTGAGTCTATTAATAAAAACATTTGTTTATGTGACGGTTATTTCTCAATTCTTATTTCTAAACACCACAAACACGATACAAATCTACAAGATCATTTATTTTTCCTTTCATATTTTATTCTCAACAGTAAAATTATATTATCCATGACAGACCATGCGACGTACGGACTCAGTTTACTAATGAAATGAATTAACTTTAGCGAAATGGATGTACTCAGTAGGACCTAGTATGGACCAGAAATGAGAGATGAGTGGTAAATGGTAGAGGGAGTACCTTTCAAAACAAGTACTCAAAGCCTTCTGTCCCTTATCCACAGATGACACTAGTATCAAGGAGAGTATAAACCAATTGATACTTCAAAAGAAAATGTTCAATATGAAAATATAACTTCAAAATTGAGAAGTTCTTGGATGAATACCGTATTTATATTAAGATACTACGCGTTATAAAATAGCATGACGCTGCTATATAGATAAACTATTGTATTTTCGGCAAAACCTGTTTATAATATATATAACATTCCTTTCTTCACTGCCATCAGACCATCATAATAATGTGCAGTTGAACATTATATCAGTGATCTCAAAGCAACAGTTGAGTGCAAGCTTAAAAGTGAAAAATCCTTATCCGTAGTTACAGTTTGTGGGAGATAAAAATTCTATTCATCTGTGCGTCTTCTTCTTCTTCCTCCTAAAATTCAAGGGTTGATTCATGACACGTTCCAAGACTAAATAAATTGTGCCAAAGTTTCTTGGTCGTCCAGTGTCACCTCTTCTACTAAGATGATAAAAAGATGCTTACCATAGAAAATACTTGGAAGACATCCTTGCTAGGTAGTTATGTCACTTTTTTGTCATCCTCTTTTCTATTTCATTAATTTTGTAATTGCTTTCTTGCATCGTAGTTCCTCTTTTACCACTCAGATATAAGAGGCCTATAGCGTTATGGTTATACTAGGCTGCTGGTTGAATGCTGATGATGATAAATGGAATAGCTGTTTCATAAGAAATGTGCGACAACACACTGAGAGATAGTACCACTTTCATGCTTATCACAGGCTCAAAATCACTTTTACTAGTGAACATTTTTCATTTTAATTTCTACGGTAGTTCAGTCTATTTTACCGGAACCGATCTCAGTGACCGTGCGGTCTAAAGCATGAACAGTCTTCGCCCGCTCTAACACTGGGATCGTGGGTTCGAATCCCATACGAGGCATAGATATATGTGTGCATTTATTCTAATGCTTGTGTTGTTCTGTGTGTAGGTAGCTGCCTTGCGACAGGCTGATCCCCCGTCCAAGGAGTCTTACCTTGTAATAGGATTAAAAACTCAGAAAGCGGCCAAGGTCCACAGGGGCTGTAAGGCCATAGATAGATAGACGGACGGACCGATAGATGGATGGATGGATGGATGGATTGATGGACAGGTGGTTTACCGGACTACACTTTTTCATCCTATCATATAAAGGTAATTTATTTAATAAAATTAATATAAGGAAAATTGTTCGCCACAGAGTCAAGATCAACTGTTAGAGTCGTCCAGTCCCCTGTTGCGTGGACACAGAAGGCGATCCTCCTGAGGGCAGAGCCATCAGCGCTTGACGGCAACGGCTGAGCTGCAGCAAGTTTCCCGGTTCACACCTGCCTTCAAATCATGGTACTTACCTTTACAAGAGACATTTTGAGTCGTTACAACTTTAAATACATATACAGACACTTAACTGAAGCACATCAAGTAAAACGACTTTGAGGGGGGAAAATAGAAGTAAACCTTCAAATGTTCCTGCCACTATTGGCTATCATCAGAAGGCGTAGGAACTATTTTACACATGTTTACTGATCATCAGTTGTTACTATTACGTCATAGATTGACTTAACAGCAGAAGTAGAAATCAAGAAGATATTCAATTAAATTCAATTCTTTATTATTTATGTGCCATGTCAACAACCGCAAGGCCAGTTAGAGACAGAGCACAGTGTAGATGAAAGTAATTCTATCGTAGACAAACACATTATAAGTTATAGACAAATTACAGTCAAGTACTTGGGAAAACACAATAACGAAGAAAAGTAGACAGACAAACAAATAAATGATAATAAAACAATAATATATTTAATATAATATAATATATTTAAAATAAGTTGTACATATAGAAACTAAACTATCCCTGTACCAGGCCGTGGAGGCACATGTGGCTGTGAGACGTCGAGGCTCCCAGATTACTAGAGAATCAGCTCACAGATGGCGGTAAGATTGTCAGCCTTACGCTCTGGTCGCCCTCTGTGCCCAGGAAGTTCCCTGGTATTCATTTCTGTTAGAGGCTGAGTCGACCCCAGGATCATAGTGCTGCTGGAAGGATTAGGTCAATTGAAAAATACAATGACCTCATCGGAAATCGAATCCGCGACCTTCTGGCTTGTAGCATAGTTCCTCAAGCGTCTAAGCTACGGCGTGCTACCGTATAATATCGTTTAAAATAAGTAAAAAATCTTGCTGAGTTGAAAAAGTGAATAATGACGTCTTCCGTATCTATTGTTGGTTAAGTATAATATCTTATCGTTAAGTTCCAAGAACGACCACGTACAGCAGCAGCGTCGCAACAGCAGGACATTACGAGGAACTACAACTTCTGACACTAACTCTGCAGTGACTTTCTTTTATCTACTCAACAAGAAGTATTAACTTATATTAACCGAGTTTAACCAGTTACTCTAGATATGCGCAACTCATTTTAACCATATTGACAATTTAGTCTTGATCCTAGGGCTACACTAAGTTCCTGACAACTTATAGTTCCTTTATAGCGCTGATTGTGTCTTCTGATGATAGCCGAAACATGTGGAAGCAAATGTTTTATATATTTCCCTTAAACTAACTACACTTGATGGGCTTCACTGCTGATCTATACACAGAGTCCGTACTCAAGCTATGTTGCGATCTTGAGCTTTGCCATTGCTGGTTGGGTGTATTTATATTTTGATGCTGCCTTTGTGCCTTTCCAACATTACGTTAAGAGGATTCGCTGATTTTCTAGAGTCCTTGCTATTCCTAATAGTATCAATATTCTCCATACTGTTAATCCTTCAAAATACAACGTTCCATTAATATTATACTTAAGCATTCCCTTGCATTGATTAATTACTTAGATTTATTGATAAAATTTTCCTTAATTTCAAATTTTAGTTCTAATTGTAATAATTGCCTGTTAGATGACAACACAGTGAGATTAGCTTACGAAATGCCCATCACAGTGGGTGCGCGTGGTCTGAGGCATGAACTGTCTTCGCTCACTCGAACACTGGAATCGTGAGTTGGCGTGGTACTCAAGGCATGAACGTATGTGTGCGCTTACTCTGCGTTTCTGACGTTCTGTGTGTAGATAGTGGCCTTGCGACGGGCTGATCCCCCGTCCAAGGAGTCCTACTGACTGTGTATAGGATTAAGAAACTGTTAAAACGGCCAAGGTTCAATAAAATACTGTAGAGTTACAGAGAGGTGGATAGACAGACAGACAGACAGACAGACAGACAGACAGATAGATAGATAGATAGATAGATAGATAGATAGATAGATAGATAGATAGATAGATTACAATATATGATGTAATATAGCTTAAGTCCGAAGATAATCACATGTGGTCAAAACATGTTGTAGTATTCAAGTAAAGAAGTACTGAAACGTGACAACGGGACAGTAACTACGGACTCATTGAACATTTATAGAAGCTGCATTAAGAAACCTAATTACTCCTAAATAATGAGTTACATTTGAGTTTGTGTAGGATCTCAGTACCTCACGTAACATTCAATAAGCCTTAACTTTAATAGGATCTAAAAGTTTGTGATGATGGTAAATTGTTACAATTAATATATTGCTGGACATTATCCATCATCTTGTCTGTTCTTAAAAAACCCTCCTGTTTCTTTTAAAAAACACAACGTTTCGGGGACTGGATTCTGTCGCCGCCTTCAGGTAAAACCTACTCAGTTGGGTCCAATAGACAGAACTAAGCCCTATCGCCGGACAACTGTGCCAGTTTCAGAAGGGGTTCATAAAAGAAGCACAACACAAACCATCTGTGAGAGCTAAGAAATAGTGAAGCTATCACATACACGTATGAGGTCTTGCACCAGAGAAGTCTATTGGACCCAAGTGAGTAGGTTTTACCTGAAGACGGCGACAAAATCCAGTCCCCGAAACGTTGTGTTTTTTTAAAGAAACATGACTTTTTTTTAAGAACAGACAAGATGATGGATAATGTCCAACAACATATTAATTGTAAGCCTGAACTTTAACTTACAGCCTTGTTTTCGGTCTATAATGCAACAATATTAATTTAACAACATTAATTCACACTTAATTCACTAAATGTTCGATAAATGTTTAAAATATCATTAAAATTATTAAAGCATATGTAAATCCAGTGTTTTTGCTACATATTTCAGCTGCGTAGGACCATCTTCAGGCAACATTTGTTTAAAGGAGGCTACTGCACTGTGCACTGGGTCGAATAGTATTCATTAATGCATGTCATTGTTATTAATTTCGTTGAATTCTGATGCTGTAGGAGGATTTTATAGGACAATTTTCTTCCTATCTTACATATTGCGGCTGTTTTCTTGACCCATTGAGTGTGCCGCTCTCTTAGTTGTGCTTGTCTAGTGTTGCTTTCGGTTCTTGTACCACTGAGTGCAGGGGAAGTTTAGTATCTTTCTCAGAATAATCAGGGCCGTTTCATAGCTCAGGCAGTTATGCGGTAGCTTCTTACCACGGAACCTTGGGTTCAATTCCGATTAACTTAACCTGAGGTTCATGACGAAAGACGCGGAATTGGAGCAGGTTTTCTTGTATGTTTCTTAAATTCTTTTCCGTTAATTATTATGTCACCATTGCTACGTGCTGATCTGTCGCCTCACCTCGAGGTGTACGATAGCCCTGACTACGCAGTACATTATCATATTCCCGGTCTTTAAATATGAGGTTTCATTCCGACCCAGCATTTGGCTTGTTACTGAGTTAAGTACTTTAATGCTGCCTTTGTTCTATCATATGCAACTGCTGTGACACTTTTCAGATGACATCCGTAACGTCAATATCTAACTATCAATCTTCACAGCGTCACGACACAGAAGGCAGTTAAATTTCATGGTAACAGCAAGAAAAATAACAGACCTCAAACATTATGCAGTCACTCGGCAAGGCTGTTGAGGTTTTAAAACACCTGTGCGTGCTAAAGCGGCAGATATTAAAATACTGTTACCTCCCTGGGTTTAAACTCACTCACGATAATACTGGTCATTTCGTTTTATCTCTGTTTCGCAAGCGCAAAAAAAAAAATTACAACGATTTTATGGCGTAGGTTCTGCTTTTCATTTTTACTTTCGCGGGGTCAAACATCGCATAATTTATTTGCAGTTTACAATGAAATAAATTATATTAGGCGATATTAGTTGAAGAATGTTTATCGACTTCTGTTTTATCACAGCTCATTTTTCTCTCATTGGCTTTAGAGATAAGAAAACTGCAAGCTCCCTAACTGTTGTACCATTCTTGAACACAAATACGATGTACATTTATACAAATTATACAGAATTATATTTTCAGTTAAAGAATAAATTTCAATCGGTAGTATAGTTATGTATATATATATATATATATCCTTTTATCTATGAGTCCTGTTTCGGTCATGCAATTCCTGAAATGCTGGTAGAATATTTTGGTACAGCATTTGTACTCTATTGTTGTAAGTTGTAATCCAAATGTTTGAATCTATGAATCTTCTGTATGCCTCGTGTTATGCACAGGCCCGATATTTGTTTAATATCCCAAGTATTTTACAGGACGTTGCTATGTTAGAGTGTTTCGACTTACGACATTAACAAACTTATACTTCGAAATCAACTTAAGACATCCTATCCAAGGCTTAAAATATTCGACATCCGACTCTGGAGACTTCAGAGCCCTCCGAGTTTATTTTCTTGCGCTTATATTCGGTCGATGTTCAGTTCTGTGACGCGAATCATCCGCCATCCGCCGTGCGCAGTCGCACTGTTGTCCCCACACTTCACTGTATCGTTCGCATCTGGTTGTGTATTACTATATAATACTATTATATAATCGTCAACACAACAAATTCGTAAAAACTAAAAACTATTACTGTACTTACTCATGAAGCTGAGTCCTTCTTGAGGAGCCGCCAATTCTGCAGCTACTCAAGAAATTTCCAGCATTTTATGGAAGCCGAAGGTTCATTACCGTGTTCACAAGAGCCATCCATTGCTCCGTATCCTGAACCAGAAAAATCCAATCCATACCATCCTATTCTACCTCTCTAAAATCCATTTTAATATTGTCCACCCATCTACGCCTTGGTCTTCACAGTAGTTTCTTTCCTTCTGGCTTTCCCACCAATATCTGACATGCATTCCTCGTCTCTCCCATTCATGCTGCATGCCCTACCCACCTTATCCTCCTTGGCTTGTTCATTCTAATTATACTTGGAGAAGAGTACAAGTTATGAACCTCATCATTATGCAGTTTTCTCCAACCTCCCGTCACTTCATCTCTCTTCGGCCAAAATTTTCTCCTCAACACCCTGTTCTCAAACAATCTCAGTCTATGTTTCTGCCTTAATAGCAGAGACAAAATTTCACACTCATACAGTACCATAGGCAAAATTATAATTATTACTGCATTAATATTTATTATGTACGTTTGCCACATGTTTCGATACAGCTGGATCATCAACAGGCAAATATTCGTGAAGTCCACTACTCATGTTGAATTGTGTTGCTGATGTGAATCCATATTAGCGGTCATAACATAAATTTCATTACGCTTCTTGTTAACAATCAAGTTCCTTCCGTCAAATGTGACACTTTTATAAGTTTTCCACCTCGTCACCACCTGCCTTACATGTTTCGGCTCACCACGGAGCCATCATCAGAGGCATTTATAGTAGAAAAAGAAATCACCAACACACAAAACATCGCAACACACAGACAAGCAACATCAACAACCGACAGACAACACACGTCAACAACATCCCGAAGGAAAAAGACTNCTTCTTGTGTTTTATCACATTTTAATTTTAGTCTTAAATTGTAAAATATTAAAAATAAGAAGTTAAAAAGTAAAAGTCAAAATTGAATTAAAATTAGTAACAAAATTCAATACAAGTAGTATGTTCCATGAATGTAGGCCTGATGATGATCCAGCCTCATCTAAACATGTAGCAAGTGTACATAATAAACGAATATTAATACAGTAATATATACTTATTTCTTATGAATTTATTGTATTGACAGCTGTATAATTCACTTAACATTTAATAGAATTTCAGGTATAGATTTATTGGTTGTTTTAAGCCTTAAGGATTTTTACTATGTTTATTGTACAATTTTTAACAATCAGTGGAAGAATTTGTAACCGAAATAAATTTTGGCGTGTGTTTTTCTAAATTCCTAGAGGATATCTCTGTTCGTAATATTTGAGTCTATTAGATATTGATATTCTTCTTCACAATAATTCGAATTATAATATGATCTCCAGGAAGGAATCAGAGTCATGAATCACTCTGTATATATTTATTGACTGCTTTCAATAATAGTAAATATGTATATATATATTCTTTTCCAAGAAAACAGAATTAATTCAATTATTATTTCAGTTCTTCTGGCGTGAAACGACCATTCTATCCTTGGTCAAGTGTGCATAACCCAACAAATATCCGGAGGCTACTCTGGCATTTCCTGATAATTTCAAATGCATTGGATGTAAAATACTATATAGGCCACTTGAATTAATTTTTTATTACTATTTGAGTTTCTTAAAACATATTCCTCAAATATATTATTAAATTTATACATTTAAATTTAAATACACGGATTATTCACGGTGATGAGCCTTATTGATAATATGATATTGTACTTAATATATTAAAATTTGTTTTAAATCTTAAAATATCTGAAGGCTGAATTATCTCTTATCAATGCAAAGTAATTTGGAGCACATTTTTTAAAAGTCTGCTACGTTAAAAGAATTTTTCTCATTAGAGAAAATAACCAAAATGTTGAAGGACAATATCGATGAGCACCAATGCAAAAAAATGTTGGAAAAATTACATTTCTTTCTAATTTTATTCTTTCCAAATACACATCTCTTGTTACGTGGAAGAAATCAGTGATTTACTGGTGTTCAAGCAAGAGGGTGGAGCCTATGTTCGTAACTATGGCTGTATTGTCATTCTGATGTCTTTCTCTAAGGAATCCGTATTTGAAATTCATGAGAATGTTCCCCATCATTTTAATACAAAGTTAAATTCTTTTATGAATAACTTTAAAAAATGAATCAAATGCTAAGAATTTAGTCACTTTTTTGACTTTATTATTTGTACACTGTGTCCTCAAGAACAGTTTGACTCCATTTAATTTTATTTCAGTAGTGGTTTTGTTTTGGTTCTGTAGTCCTTGTTCCTATATAAGTTTAGTAGCTATTGTGTGTCACAATAACTAGTTATAAGGTTACCTAACCAATTTACAGTGTCGCATTCATTTTTCTGAAGTTATTTCTTTACATTTGATTCTGTTCTCTGCTAGTCCTCAAGGTTATGTTGTTCAGCACATAATTTAGTGATTTTGCTGCAAAGTTAAATATTCCTCTTCTCTTCTTTTCGCAAAATTTATCAATCAGATATTAACTTGAGCAAAACTAATATATCGCTAGCGATGCAAAGTTTAATGCTCATGAAACAAGATTATCCCCTCCTGCAGAAAGAAATGATGTACTTGCTCTTACATGTTTCATTTGTAACTCTGACAGTCTTCTTACACACTTTGCCTAAATCTTGGAATTTTCTGGATTCTAAACTAATTTCAACCAGTATGTTTATTATTTATTTTCTCATCTTGCAAAATTTGTTAGGCCTAATATGAACTCCTCCACAAGACAATACTGAAGCCTATTTAGACTTATGGCTCACCATTATGGGGAACCGCAAGTACATCCAACATAGAAATGTTGCAGAGATTCCAAAATAAAGTACTTCGGGCCATACACAATGCACCGTGGTACGTCCCAAACAGATTGATACATGCCGATCTAGGCATACACACAGTATGGGAAGAAACAACAAACATTAGCCGTAAATATAAAGACAAGGTCACAGCACACCCAAATAAACTGGCAACCATATTACTAAACGTCGCAGACAAGCCCAGAAGACTGAAAAGGCATAAGACAAACGACCTAAAGTCTTAATATTATATTTTACGTTCAGAACAAATTTCATATCGGGATTACTTTATTTATAACTATTTCAATAAACAACTAACTTATATTAAAACAAATGAAAATTAACCGACATTACATCAAAATCAACTTTCATAAGCAACTTTCTTTACCGTGGTTACTACAAGACATATGAAATTTATGTAATCATTGCTGTCATGATCCCAATGAGTTTCGTATAGACGAAATTATAATTCACTTTGAATCGAACCCATTACTTTTTTATTGCTAGTGGGGTGGGACTAAGTCCCTTGCACTAGCCGAGATGATAGGTGAGGGTGATTGTGGAGCAATTGGTGGAATGAAGATTGGGAGTGGAAACCGAAGTATTCGGAGAAAACCTGCCCCAGCTCTACTTTGTCCACCACAAATCCCACTTGACCAGACCCCGGCTTGAACCCTCTCAATCAAACCCATGAACGTAGCGTCAAAATTAACAATATTCCCAGAGATGTTTTACCAGAAGAATTATTTTTCAAATCAATATTTCAGCCCCTAACCCCTTTGAAACACTGAAGTTAAGGGTGTATGAAATGGTATAATACCAATTAAATGACGATAGTATCTTTACCACTTCTTCAACGAAACGCCGATGGAGAGAGAGGTTAGAACAAAGGTAGAAGTTAGAGGTGGAAGGTAGAAGTAGAGGTTAGAACAAAGACAGGTAATTTAGGTCGAATGTATAACGAAATTAGGTGATTTTAAATATAACTTATGCCTAATATCAGATAACTACTGTTACCCCATAGCTTACTTTCCTCTACAATCTCAAAATTTAAGCTGCTGAGCCGTCTTCCGAGTCTCATTGCTGATGCAACCATCTACTTTTAGTTCTAACAATTTTTTTTACAGAGGTCTATATATTTTTTTGCTCTCTTCGGCATTTTACTCTCCTTAATTCTTTTCATTTTATCTCTCCTATAGGCCTATTTCTCATTATCCTCTCATATTATTCATTTCGTGCATCCTGCTGTGTTACAATATATAACTTCTTGATTAAGGCCGTCACAACACAACTATATCAAGATCAGTTCCTGGTCTTGGCTCTGCTACATATTTCGGCTATTAATAGCCATCATCAGGCAAATACATGGCTAACATACTATATACACCACTGAACTGCAGTATTAATAAAATTGGATACAATAATATTAATTATATTAAAATACTTGACATAAAAATACAATAAATTAGATTATATAAAACAAAAGTTATAGTTACAAAGAAAACACAACTCCGTCCAGTGTGACTATTTTAAGTTTTACTACTTGAAAACTTAGCACCCTTAAGGGAATTGTTTTGTCTTTGTAATTGTTAGTGTGACGGACAAGAACGAAATAAATCAAAAAAAGTTTTAATATAAAACAAGAATAAAATTCTTCGATTGATGCTTTATATCATCGAGTCAGTAGTTGGTTTTTGTGATTTAGTTTCGTTCCCATGGTCACATTAGCGTATTCTATATTTTGTGTATAAAACTGTTATTTGAGGCTTGTGTTGTAAATGTAGTAATATTAATGTTAATTATTTAGTTGTTGCCTGGTCTTACAAAGTATTGTCCGTTCTAGAGGGAATGTAAACAACGTCGTTGTTGCTCCGTTAAAGTAATATTTCTGTACCCGTTCAACAAGCTCCTACTTTACAAAACCCTTCATTTCAACTAGCCCATACACGCACGCTACTAAACTGAATTCAGAAAATATTAATTCACTTTAAACACAAAATATTTGACCAAGATCAAAATTAATATTGCCTATTTTTATTTACGTGATTTATTTACGTGAAATTTCTAGGTCATGAACTTTTATTTATTCTTTCTATGTTTCATATACCATAGATATTGTCATGTGTTTGTTTTGACTATAGAAGGAGTTTGGATTGATAAGCGGATTTATTATACTCCTAGAGAACCTAACTACTTATAAGGATTATGCTCCCACTGTTCTACACACTTCACAAATTACTGTAAAAACAGCACACAAAAGTCTTCTCAGTCTGATATGTCTTCACCAGTCGTTGCCTGGTGACGGATCTCAGCAATGTTCTCTGCCTCTGTGCTCATATTCTTACCGGCTGGCGACCGTCTCACAACTAACTCATTGCTCCAACAGTCCTGCTTATAACTTCTCGGCACGGATCGCATAGAAAACACCCTTTCTCTGATGTTGTTTCAAATTTTTGCTGTTTTGCGAATCCGTTCCTTAGTAACAGCTCTTTTATAGCTGCTTCTTTCGCGGTCGTTGCCTAAGAACGTGTTTGCATGCCACAATATCATCTTAATTTCAACCACCTCATTTTTATTGGCCCAAAATATTTTGTGATTTGCAAAAACATATAGAAGTTTTTAGAGAATTTTCTCTATTCGCCCCTTTTATTTCGTCTATTAACGTTTGCAATTTGTTTGCGGGCATGCACCGTCTTCGCTCGCTCTGAAGCCGGGATCGTGGGTTCCAATCCCACTCAGGGCATGGATGTTTGTGTACGTTTTTCTGTGTTTGTGTACAGATAGAAGCCTTGTGACAAGCTGATCACTCGCCCAAGGAGTCCTACCGTATGTGTAAAATCTAGAAAAACCGAAGTGAACAGAGAAGTTCATGGAGGTAGGCGTAGGCCCACTGGGGTTGTAGTACCAAGGGGGAAAAAAGAAAAAAGGTGTTTGCGAATAACTTTTATCTGTGACCTTTGTTCAGAGGTTGGAAACTTAAATAGGTATCATTAGACATAGTGTTGTGTTCTTGTTGTATTTAATTACTCACGTTCTTAAGAACTTTAGTGGAGGTAGGTAAGTAACCTAATGAGGTACGTTCTACACGATAATAGGCCAAATGAATGCGTTTTTATCGTCGTATTACCCGTTTCAAGCATGAATTTCATTGAAATATATGATGATTTAGTTCGTACTTCACAGGAAACCAGCTGTGCTTCCATTGCAAAAGCCAACCGGTTAAATCATTTTAAGAAAATATCCGTTATTCGCTCTGGGAATCTTAAACCAGTTGGTGCATACATATAGTAACCACTGCGTTTTACAGGGCTAATGAAAATTATGAATTCCTAATATTCATGATATTTTTATTGCTAGTGGGGTGGGACTAAGTCCCTTGTACTGCTGCCTCTTCCGGCCTGTTGTACGAGCCCCAGATGATAGGTGAGGGTGATTGTGGAGCAACTGGTGGAATGAAGATTGGCAGGGGAAATCGAAGTACTCGGTGAAAACCTACCCTAGCGCCACGTTGTCCACCAGAATTCCCACTTGTCAAGACCCGGGATCGAACCCGGGCCCCCGCGGTGGGAAGTCAGCGACTAACCGCTTGAGCTATAACGCGGCCCTAATATTCATGATGATAGCAAAATAAGAAAAAGATATCTGACATTATTGTTACACTACCTATATCTTCAGAATAGATTTCAAGTTTGTTATTTAACGACGCTGACAGTAACGAGACTATGTAGCGTCGATTTTAGGATGAATAACGAATGTCGAGCATTTGGTGGAAACGGAATTGGCAAGAAAGCCGAAGTGTTCGGACAAAAACCGATGCAGTGCAGTTTCGTCCACTACAAATTCCAGATGGCTTGACCGGCGATCGAACCGGAGCTGGCGCGGTGGGAAGCCGGCGGCTAACCGCCTGATTTACGGCACAACTTTTCGTGTTAGAAAGGCAATCCTTTGCTACAAATCGCTGGTATTTATTTATCAGAATAAACGGTGTCACGGCAGACAATATGAATTTTCACCGCCATGAAAACCTAGTCTCTTGCAGGTCCTATAGGATAAGGTACCTAATACTTCGGTGCAGGCCTGTTTCAATATTTTACGAATATATATATTTCCAATATTTTTTTTTCGGCGCCGGCCTGTTTATTAATTAATTTATCCACAAACAATATTCTTAGTTGAGTGTCTTCGGGCTCCATATTTTCAGACCATTTATTTTTTGGTCTACCAACTTCTCTCTAGTTTTTTGCTCTTGGTCTTATATTTTAGAAAATTATGAAACTTATGTTCTCATCTTCTCCATTGTAACGTATAGGTCTATTTTTGAGAAAAAATTTTTAGCGAAATTTAAATAAAAATATTTATTTTCCACAAGGAAAGAAATAAATAGGCCGTAGAAACTTTTATTATGGGTCAATAAACCCCAATCCGTCTGCGTGGTTGCATTTCGGATCAATGTTTAATGGTTTAATTATTAACATAATTAGTGACTTTCGTAATCTGTATGTATGTATGAGCTATTAAAATTCTCTTTTTTGCAACAAAGTACCACACCATGAATCCCAGGCCTGTACGTCACGTAAGCCTAATTACTCTGTCTTGAACGACAATTTATTCTTACACTTTAGAGTCTCACTAATTTTTGTAACTGCTATACTGCGCTAAATATCTTTTGAATATCTGAAGGGAAAATTACGAATATAAGACTATCCTTAACGAACAACTCCTGAAATAAATGTTGGCTGATTATGTTATATAGGCCTAACGTTTTTAATTTGGAATTTCTTCAGTATATCTTAAGCAAAGAAGTTTAAGCACCTGTGATCTGATAGGTAGTGTTCCCGAAATGTATCCTACAGGATACCATCCCTACAGGATGGTGAAACACAGAACCTACCTAAATTTTTCTTCAGTTACTTTACATAGAAAAACAAAATATGTGTAATGTCTTATGTGATATTATTTTGATAAATAAGCCATAATTTAGTTCATTAAATACCAATTGTGTTTTGTTAAAATTTACAAACTGACTCTTAAGGACTGTGGATTCCTTTGGATTGGGTTATTCTAGTATTATATACGAGTATTATTGAGCTTCGGTGTTGGGGGGACAGCATAAGTATTTTTGTTATACGTCGAACTGATATTAATCTAATTTGAAATTACCTGGTATTACATAAATTAAACCATTGACGAAAATATATAAAATTCAAAGTAAATTTCCGACTCACATTAGCACCCACAGGCTCTAGCAAGGAATGTCGCAGACCGGTATGAAAAAGTAACCAAAATTTTTATAGAAATTTGTGCAATATAAACTATATTCGTATATAACCTTACTGAGGGATATGAGTACCACCAAGCCAGAACCGAATTCACGTTATATGGAGGATCCACTGTATATACTGTCACATAATATATGTGAGACTATGGACTGGGTTTTGGATAATTTGATGTATTGGCCACTAGGTCGTAACTACAAATAACTATAATAGGTGTTATCGTTGATTTCTACGATTTACAAAGCTCTCCAACACAGGCCAAGTATTTTCCATCCTGCAGTGTCTTCACTAGACATTTCCTGGTAACGGCTTCTAACAATGGCTGCCATGCTGCTTCCATGCCGAAGTCCTGTCTGAAGGGCGGCCCCATTCCAAATGTCTGCCTACCTTAGAACTGACTCGCTGCCTTTTCACAACAACCTTCTAGTCTTCTCTTCTCCCCTTGACTATCAAATGAGCACACCTGCAACTGTCGCTGACTCTTTTCTTCAGACTCCCGGCAAGAACTAAGCTCTGACCTTGTCCCGCATATAACCACTTGGCACGGAACACGTAGAAAACGAAGCTGTTCTTTTGCTGGAGACCAACTGTTGAATAATTGAGAATATTTTGGTTAGCAACGGGCATTGTGTTTGTTTCGTGGGAACGTGTTTACCTAGCCGTTGCCCAGAAACGACACTGGTATATCTGTCCATCTAGCGGCCGTCTACACACTACAATACTACTGTAATGTAATATTCCAATATATTGTTTGTAGATATGAGACTTTTAAAATTATAATTAAATTATACGTTTCCTTTATAATTTTCTAATCGTTTACACTAAAATTAACTGATCAAGTAATAAGAATAATATAATTATCTAATATCGGATACAACTTTTAAGGAAATAAATAATAACAACCGACCTATAAATACCTTCTCCCATCTCTTCTGAATAATTGTTAGAAATAAAATCTATCCACACTTTTTCTGATATGTGAACTTTTGTAATCTTAGAGGTATTTACCTGCATTTCGAAAGAACCAGATTTTTCCATCTTTAGTATCGCATCGATCTTAGCCCCTATTTTCGTCCTCATTTTCTTACGTAGCTTCGTCTGATATCCTGAAAACAGAAACAAAAATTATCTCCGAAACATTAGGTAAATGTCCACAAGATCCATTCCAAACACAGCCTAAAACACAGTAGACTTAGTATTCATTACCACGAGAACTCAAAGTCGAAATAAGTGTGAACGTTGCCTCTGTAGGCCCAAACGTTAAGCTCCTTCCACTTCTACAGTACAGCCATACTGGTGATGCCTGAGGTTATGGTATGCAGTGAGCCGCTAGGTGCTACACGCGCCTCGTCTAGGTATTGCTAGTTACACCGGTAGCGTTATCTTCCAGCAATACTTTTTTCATTTTTCAGCTGTCATAATTTTTGTGAAAATACTCGTACATTGATTATTTAGAAGGTAGAAAGGTAAATTTGTCCCTGTGCTTAACTAATGAAGCACTACGCCATGAAGGCTTATAGGTCAGTGGATGTATAGATCCACATTTTCTTGACCTCGGCACTAATTGGAGGTGAGTGGTTAGCTTCACGCCCCGGCCGCTTTACCTTCGGGAAAGAACCCCCGTTACCCATTTTGTAGGAGGCTGGGTGGACCCCAGAGCAGGTCTGGACGACATAGAGAAGAAAAAATTCTTGACCCTACGATACTTGAACTCCGACCCCTCATTCGCCCAGCCCGTAGCTAGTCGCTATACCAACTGAGCTATTATTTAGAATACCTTGAAAAATATATTTTTTATTATTGAATATTATGTGAAGTATAGGCCTGCCGGTCACGGTAGCCGAGTGGTCTAAGGCATGCACTGTCTTCGCTCGCTCGAAAGCAGAGATCGTTGGTTCGAATCCCACTCAGGGCATAAATATTTCTGTGGGTTTTCTCAGTTTGTGTACAGGTAGAGGCCTTGCGACGAGCTGATCACCCGCCCAACGAGTCCTACCGAATGTGTAAGATCTAGAAAAACCGAAGTGAACGGAGTTCATGGAGGTAGGCCTTGGTCCACTGGGGTTGTAGTGCCAAGGAAAAAAAAAAGTATAAGCCTATTTAATTTGGATTTTCCTTAGGCTATCCGCATCTGTCATTAAGCATATTTATGCATATATATATGCTTAATATGCATATATAATATGCATATTAATCATATTTATTTATGAAACCGTGGAGATAAAGGGTAATAAATACTTACCTGTATCCACTCAGAATTACTGAGATTTTGGACTTCTTCCATCGTCCGGTATTGTAGTGAACAGACAACATGACGTTTCGGAAACTGGATCTGTTTCCGTCCTCAGGTGAAGGGGGAGAAGACACCTACTCAGATGGGCCCCTTAGAAAGAGCTAATCTCAACCACTGGACAACCCTTGTTATATTTTCACGGCTATTTAATCGCTTGAGACCAGGCTAATTAAGCGGGAGATAACAAGAAAATACTCAATAAAAGTTGTGATAAAGCAGGCACATGCGTGGAACTGGGCTAGAAAAGGAGGTAGAAATTTATGGTACAAACCAAGCCAACAAAACCAAAGGCATGAGCACCAATGCAAAGAAATGGAGCAACATTTGCGAAGACATGTAGTATCCACCGCTAGTCATGTTTCCTGTTCTCTAGAACACCGGATGATGGAAAAAAAAACCGCAGAACCCAGTAATTCTGTGTATTATACACCACAGTCAGAACCCCTTAGGATCTATTCATATATATGGCCGGTCACGGTAGCCGAGCGGTCTAAGGCTTGCGCTGTCTTCACTAGCTCGGAAGCCGGGAACGTGGGTTCGAATCCCACTCAGGGCATGAATGTTAGTCTGCGTTTTTCTGTGTTTGTGTACAGGTAGATGCTTTGCGACGAGCTGATCACCCGCCCAAGGAATCCTACCGTATGTCTAAGATCTAGAAAAACCGAAGTGAACGGAGAAGTTCATGGAGGTAGGCCTAGGCCCACTGGGGCTGTAGTGCCAAGGGGGGGATATATATATATATATACAAGAACATGACAAGAGACTTATAGAAAGCCATCTTTTGTCACGCTTTGAGAGCGCAATATGATACAGAAAATGCGCGAATTTGTCTTAAGACCAGGGCTCAATTATATCTTCATTCAATACTGTCCCATTGCTCGCTGGACTTCCAATTTGGCCCTGAGGAAACTAATCAATTAGCAAAAGGAAAAAAAGTTCATGCCGTTGTAGGAAACACTTCAAGCAGTAGTGACTGCAAACAGCAAGCGAGCCCAATCCCCTTATCTGTTTCCAAAGCCTCTATAACTGAAGTGTTTTTACGTCAATTAAATATCACTGAACGAAGATTCAAGTTCATTTTGATTTACTTACTCTTCTCTGTGTTACAGGAAGTGATTTGGATCAGGACCACAGCTTTACTCATTTTTCCTGGATTTGACATCTATCCGTTGCAGAATATACGCTGCTCCTACCGGACAGTGTCGTCTTCCTGCGTTTCATCACCTTGACGTTCATTATCGTTGCTATGTGAGTTGGCTAGTTATTATTTCTATATTTTACACAAATAGAACATATTATATTTGAACTGAAAACCTCGCAAGAAATAGATGGCATCGTTTGGTTCTGCAGCTTCATAGGTTTAGCTCGTATTTCCTTCCGTGACTCAATTAATGTTGCTGAATAAATATTTT
The DNA here is from genome assembly GCF_002891405.2 of Cryptotermes secundus. NCBI lineage: Eukaryota > Metazoa > Arthropoda > Insecta > Blattodea > Kalotermitidae > Cryptotermes > Cryptotermes secundus. The sequence continues at coordinate 2,072,977 of NW_019727101.1, forward strand.
ACGATGTGGCCTGCTAACTTAGGCAGACATATTAACCCTTTAAAGTACAATGGTCGCTACATTTAGGTCCAAGCCTGGCAGCTGCTTTAACAGATAAAAACTGTGTTTTACCCACACAATGTACTTATTCTTTATTTTAATTTCAGTATAAAAACAAGCATTTCCTTGAAGAAAACAGTCTTCTGGGATTTCGCACCGTGTATATGTGGTGTTAACCGACGTTTCGGAGGAACGTATCGCCTCCATCTTCAGGGTAGAAGGAAAAATATAAGAAATCCGCAAGCGAAGAGACCTGAGAACCGGTAAAAGCAGTCTGATTTTACCGGTTCTCACGGTCTCTTCGCTTGCGAATTTCTTATATTTTTCCTTCTACCCTGAAGATGGAGGCGATACGTTCCTCCGAAACGTCGGTTAACACCACATATACACGGTGCCAAATCCCAGAGGACTGTTTTCTTCATAGTCACCGCCGTGAAAGCCTCAGATCTTACAAAGTATTTCCTTGAACAGCATCAACAAAATCATAATTGTAATGGAGACACTTTGTGTTTTCTATGAGGTATGAATAAAGTTTTAAACATTACATAGATGATAGAATTTAAATTGTTAAAATATTTTGTTTGATAATACCTGAATGTTCATAGGTACTTAAGTTTCGACAAAATTCATTATGTGGTAGTCATAGTTTAGAATTGACTACATCTATTCACAGCTGAAGAAATGTCTTGTTTCATACTTAATTACAAACAAAAAAAAGTTAGGGAGAGAAGGTGAAATATTTCGCTTCCAAATTAGATGTTGCCTGATATTTAATTATCGAAATATTATTTGCAGAGGGACCCCTTTGTGTCGAGATTCGCCCACCAGCAACACAGATCTCGCATCCTACAAAAGAATTAATTTGTGTGATGTTAACATTTCCGTGAAACTTCGGATACCAGCTCTGAAGCTGAACTCGCGTGATCAGACCCTGTGAAACAGGACCATGGTGTACTTTTATGAGAGCGCTCTCGTCAACATTTGACCCGCTCTTTGCTTCAGGGATGACTCTTTACGGTCTCACCTTGTTTTATTTTTTGTCTGTCTATGAACCTAGAGAGTCACTTAAGACCACTGAGGAAGAGTTTTCGTTGATCATATTGACCCTGTACCGCTAAGCGCTCTCTCTCTCTCTCTCTCTCTCTCTGCCTCCCCCCCCCCTGCTGGAATCACTGTTTATATCCAATATTTCAGGCTTAAAAACACACATACACACATATATACACATAGAGGCAGGCGGTGCCGAGGCAATTCCCGAACCCACCCTCCTCCCTCCCCAGCCACGTGATAACAATACAATCAATGACCGAAGTCTGTCACCAATGTGAGCCATTCGCCCCTCCCCCTGCCCACCCACCCCCCTGTCCGCCTACTGCCACCAACACAAATTGTGTGGAGTGTTGTATGTATGTAGGTTTGGTAGTGGAATGGGCTGTTATTGAACCATCAGGTGTAGCGGTACATTCGACCAAGTTTCACCAGTGTCCAGAGAGTTGGATGTGGTCCGGTCGGCGGCTGTGGCAGCAGGCGCGTATGTTGACGAGGAAGCTGTCAAGACCGAGGAAACTTTCTGGAAAACCCCCCTTCCATCAACCCTGGGAGGAAGAGAGAAATCCCGGCCAGCCGTCAGGTGAGTACAAGGATCAATATGATGATTAGGTTTGCGGAAAGCTCATCTTGCTACTTGATCTAGCCTCTCCTCATATCCTTCTCCTCCTCCTCCACACTCTGTGCTGTGTATCCGTGCGCGCATCCAGACGCTGCTAGAGACAATGCATGGGCTACTCCCAGGTGGATGTACAAGCAACTTAGACACCGGATATTGATTAGACTGCCAGCTACATATAACCGCCACTGAATACGCCTTTGCTTCTATCATCGCCATAATATGGCATCAGATAAACAGTTTTACTAAGTTTCTTACAGTTTTTCTTATTCTTCGACTTAAGACTGCGCGAAGAAAATAGTTCTTAGCCGTTGTACCGCCCAATGATCCTGCGCGGAAATAATTAAAAATAGAGAGATCCGCGCATCGTTATTAGATGAAGGCGGTAGAAGGGCACATCCTCACATCTTCTCACGAAGCGGGCTCATATCGATCATTAAATTCTACTTCGATTTTATCGCTTATTTTCATGGCGTGATATATTCTTCTAACATTATTTCTCAACTAGATTATTACTCACTAATACAGACACATAATTTATCTATCGTAAATTTTAATTCAGAATATAACTTTAGGCTTAAACACTATTACAGAGACAAGATTATCATAGCGTCTAACATTTAGACCTACATTTAAGAAAGCCAAATGGTATGAAGCCCCGATTGTGTAATGTAATTGGTTTCTATTTTCTTGCGTCCGTTTCTCTCTGCTTATAATTTAAATTTATTTTTATTTTCTTACTTTGCGCATATCAACCTAATCTGTCAACTGAACTGTTTAATTCTTTCTGTTTTTCTTTTTAACACGTACAAAATAGTCATCAGATTTAGATTAATCAGTATATATTAATATATTATAAATATTACCTTGAAATGAGAAGCCTTCGATTTTTAACTTTTGAGAAAACGTGAGAAGTAAGGAGGAACATAAGACTAATTAACGTTATAGGAATGCGCCTGCCAAATTTCACTGAATATTATAAAAAATTTAAGGCAGATGATGGATACAATTTTATGTAAGAATATTGTAGTTATCCGTTCTTAATTTTTATAGTCTTGTATTTCGTATCAATGTAATTTTATCAGTAGTCCCTTTCCCCGCTCAGTTTATGATTTCGGTGCTAATTTATATAATTCGAACCTCAGTATTCCTTCATAATAATTAAATAAATAAACTGGCATGTATAAATATAAGCCGTGATAAGTTCATAATTATCTTATCCACTCGTTATAGACTTTCCTTTTTAAGACACTGAATTTTCTTTTGTTTTAAGTATTAATTTTGTTATGAGTAAAATATGACATTCCGGTCATGACGAAATCTAGACGCAAAGCCATGACTTCAGTAAATTAAATTTTGAGTTACCGTATTTTAGATTAAAACATGGTCTCCACGCATGCGCAAAGGGGACTTTTTATTTCCTCTACGCCCATTTTTAAGGCGTGTCTTTCCAGTTCCCATGACTCTTAAATGCGAATACACCTTTCACTCTAAGGGCATTGAAACTTGCAGAATGCAGTTCTCGGATAAATTGGGCCTACATTGAGCGGTCCTTTAATGGAAAATCTTCCTGTGCGCTAACGTCATAAACTGGTTAGTGCGGAAGTAAATAGTTATGATTAATAACATAAAAATCAGATAAAATACAACAGACTAAATCTTATACTTATAAAAATACACTTATCTCTCACATCACCGAATACAGAATTACTAAACTTTGTTTTAATACATTAAAGCACTTAGCCTGTCTGAAAAATGTTTAAACAATTATTTTGTACCTTATCTACTGAACCTGTACTGCGTCTAAATTATTATATAAACATCAATCTGGTAATGCTGTTTAGGGAATTTTGTTGTTGTTTGTTCCGAAAATTTTACATTATCTATAAATATACTCTTCAAAGGAAATGCAGTTCTTGAATGTTAAAACAAACGGTATAAAGAAACCGGTATAGAAAATGGTATCGAATAGTAAAACGTATTAAAAATACGTAGCCAAATTAATGAATTTATTTTATGGGATTATCTTTCTTCGTGTAACTTGACGGATTCCCTCGTCTGTTCCCATATAGAATTAATTGTAAAATTACAACTCTTATAGGCAGTCACTGCCGGTCACGGTAGCCGAGCGGTCTAAGGCATGCACTGTCTTCGCTCGCTCGGAAGCCGGGATCGTGGGTTCGAATCCCTCTCAGGGCATGGATGTTTGTGTGTGTTTTTCTGTGTTTGTCTACAGGTAGAGGCCTTGCGACGAACTGATTCCTCGTCCAAGGAGTCCTACCGAATGTGTAAGATCTAGTAAACCGAAGTGAAACGGAGAGTTTCATGGAGGTAGGCCTAGGCCCAAATTGGGGCTGTAGCACCACAAGAAAAAAAAGGCAGTCATTAGGGTCCTTAGACGGGGAATCAGCCCATCTCAAGGACGCTTCCTACACAAGTTAACAGGACAGACAGAATAAACACAAGCACACAACTATGCAGCAAGTGGGATCTGAGCCCACGAACCCAGTGTTTGAGGGGGGGATGTCATTTCGTATCTTTGCGCGGTCACTGTGATTGACTATATCATAAAGTTGCCGATATAAAATTAAAGTTAATCAAATAATATTATCTTCTGTTATGTGACGCCGTGTAGTCTGATAGCTTACCGGCGTTTAGGCGGAACTTACGTCTTCCATTTAGTTTCAGAGAGTCAGCTGAGAAAATAAACAAACTATAGAATAATACATAAAATTTGAGGTTTTCACGGCGGTGACTATGAAGAATGCCGTCTTCTGAGATGCAATGCGGTGTAGATCTCGTGTAAACCGACTTTCGGAGGAACGTATCGCCTCCATCTTCAGGGTAGTAAAATCTGCGAGCGAGGAACCAGCGTTGGCAGATGGTTACAGTCTGCAAATTCGCTCTCTCGCGGAGTTTGCTACCCTGAAGATGGGGGCGATACGTTCCTCCGAAACGTCGGTTCATACAAGATCTACACGCCTCCATATCCCAGAAGACGGCATTATTTATAGAATAATAATTTCCGTATATAATCCTATAACAGATTAATTGGTTTTATTGCTTTGAAGAAGAGAACATTATTATTAATTTTTGTTGTATGAAGCTTTGTACTAATTGAAGCTACGAGCAGTTCATTTTTGTCATTATTTCATTGTTTAAAGAATAAAATACCGTGAGCTCATCTGCTTCACTGAAAATATTTGTATGTAAATAACTTGTACCAAGTTGGGAAAAAAGTTTACCTATGCTGTATTACTGTAGGGTATGAGGCACGCAAGTTTATAGGCTAAAATATATGTCATGTGTCACGAACTCGAAAACGTGACTCTAATATCGATACAGCAGCTAGAAGCCCTCGTAATATTTGCGCATTCTGCCATATATGCTCGTAGAAAGATAAGAGTTTACCAGCGAGGGCTTTATTATGAAACGTAACCGTTCGTGCATAAATAATACAATGTAATTAATTAATTAATTAATTTCATAGGTTTTGTACCTTAGGCAAGCCCTATAAATTTCAGCCTCAAAATCCGAATAATAACAAAAAACTTACAAATATGTTAACAAAACATGTGGACTACTATTGAGATTACTATTCATTGGTCTAGAAGGAAAAATTAGCATAATTCTGAAATTTTACTGCGAAGTTCTTATGCTACAAAGATATTAAGGAGAAAGTTTGCCGGTGATTTGCATTTGAACGTTTCATTTTCTAAATAATTCTCATACAAACGTAAAAAATCCTATTTCTCGGCTCACGTAAATAGTCAACAAATCTATTTCTATTTTCTTGATTGTTATCTATACCCAATATTATTTACATTGCAAATTAGAACTCCTAGCACAGCTTGATTCCACAATTTACTAATTTTCCTCAACAACATATAACCATAACAAGAATGAGAGTTTTCAAATAAAAATAACTGTTTCTATCATTATTGCTATGGGAAATCGAAGAACAATAATTTCCTTCTATTTTAGAAACTGTTGGTCTCCGAGTTGCTGCTCGGTATACCAGAGACTTTGCATTGTTCAAAGTCTGCTCCTCATGTAAAAATTGTCCCTCTGCTAGATGTGCATCAGCTGCTAATGTCTGCAGAGACGTTGACGTAATTGGAGCCAAGAGAATTTTCCTTAATCATGTTTTATAATGATCCTTGCATTATATTAAAACACAAATTATACACAACTTCTATGTGTGTATGTGTGTATTATGTATATAGTGGCCTTACCATTGTAAATGTTCATATTTCACTTTTCTCACATCTTAAAAACAACCTAGATTTTAATGGAATTACTACTACTACTACTACTACTACTACTACTACTACTACTACACAAATTGCTTTGTTTTGTATTTTGTTTGCTTTATTATCGTTACTGTCTTTTTACTTGTGCCAAGTTTGAAATTGGAGTTTGGGCTGTTAAGCTTGCACGTAAATAATTAAGAATTGATTTGAAGCATTTTTTTTTAATTTATAGACAATTGCAGCATTTTGTTACGTTCAGTGTTAGTACACACATATGCCTGTCTTGCATCTACCGTGCAGCATAATACCTTATATATTTGTATCAGTCCTACACCTCTGTGTTGTTTCCTTCACGTTTTGTATTGTTTGTCTGACTGTGATGGCTCTGCAGTTGTCTTCTGTAGCTGCTGAGTTAGTGTTTAAAAACGAGTTGAATTCAATTATTGTCATTATATATATTCCAACTTCATGTTTTATTCGCACTACAAAATAAATGTATAGGAAACCTTTGAAATACAAGTAACATGAGCGATTGATTGTTAGTAGATTTTCTTCTTAGAATTCCGGAGCGAATTTCTCAAACCTTGCTTTATTACAATGTTGGCGATATTTATTTTGACATTCAGAAACATAGTCTATTTCATATATAATTTGTTCAGTAACAGGGCAAATTATTTCGTTAATATTGTTAGCCTTACAAGATGGTGTTTGTTTATAATACTGCAATTCTCACAGTATTATGCATGTAATATATAATATTGAAATTCATAAAAGATGGTGCATATATGTACATATAATATTGAAAATTTTTCAGGATAGCGAATGTATAAAATATTACATCTCTCACAGAATGGTGCATGTTTACAATATCACATCTCTCACAGGATGATGCATATTTACAATATTACATCTCTCACAGGATGGTGCATATTTACAATATTACATCTCTCACAGGATGATACATATTTACAATATTACATCTCTCACAGGATGGTGAATGTTTGCAATATTACATCACTCACAGGATGGTGCATGTTTACAATATCACATCTCTCACAGGATTATGAATATTTACAATATTACATCTCTCACAGGATGGTGAATGTTTGCAATATTACATCACTCACAGGATGGTGAATGTTTACAATATCACATCTCTCACAGGATGATACATATTTACAATATTACATCTCTCACAGGATGGTGAATGTTTACAATATTACATCTCTCACAGGATGGTGAATGTTTACAATATTACATCTCTCACAGGATGGTGCATATTTACAATATTACATCTCTCACAGGATGGTGAATGTTTACAATATTACATCTCTCACAGGATGGTGCATATTTACAATATTACATCTCTCACAGGATGGTGAATGTTTACAATATTACATCTCTCACAGGATGGTGCATATTTACAATATTACATCTCTCACAGGATGGTGAATGTTTACAATATTACATCTCTCACAGGATGGTGCATATTTACAATATTACATCTCTCACAGGATGGTGAATGTTTACAATATTACATCTCTCACAGGATGGTGCATATTTACAATATTACATCTCTCACAGGATGGTGAATGTTTACAATATTACATCTCTCACAGGATGGTGCATATTTACAATATTACATCTCTCACAGGATGGTGAATGTTTACAATATTACATCTCTCACAGGATGGTGCATATTTACAATATTACATCTCTCACAGGATGGTGAATGTTTACAATATTACATCTCTCACAGGATGGTGCATATTTACAATATTACATCTCTCACAGGATGGTGAATGTTTACAATATTACATCTCTCACAGGATGGTGTATGTTCACAATATTACATCTCTCAGAAGATGGTGCATATTTACAATATTATATCTCACACAGAATGGTGTATGATTACACTATTACATCTCTCACAGAATTTTACATATTTACAATATCACATCTCTCACAGGATGGTGCATATTTACAATATTATATCTCACACAGAATGGTGTATGATTACACTATTACATCTCTCACAGAATGATGCATGATTACAATATTACATCTCTCACAAGATTTTGCATGTGTATAATATTGAACTCTCACAGGATGGTGCATGTATATAATATCTAGACTCTCACAGGATGGTATATATGTGTATAATGTAATTTGTACAGTTAGGCAATGGCGCGATAAACACCTTCTTGCGTAAGCGTACTCAACAATAGGAAGATTTTTATACCTCGTTGCTAGGCAATAGTCAGCTTGCTAATGGACTGGCTAGATAGCTATCACTTGACTGGTTTTCTATGAGGTCCGCGCCGCGACCGTTGCTATGCAATGTTTCGGTAAACATGTTTCAACAATAGAGGTTATTTTCTGCGTAGTCCGTGCCAAATATTTCGTAGAAGACAAGAAACTTCATAGTGATTTGAAGTGATAGTTTCTGTGTTGAGATTCGTTGCCAAGAGCCGAATAGTTGAAACAAAGTATCCTAGTGATGTGTGCAACGGTAAACTATAAGTTGTGTAAAGCATCGAAAACGCTTTATCAGTAATTAAGATAGGTTGTGACCAAAGTGCTGATTAATCCAATCATCCGAACTAGAACCCGTCATATTCGTCCCGCCTTCCTCTCTACACGTGACACTATAATATTGCAATTCTTATAGAACGGTGCATATGTATAATATTACAACTCTCACGGGATGGAGGATGTGTATACGTAGAATGACTGGAACTTTATTGTAGCCTATTAAGGTATACATCGTATAATGATAGACACTGAGAACACCCGCACTTCATGTAGCGCCGTAGGTTATAGGCCTTATCAGAAACAAGATTATACGAATCTAATTAGATAACATAATTTACATTTTAATTGATTCTGTTTAGCTTGAGAATGCAAGTAAAATACCTTTATATTTAACGCATATATAAGCCTATTACACGATATTAATATAAATGAATTGTGCCCAGCCAGAAAAATTACAATATAATATTTCTTTATTTTTCTCTTTTAAATAACTTCATTGTTAACTGCATAATAATATTCGGTATCTTTTTTTTACTCTGGTAGTATAATGCCCAATATTAATTGCTATTAATAAAGATAAATTTATTTCTCGTAAATTGTGTATTTTTGAAGTTTTAAGTTTATTCCAGAATCTGATAATATCAGGAGAAATAAAGGTGTGGCTAGCAGTAAATATTTACAACGAGAATTTTACTAGGAATCCAAAACGAAACAAAAACAAACAAACTCCGTGGGTTTAGTCCGCAAACGAGCTATACCGACCGAGCGACAGTCGCTTATCGGCGAAGTTAGTGCCAAATTTAGCGGATAAAGGAAGTCGCGTGGTCAGCGCAACGGATTCCCAAGGCCGCTAGTGAAAAAAAAATGTTATATACAAATTTGCCAATATGTAGTCTGTTATTCGTTCAGCATTTCAGCATTAACATTATTATGACTCAAACAAGTGAGATAATCTCGGTCTCAAAGCTCTATAGTTTGAAGGCAGTTCGAGATTTCGGAGGTTTTTATTGCCTCCATATTCAAGGACGAAAATTAAGCCAAGTAAGAAACCAGCAGAATCAGGCGGAAAAATCCGTCTTTAATGCCGAAGAATACACCAAGCATAAAGCCATAATTATTTGCGACAAGATGAAGTTCATGTATTCCTACGAAACGTCGGACTGTCTACGAACCACACGGAAGTACACCCCCAGAACACCGAAGTAAGAATAGTCACCACAAAAAGAAATTCGAATTCAGAATATTTGATGGCGGTTCTTGCCAAACGTAGGCTCAGATCTTCAGAAATTCTTTCATATGACCCTCATTCGGATATGAAGTCCTGACAATGGGACATACACTATGGAAGATGCATTTTCTCAATTGAGGCTCCTATTAAAATTTTCATGTTATCGGATATTGAGGTCACATTGTAAGGAAAATTTCCTTCATATTGGCCAATTCATAATACAGCACAAATGACTTCTTAACTATTACATTTATTTGCTCTATAAACAGACGATTCATATGACAAGGTACTTCAGAACTTGAAAAATGAAATTGAAAATTAAGAAAATGTTTGTTTACTACTAAGCAATAGTCATTTAATAATAGAGTCAAATATGAAGGAAAATATGGATCCATATGAAACAAAAAAATCAGCTTCTTAATACACAGAAATACACTTTATAATGATCCAATAGGGGTCGAAACATGTCCTGATTAACAATAACGTAAATAACTTTTGTTATACTTTCACCTGGATCATGACTGTACTGTTTTGAATGACACAGAACATGATGCAATGCATAAAAGTTTGAAAAACGCTATCCTATTTCATATATATAATTTTATTTACATATAATTATATTGGCAGCATATATTAAGGAAAATTTCGGCAATGGGTAAATGACGGAACTCTCTCCAATATATTTAGTACCTAAAATGTAATGCAAACGTAGAACGATCTTAATGCTCAAAATATGCTCTAAATATTAATACTCCTATGTCTTGGAAGTTGCAAAATCGCCGGTTTACTTTCAGTATGTAGTGGATTCCAAAAGCAGCATTTTTATAACATTAACATTACCAAATTCGGGTCCATTTTGTTGTACAACTATAAGACCAACAGTCATCAAATTTGGCGCACATACAGATGAGGACCCTTTGTACCTGTTCGCTTTCTTTAGCAATTTTAGTTGCAAAAATAACTTCAACATATTTTCTAAATTAAATTTTTAAATATGGTTTCATGGTGAAGAAATATTATTATAATTATATTTGTGAATAAATAATTTCACAGTGTCCATTTAAAACAGAATTTCTTGAAATAATTTTGTTCCTTGCAAATTTACGGGACATTAATCCGATAGCGACCGTCGTGAGGTTGAATTCTTGTCTTCGAGATGAAAAGTCGATATCTGGCAGCTTAGACAGATCCCGTGACTTTCCTAATATTCAGTAAATAATTTGTAACTTTAACATAAGGCCCATCACGATTTGGGTGCTCAACCATACAAGAAATGAGGCAGTTACACAAATGCAAACAATAAACATAAAAATCTGTAGGCCTAAATCATAAGAAAAATTAATTTGAACGGTTTACTTGCATTGAAATAAATAAATATAAATATATGATAAAATACCAAGTCAAATGACTTTTGTAATAATTAATTTTTGGCGTAATAAATGCCATCATCGGATATTTTGAACAAAATATGCGGAGGAGAGTTTACATGTTCTAGAGTACGCTAGTGTTGCTTATGGGGTGGTGCCGTTGTCCGCTTGTTACGTCTAATACCCACCACATTTTACATATTAGATGAATTGTCTTTTCTCTTATGTAAACTCGCTCACCTAAAGACTGTATTAAGCCACACTTACTGCGGCATAACTTCAGTGTTGTATTTATGTTCTGCACAGTCCTCATTAACGGGGAAGAATATTGAAGTATGAAAAAGAAAAATATTTGCATATTATTCTGCTAGTATGCGAAAATTTCTGTGATTTTATCATTATAGGATACAAAACATTTTAAACATTTACTTAAAATTTCTTGAAGATCCAAATTTTGGAGCCAACTGACCACAAAATACAATATTTCAAATACTTTGATATACCTTTGTCAATTTTTTGACCCATCATGCCCTAGTTTTATTAATATACTTCTAGGAAAAAAAAGCTTTAATATCTAAGAAATCATTTATATGTAGCATATTCTACCTAAAAATAGTTGCAATATTTTAAATTAATTTCCTTTTACTGAAGATCGAAAATTTCATTTTATCGTAGGGTTCATATGTTCTGAATTGTAATTTCCTACTTCAAATTCTTTATTTTAATTAAAATACAAGGAACAAATTTGCATCCAGATTGGATTAGTGGATCCTAAATTATATTAATATTAATGGACGCATGGCTGGTAAGAAAGAGTAGAACAGAGACTTAATCAGAGTTTAAAAAGCGGTTGGAACGCTGTACCTCACCACTCGTTTTCTGCAGTACTCCAGACATTCAAAAAAAAAAGTACTCCTACGTCACTGACCTTCGGTCACCGAGATCATTATACATAAATTACTTGGAGTATAAAATGAACTCCAGTTATTTTATATAAGTTTTCACAATTCTTCCGACGAGGTTCAAATTAATGTAAGATCATTTAAGATTTGAGGTTTTCATGGCGGTGACTATGAAGAAAGCAATCTTCTGGGATGTGGCACCGTTTACATGTGGTGTTAACCGACGTTTCGGAGGAACGTATCACCTCCATCTTCAGGGTAGAAGGAAAAATAAGAAATCCGCAAGCGAAGAGACCGTGAGAACCGGTACAAGCTGTCTGCTTTTCTAAATGCCAACACATTATCGCGTGTTACCTATGTAACGCGGCAAGTAATTCACGACGTTCACGGATTTGGTTAAGACTTTTATTGTACAATCTCTTTCACACTCGCAAATACAATTATTCACTATCACAATTACTTGCACCTCTGATCTTGGTGAAGTGTCTTCTGTCCTGTGCCGGATGCGGGCTTGCTTCTTCTATACTCGGAACTACACAAGAAACTGACTGATCTCGGCGAAGCTGGACTCTTTATAACGTGCACTCGGACAGAATAGAGAGCACCATGTAGGAAGCTTTGGTTTCGTCCTCTGTTACACAAAGAACGCGATAATACATTAGCTGGCACATCCTTTGCCATGTATGTCCTTCCATCTCCGGGGTAACGTTGTTTAAGTTATTCCTAGACGACGCCCTGCTGGTATTCCGTTCCCACTGAAGACTACATGCTTATCGCAGTCGTTGTCATGCAACTGCCTCGAACAATTCGTTGCTTAGGTTTGCTAGCGTTGCAGCGGGAACGCTGGTCATTGCCTAGGAAATCAACTCTGATCTCCTGAACCATTCCGGCTTTCTGGCGGCACGCCAAAATATATTTTGTTTCGTGCCACTTGCAAACCCAGAATATTACTCGACTGAAATAAACAGAATTCAGCCATTGGTGTCGAAATAAAGGGAAAACACCCCTGCGGGATTACCTACTTCAGAAATTTATGGGTGTACTAGTTGCAGGTGAAGGATCATGACAGCATTCACAAGAAACCGCCACTGCTTCCTATTCTGAGCCAGGCGAATCCTATTCTCATCCTAGTCCTTTCGGGTATCCTAAGTAATCTCCACCTTTTAGGATTACCCACTAAAATTTTGTATGCATTGCTTTATTCACCTATGTGTGCTATATACAGCAAGCATATCACTGAACGAAAGTCTTGCAAAGTGCACTAAAACAGCATGAACCTGGAATCAATAGGAAGAAGGAAACAGTAGGGGAGAAGCGATGGCCAGAAGATATAGAAAATTCGGCATTACTCTGACAACACATTCCAAAAATTTGACAGGACTTTCTTTTATTTTTACAAATATATGACAATATAATATTCTAGTGTTATTCAGTTTTACGTGCATTCACTGGTATATGCACAACCTTATCAAATTGTTGATACAAATTTTATTTTATATTTTCCACATGTTATGGAACTGTTGAAGTTATTTCGAACAACAAAATGTTCCTTTTTCCTTTTACACCATAGACAGTCTAGTGATCCCATATTTTGCTTTGTTCAGCACTGCAGTGTACTTCTTATGCTTGGAACTCTCTTAAGATTGCTGACTCAAATCAGCTTCAGAAGAGGTAGAGGTAAAGCTATTTCTGTAACCGGCCGTGAAGGCCTATAGAATTGTAGGACGTCGAGGATCCCACAATTTCTAGACAATCGGCTCACAGATGGCGGTGAGACTGTCAGTCTTACTCGCCGACCGCCCTTTCCCCTCCCCCCCTTGGCACTACAGCCCCAGTGGGCCTATGCCTACCTCCATAAACTCCGTTCACTTCGGTTTTTCTAGATCTTACACATGCGGTAGAACTCCTTGGGCGAGTGATCAGCTCGTCGCAAGGCCTCTACCTGTAGACAAACACAGAAAAACGCACACAAACATCCATGCCCTGAGTGGGATTCGAACCCACGATCCCGGCTTCCGAGCGAGCGAAGACAGTGCATGCCTTAGACCGCTCGGCTACCGTGACCGGCTCGGCCGCCCTTTACTCCCAGAAAAATTCCTGATATTCAAGTCTGTTAGAGGCTGAGTCGACCCCAGGATCACAGTGTGACTGTAAGGAATAGGTCAATTAAAAAATCCAATGACTTCTCAGGATCAAACCCGCGACCTTCCGACTTGTAGCATAATGCCTCAACCAACTGCTCTACCGCGTGAAACTTGGCAATAAAGAAAGAAAATTAACATTTTTTCCACAATAAATTCTTTCAATACATTCAGTATTAACAACGACGACAACAACAACAACAACAACAACAACAACAACAACTCAGTCCGCAATCGACCTATACCGATCGAGCGACCGCCGCTTGTCGGTTTTGCTTGTGCCAACTTTTAGCGGATAGAGGCTGTCACGTGGTGAGCGCAACGAATCCCCACGGCCGTTAATTTCGGTTTTCTAGATATTCAGTATCACTAGATATAAAAAGAAAAATAAATTTTGCACGCACTACATATTAAACGTTGACATTTCGATGATTTATTTTCGATAAATATTTATAATGGTATTAAAGGCTGCGGCTCTATTCTTGAAACGGTCGGTAGTCGTGTCCCTGCTCGGAGTAGACGTAACTTTAGCGTGCTGAGGTGTTACTCAGCTGGATATGCTTCTGATGCTAACTTATCTTGTAAATATGTAGATATTCTTAGAAACTTGTGGTTACATGTAAATATCAAGTCATTCTATTTGTTTGTTTGTTTGTTTGTTTGCTTGTTTTGTTTTTGTGTTTATCTTGTTTTTGCTGTTTTGTATTCCTTCTGGTTGTGTAGATTTGAACTGGCTCTTGAAGTCACCACGTAAAAAGAGACTTGAACTGAATTACTTCAAGGATAGTAAAAAGATTTAAGAAGGGAAGGCTGATATCAGCCGAGAGAGACAGCATTTCGGATCGTAGAATAAATAAAAAAAAATAGAGAGCCACAAAATCCACAGATAACAGCATGCGTAGAACAGTACAGAAGATATTTGAGAGAACATATTGACAGGTTATTTTCTTATATGAGTCCAAAGATCTCAAAACATGAACAAAAAAAATATATATTTTGGAAAACCTCTGATTCGACGGAATGTATATCTCTTGTATTATCAACAACAGGTATCAAAAGGTCTAATACTGAAAAGGATGTGGATACTTCTCTCCATGTAGACAGTGTATTCCGCAAGTTAATGATGTATTGTATACACTGCAGCAAATTTCCGTACGTCCTTCTACAGGACAAAATATGTTTGACGTTTCAGAGTCAGGTAACAAAAGACTGGCACGAAGTATCACGGTTCTTTTACGTAACACTTATAACTGGCTAAATGTCAGCATTCTGTATTATCGACCGAAAATGTTAATGTTGTAGCAAATTTATAAAAGTTTGAGGCTCCTTAAAGAGATGGCGACTCCAGCGGCCAACGAACAGTCTTTTGTTTATGATTTTTTTTTTCACATTATTTAAGTATGCATAAAAACCTGTTCACGAAGCAAGCTCACACGAGCAAGCAAGCAAGCAAGGCAGCTCAGGCATTATAAAGAAAGACATGTTACGCTATTCACAGAAGCGGGTACTCTTTCAGCACAGGGATTTTAACAAAGATGCTCATTTCCATGACAGGAAGGCTGCTCTAGTGTCATTAGTCTTCATGGATAGTTTGCATGGTCAGAATGGTTGTCATCTGCAGATTGAGGGCGCGGTCGGTCGGGCGAGGCAGGGCAGGGCAGGGTAGGACACAACCCAGTTCCGACTTGCTTCTCAAGCTCAACTTCTTTACCTACCGGGTGCTTCGGAATTTATTTATGCTACATTTATTTTTACATCTCGACAAGCAGAAATTGAAAAATAAAAAAAAAATGCCTTACCTTTCTGCGACACCAGCTATCTTAATGTTTATAGATCCTTCCGCAATTGCTTATTACATGTTTCTTAGTGTGACGGAGAACAAATAAGCTGAATATGCTTATCTGGGAAAAATAATATTTATCTATGTCGGTTTACCGGAATTGTATTCAAGAAAATTATGTAGTTGCAATTTTCTTTTTATTGCTAGTTGGGTGGGACTAAGTCCCTTGTACTGCGCCCACTTCTGGTGGTTGCAATTTACAAAATATTCAGTAAACTGTAATTGTTACGTGAAATATTAACAATTACTTAAATATTTTAATATAAACAAGCTTACAGAACTACAGTGATCGCCTTGAATGTCTATACGTTTCCACATAGTGCCTTAAAACTTTTCGTTCTGAACGCTTCTAGATGTTCTAAAGAAATTTATAAAATCTGTTCTCATTTTTAAATCCCGAGGATTTCTTAGTATAATTACTATGGTTTATCTGGTTACTCTTCACTACTATGATTATTTGATTTCGCTCCCACCTCATAATTTTGAGATTTTTCCGTCCACTTTGTTATTTTTACAAATTATGGGATATTAAAAACTTGTAACTTATGGTGAAATATAGTGGCATAATATACTTTTAAAATTTCAACGCAGTCCCTCTTTAGATGTTTAAAATGTACGCTATAACGCGTGAAGTTACTCAGTTTTTACAGACTGTTTATGTATGATAAAATATATATATCTTTCATTCATATCATATTTCAGAATGCAAACTAAATTAGTTTACGTATTATATTAATATAATAAGAAGTTTTTAACTTCGTCCAGTGTGACTAATAATTTTTTCTCTCTCTTGTAATTTTCATCCTTGACATGTTTCGGTCTGGGACAACATCTTCAGAAGGACATATCAATGCAGACATAAACTACTATTACAATGTGTTTGATCAATATCAATACACATATACAATACCATTATTGATATTGATATTGACCAAACACATTGTAATAGTAGTTTCTGCCTGCATTGATATATCCTTCTGAAGATGTTCTCCCAGACCGAAACGTTTCAAGGATGAAAGATTATAAAGGAGAGAAAGAAATTATCAGTCACACTAGACGGAATTGATAACCTTTTATAATATATCTAATGTAATGGAACAGGACGGACCAAATGAGATTATATTAACTTCCAATTATATATTGGTAAACAGCACTACAGAGATTTTAGTACAACATCCATAAATTTAGTTTAATAATAACACGAAAAGTTTATCTTCTTCGATGTTAAACTTTGTAATCCGATAGAAGTTGAGAAGATTTTCAAGGAACGTACTTATCTCCATCTTCAGGATTTAAATCATGTTGAATAAGAGACAAAGAGAAAGAAATTAATTTGCGCAGCTTTCTGCTTGTTTTCAGTTAATTACTTATAATATCTTCTATTTCTATTATGAAGGAAGATTTTTTTTTTCAGAATCATTTGTGAGCTTTTACCAACATCATATTAGGCATGTTAATGAAGTTTCTGAACACCCGGTGTTATGTGCAATTTATCCAGCAGATACGCACTGCAAGTAGACAGATGGGAACCGAGGGGGAACAAACAAAGTCTTCTTCCTTCGATCTTGTTGATGCGACGATGCAAAAGTTACTTCTAATTCTATTTCAGATTTCTGCCTTCACGAAATTATTGAAATATTTCAGCATTATATTAGCGGCTGTTGTTAGGCAGCGGTCTGCAAATAACAACAGAGGATTGGTGTTATTTCTGCAGTCAGCTAAGCAAAAATTGAACAGCTGTGTTTTCCGTTCGGCCCTTGCCGAGATGTTATAAACAGGGCAGTTGGAGGAATGTGTTAGTTATGGAAGTCGCCAGCCAGTAAGAACGTAAGCACGTAAACAGTAGACAGCAGCGACCGGTGAAGACAGAGCAAACGAGCTGTAGTGAACTGCAGCGTGTGAATTAGCGACAGAGCTACCGGTACTTGTAGTTACGATCTATAACTGTTCAATAAATTCAATTACCGATCGAAACAGCGTCTATAATCACTCATACACATGACAGTACGAGGGGTACCCGAAAGGAACCGAATTTATTTTTTTTAACTTATTTATTCAAATTTTAAGCACAAACCTTCAATCCCCTTCAAAGTACTCTCCACTTACACTAATACACTTGTCTAGTGTTTTATTCCATTTTTCAAAACATTGTCTAAATTTATGTTTTGAGATGCTTGACAGAGCCTCCGTCGTTTTTTCCTTCACCTCAGCAACATCAGCAGAACGCTTTCCTTTCATGTCTCTTTTCATTCGAGGAAACAAAAAAAAAAGTTTTGATCATTTCGGGACTCTTCTTTCAAAGCACAGCATGCTTCCACGCGACTTTATTTTTGTTCAGCAGTCAGCAGTCGTGGCACGAATTTCGCAGCCACCCTTTTCATTCCCAAATCTTCTGTCAAAATTCGCTGAACTGAGCTCCAAGTCACTCCCGACAGCTCCACGATTTCTTCAATGGTCCGTCGTCGATCTTCCTTCACGATTTTACGAATTTTTTCAACATTTTCATGTGTTCGGGCCGTGGAAGGACGACCAGAACGAGGTTTGTCATCAATTGGCATTTCACCATTTTTGAAACGGGAAAACCACTCAAACACTTGAGTTTTCCCCATAGCATCGTCCTTGTACGCCGTTTTTAACATTTCAAGAGTTTCTGTTCCACTTTTCCCGAGCAAAAAGCAGAATTTCACCGCCGCACGCTGTTCACGAAAATCAGCCCTTGCAAAAACGACAATCCCACAAAACAGTTGTCACTATAAGCTCTGCCGAAACTAGTCCTTACCTTCTGAAGCAACGGTAGTCGGCTTATCGACTCAGGAATGTTAGCTCTATGCGCTGATAGCGGCAAAACGCGGTACTACAAAAGGTCTGCCCACAAAAAATTAGTTCGGTTTCTTTTGGGTACCCCATCGTATTTACAGTCTCATCCTTGAGTCAAGAAAGGTAAAACAGGAAGACTTTATCCTTGAGGTCGTGTCATCACTGGATAGTGACGTAGGTTGCTACACAAATATTAGAAAAATCCAGTCTTAACACACGATGGAAGCCGAATCCTCAGTAATGGGAGTCTCCTTGAATATACAGGATATTTTTCGTAAGATTGCCTATTCAAGGTATATGGTGCCCTCAGAAATGCTTTCATATAAAAGAAATCTGTCTGTCAAAAGTAAGTTGGAACAGTGTGACTTTTATCAGCAGTTGCTTCAATTATAATCAAGTCAAGACGCCAGTCTTAGTTTTATCTACGTACATTATTAATTATCTTTCTTTCGTGCAAGATTTTACAGTCGATAACCCTTGAGAGAATTATTGGGAAGAAGACTTGTTTGGATGTCTTCCAGGATACGGTATACTCTTTTTGAACTTTCCTTTTGTGTTCTTAGCCCTTCCAAGCAAACCTTCGGATAGCACTTCATATTAGACTACTGATTTCTTCTGAATTTTCACAATTCATTTTCTTCTGACCACTCTATTATTTAGTGGTATGTATGATTAATTGTAGATTCTAAGACCGTCATTAACTACAATGTTAATGAGTATACAAATATCGAAACATTTCTTCAGGATCTCGAATATTAGCGCTCTTAGTAGGAATTCATATTTCTTGTCACTCAAGATGAGTTTAATGTTTACCACTATACATCCCAGTTCATTCTCCTCTTCCTTTCCCCTTTCCTTTTCCTTTCCCTCTTCCTCTTCCTTTTCCTTTCCCTCTTTCTCTTCCTCCTCCTCCTGCTCCTTACTCTTACGTTTTACACCAACAGAATTTTTTAATTCTATAAATTCTGTTTCATCAACTGTCGTTCTAGAATTTGTTTTCCCATCTCTTTCTGGGACTGACTGCATTTCTTTCAAATAGGGTTTTCACATATTATATTTATCTGAAATATTTATACATTTTTTATTCAAATTTTACTGATTATTATGCGTGGGAACCGGGATAGTGTATTCGGTAGAGCGATTGGTTACGGGCTTCAAGACCGAGGAATTGGAATTCAAGTCGCGGTAGCGTCAAGAATTTTTCTCCTCTCCACATCGTCCAGACTGGATCTGAGCCCAACTCAACTTCCTGTTCAATGGGGACTAGAGGCTCTTGTGGGGTAAAGAGGCCAGAGCGTGAAGCAGATCATTTACCTCCAACTAGTACCGAGGTCAAGAAAATGTGGATCTATACATCCACTCCCCCATACGTCTTCATGCCGTAGTGATTAATTAGTTAAGCACGGGGACAACTTTACTTTTAATTATGTGTATCTCCCACTATATTTTGAACCCTCAATAATTCTCATGCATCTCTCGTCCCTTAATGGTCTGACTATACAAATCACAGCACCTGTTTGAAGAATTCCGTCTGTATGCTGTTTCCAGTCCTTACATGGTTCTCTTGTTCAAAACTTAAACTTTCCTTCGTGTCTTAAAATGACATTCTATATCATGTAAATTATTCGTACTGTAATTTGAGTGGCCATTTTAGCCGAAATATTGTAATGCCGTTCACTCTGTTCAGTGTTTGTAGCCCAAGTTTTTCTCATATTCCGAATTTCTGTTTCGTAAATACTTCTCTTCATTCAAAGATTTTTCTCTTCCTTCTCGTGTCTTTACATTTAGGTCTGTTTGATACATCTTCGTTGTGCGTCATGTCTTCAGTACACAACCTTACAGAAGAAAATTCTTGTGTTAAGCGACGTTTCTTGTATGGTGATTTTTGTTTAACATTGTATATCTAAAGCAGCACCTAGTGAAATTTAATTGCGACTTAAATGTGTACAACTTTTTCTGATGATGAAACTACTTAAAATATATTGAGGCATGTAGATCCGTTGCTAAGTAACGATCACGAAACAAGGAACTACACAACAGCCGCTGCTAAATAATGACTGCAAACAACGGTCATTGCTAGATAATGGTTGAGTAGCGATTTCGTGGACACCCCAGCATACACGAACATAGCAACGGCATTGCAACTGAGGAATGCTGATTTACTTGCGATCCGTGTCGAAATGTTATAAGCAGGACGAGTCAGTGAGGAGTTGTCAATTGGTCGGTGAGAGTTGGGTAATCGCTGGGGTTCAGTCGTTGTAAGCTGTTGCAGTGAGATGCTGGTACCTGAGACAGGAAAGTGTTCGGAACCTCAGAGGAAGGGGAAGTCCCCTGTTGAAAGCCGCTACCAAGCAACGGCTAGTGAAGACTGTAACAGACTGAGAAGTTCTAGTGTGTCCTATAGTGATGTGAAGTGTGTAGAAGAGTGAGAGCATAATTCTTACTTGTAGTTACGAGTTGTAAGGATTCAGTAAATCCGATTACCAATCCAAACCCCCCGCCTACAGTCACTTAATCACCTGACAATATTTTAGACAAGCAATAAGAAGCATCTGAAGGTTTGAGAGGAACTGATAATTATTTGTATATGTTTCATCACATTGTTTGGTTAATGAAACTGACGAAGTGGTTGCCGCATGAATCCATGCTTATATCTTACTCAGCTTATTCGACCTTGAAGATCTAGGCGATATGTTCCTCCGAAATGTCTATTAACTTTCTACAGAAAACATGGCGTTATATCTCAGAAGATAGTGTTCTTCATAACCACCGGTGTGAGAACCTCAAATCCTGCAAGAGTATTCATATGAAAAAAAAATGATAGATATTTCGCTCAGAAAAAAGTTATTAACACATTGTAACCGAAAATATTTTACGCCAAAATACAGGGTGATTCTAAATTATTGTCGGAGTTTCCGTGGCCTATAATTTACAAAGCGGAAGAAAACAAAACAAAACTGCTTGCGGAATAAGAAAGGGAAGTCAGATCTGAAAGCGTAAAATATGGTCACCAAGTCCTAAGGGATTCGGAGCCGAGAAAGACTGCGCTGACAAGAACCCGCAGCATACACAAATGACAGGCCCGTCCTCTCGTGAGAGAGGGGGTCCCATAAAAAGAAGATCGTAACTGTCAAACAGTAATAAATATCTGGTCATGAGCCACAGGTGGGGCTCGATACCTAGACTTACTGACTGACTGACCTTCAGTCATGTGTGACCTTGACTAAGTTTAGAGCGAATTGGAGCTAAGCCTACAGAAGAGTACAAGAAATCAGCCTGTGAAAATTTAATGTGTGATTTAAAGACTTCATGTGTGCTATAGTGCAGTGGTATTGGAAATGTGTGAATTAGTGAGACTTCTATAGTTCCTGTGTTATAAAACCGTTGCCAGGAAATGGCAGTGGAAATAGACTGAGAAGATTGTTGTGGAGTGATTGTAAATTGCGTAAATCAGCAATAGTGGAATAATTATTAGTAGTTACGACCTGTAGGTGATTAATAAATCCAGTTACCAACCTAACCCCGTCTTTAGTCACTGTGACACATGACACTGTGTTGTACATAACACGTAAAATCTAAATTATAAAATCCCAGATATTTCTGTTTTGAAAAGAGCCTGAGTTTTATTTTAAAATATATGTCAATTCCGTTTTTCTTCTTTGACTTTCTCCAATTATTGCTACTGATGCCATATGTGTATTCTTGCGTGCCTTTAGTTTCTATATGTCTTCTATATCTATATGTCGTGAAGCGTGTAGAATTCGAATATTCCGTGTAGGTAGATCTGTTTGGCTGTGTTGGGTAGTGCGTGTGTGATGATTATCCAATTAACTACGAAACGTTGCATTTACAAAAATGTATATACATATCAAACGCTCAACTAATGCAACACAATGTACACACATATTACTTAGTAACAAAACTGCTGAACAGATATTGGGCAGAAAGATATGAAGAAATAATACACTGCATTGATATTGAAAAATTAATATTTAATTAGTCGCAATAATTAAGCATTTTAGTTTTATAAAGTCCTCTCCTTTAAACACTAGAACTTTCATCTTTCAGGTAGGATATAGGCCCTAATTTAAGTGTTAACCTCTTAATTGGCTTTACAGCACAACACTTAATACACTACAAATAGGCCTAAGTCATTCATTCGTCCATTCGTCCAAGGTTCTACAGCCCTATTTTTGGCCCTGACGACTTTCCTTTTTGTATCGTAATCCAATACACAGTCGATATGACTCCTTGGACGGGGAAACAGCCTGTTCTAAGGCCGCTACCTATACTCACAGAACAGCGCAAACACAGACTAAACACGCACATACAGACATTCATTCCTCGAGAGGGTTTCGAACCCACCATTCCAGTATTTGAGGGGAAGGACAGTTCATGCCTTAGGCCGCACGGCCACTATGATCGGTAAGCCTGTCATACTTAGGCCAAGGTGAAATATCTTTTAAGGACTTATTTTGAAACTGTACTTAAGTATTTAAGTAACATTTTTAGTCTTCGAGATTAGCCGTCACACAAATTTATGTTAGAAAATTTCCATTTTTTTTAAGAGTTCTATCTTCTGAGGTATAAGTTTTGTAGTCCGTAGAAAGTTAAATTTCACAAGATGGAACTCTTCGTAACCTCCGTTGTGAGAACCCAACACCCTGCATTAATATTTCCTAATATACTCGTAATCTTAATATTTCTATCCCGAAGTCGTAATTAGATGACGGACACAAATCAGCCAAAATCAAGTATACTGAAAACACTAAATGTTAAAATCTAAATACATGTAGAACTGTGGAGAAAATTATGTATTAGGTCCGATCCCATAAGCATGGAAAATTTGCTGTTTTCGTAGGATGATGGTCTTGTAAGATTGAAACACGTTGGGATATCTGTAACGCACAGTACACTTAGGTGATATAGGATATATTTAAGGATGTTAACTTGCATGTGGTTTTATAAACTTGTCAGTATTTGTGAAATTCTGTAAATATTTAATAACCCTTAAACTTCGTTTCAATTAATTTCACAGTCTCACATGTAACACTAATGTTCTATAAAACTTACTAAAACTATTCACTTTAATAGTTTTACACTACATATTTCGACCAATGAGGTCATCATCAGATGTTAAAATTGTTGATGAGGAAACTGTTGTCTTCTGTAACACTGCTTAGGTTGTTAATATGTAGTACCCTCAATGCACATTTTTCTTCGTGAAGGCGAGTTGTGTTCATTTCTGTCATGTTACCTTGCGTATCTTGTTTTAATTGCTTCAGCAGCTATGTATATCTGCCTCGAAAAAATGCTGCAAATTTTATAATTATATCAATGTAAGAGTAAGTGTGATCCGGTATAATTTATTATTTCACCACATCTTCATGCTTGTATGTTTGTGAAACAACATTCTTGTTTAGAATTTCGGTTGATTTAAGTATGTAACCTCACGAGGACCTACTAAGGCCGAAAAACATAGTGTATTTATAAATAAAGACGGGGTTTCAGAATAAATTTCTTGTTACGGTTAAACTTAACAGACCAGAGACTAACTTTGTACTTGATCTCTGATCTATTAAGTTAGCGCACAAGTAAATAACAACTGAACTGAATTATTGGGTTTCACTTAATGATAAAATAGTCTCTAAATAATGTCCCGTTTATTATAACTGATCAAATAAATTTATGTACATATCAGAAAAACTTATTTTAATTGCATCGTGGATCTTCAAATTTGTACTTTCCATAGTTATATTGTTTCAATTTTAAAGTTGAATAATAAATGCATTTCTGGAAAGAATATTTCCTTAGTTAGATATATACTTACTGTCCCAATATTCAATATATTAACAATTTATATAACGGCATTGCAGTCTTCTGTATTGTAGTTTACTGAACACTATTCTGGTTACTCCTTCATTTCTGACCTTATTCTTTGACCCTGATATTGGAGGCAGTACTTTGTTTCGAAACGTCTATGAACTTCTACCACTCTAAACGTCATCTTCCAGAAGACTGTACTGAGAACCTCAGACCTCACGTGTTATGGAGGCTGCAGTTGCTAGCAAGTACCGCGAACCACTAGGCTAGCTGAACAACTATTAAGTTTTTAAGGACTCTGCTCCATGGAGTTGGATAAGAATAATATATAATAAATTTTAAATACAGTATATACTGGATATACACATATACACTTGCTGTAGCATAAAGCAGGAAGTGTGTACAGTTATTACAATAACATAAATAGTAGTATATATTTATTTCTAACTGTGCAATTTGTTTTGACCTTAGAGGTCATCATGACGCTACAGTACAGGGCCCATGTATTCTATGTAAACTCCTGTTATATTCTGATGACACACATATATATATATATACATATTATCACGTGTTTATGGCTCCGTGGCAAAAAATAACTGTTCTGAATTGGATGATTGGATTTATTAACACATTCTTTTACCCCAGGTTGGAATCGCAATAAATTTTAGCGCAATCGCTAATCTATCCATTTCACAAATCACTAGGACACGCTAAGTCTTATCAGTTTTCACAAGTCGTATCCTGGTAACGGATTTATAGTAGTCGCACTTTAACTACAGTATGAATCTAGTCTCCATTTCGCAGACTAACTCCGTTGTACTAAAGTTCTACGACCGACTTCTAACCCTCCTTCAGCTACTAACTTCCCGTGGCTGTCTCCTAGCGACAATTGACTCCTCATTTAGAGCAACAAACAGAGTTACTTTACGACTGGCGGATTACCACCAATCAGTTTGTCTTGGCGACTAACCCTTTAGGACTCACGACTAATGATTTATTTTTTCAACTGAACACTTGCAGTTAAGTCCATTTCTAACATCCTTTCTGACGAGAGGACGGGTTTGTCGTTTACAATTGCTGCTGGTCCTCGCTAGAGCAGTCGTTCGAGGGTCACAATTCCGTGGGAATCATGACCACATTTTACTTTCTCAAATTCGAGAATCCCCCAACCTGGAGGGCCAGATCTCCATATTTATGTCCCCCAGAAACAGGGTGGCCCGATTATAACCCCTGACACGGATCGCGCAGCACAGAAAACGCAGCTCCCCTATTGTTGCGAACGCATATTTACCGCACCGTTGTCCAGGAATGTAATATTCGTTGTCGCGGGAATATGTTTAGCGACCCGTTGCCTAGCAATGAGCATGGCGCAGACCACACAGAAAACAATTCTTGCAATCCCTTTCCTATTGTTGCGTGGCGTGTTTCGGGCGTTGCCTAGAAGTCGATATATATGTTATAATATATATATTTATTAAGATGATCGATATGAATAATATACTTTGCAGTTGAAATTACTTCACAAATTGATATAAAAATACAAAATTATATAATGTATTCATGTCACCGTTATAGTATTAAGTTCACATGTGTAATTGTATTTACTTTGTATTTCTCGCATTGCATGTATGGGTATTTTATTAACTCATTTCAGGGCGCGTTGTAAACATGTGGTGTACAGTTTTGTAATTAAGTTTCGAAGATTGTTTGTGTATATAGATGTTACTATATGTTTCTTATTTTGTTATTGTAGCTGTCGTGTCAGTTTCTTATATTGACGTTAGTAGCTCCATGAAATATCAAAAGGAAAATGTTAAAATGGGACTTCACCAAAATTCCTTAACTTCACTAAATTTCGGACGGACAGGCAGGTTTACACTAAGACGCTCAACGACGAGCTTCTATTGTCTGTTATTTCCTGTCTGTATCTGCATCTCCCATGATGACTCCTCTATTAATCATACACACTTATACATTTTGTCACAGGTTTACTGAAGATAAACAATAGAGAGATTGGAAAATTTATTTTTCTGAAAATTTCGAGACTGCAATGCCGACTGAACTATAGATATCTCTGTTGCCTCAAGCCGACTTCAGCAGAGATAATTTGTGACAATACAGCGGTCTCATTGCAGTTCTCAATATTGTTAGGTGGTACCGATATTGAAGTGCTCGGACTGAAATATTAGGCTAGAAATAAAAAACACTAAAATGTACAAAACTTTTAATTATGAAAGTACAGGAAGAGGTTTGTAAGGTTGTACACATATATAATATTGTAACATGTTGCGGAACGGAGACCCCCTCCCTACCCAGCAGCAACGTGGCNCATGTAGGCTTAAAATATTAAATATATATGTAATTTAATTCTGATTTAAAAAAAAAATATGTTTGAATACTGTGTGCTGGTATGTAGTTCGAAATTTCTAGAAGTCATATTTTTCACATATTTCATGAGCAATCTTATGAGGATAATGGAGAAAATTACATAATGTGAAGCTTTATAATTTGAATTCTTCGCCAAATATTATTATAATGGTACATTTCAGGAGGATACAATGGGCAGAATACGTATGTGGAATTCATGGGACAGAAATTAGTACAAAGTTTTTATACAAAAATCTGATGAAAGGAGACCATTATGAAACCTAGGCGCAGAAAAAATGATAATATTAAAATAGGTGTTAAAGTGATGGGATGGGAGGACTGCGCCAGGATTCAGCTGGCTGAGGACAGGGAACAGTGGCAAGATCTTTTGAAAGCGGAAATGGACCTTCAGATTCAATCAAGTGCTGAGGAATTATTGAGTGACTGTGCAACTGTTGGTCTCTCATGGGGGATTAGTTCCGCGGAATTAGCTAGCCATATGATCAATATTCAATGCTAGAGTACCTTGTAATTGCTTTGGTACCTATTTCCTTTCAGAAATCGTGGTTCAGATACAACCACAGAACTGTGTTTGAAACGTATACTCCTACATGTATGTGCATAAATATATTTTTAAGCGAGAGATTTTTCAAAGTCATTTCGTGATTTTCGGTTTGCAATAACAACTAATTGCAGAGCATTAACATATTTCACGAACCTGATTTACATAGTTTGTGACGAACGAGCGACAAGTCTCTTATTTCAGTGCATTGTGTCTCTTCTCTGAATATTGAAAATATTTTGATATGTATGTGAAGATTAGTAAACTATGCAAAGAAGACGGTTTGCGATTGACTATTGCTACGTTTTATCAGTGGAATATGGCGTTAAACATTCACTTCTACGTACAATTCAATAATATATATGTATGAAAAGGAATATTGAAGACGGCATAGCTAATTATTAGTAGGAAAGCTCACATACGATATATTACAAACAGGTTTTACATAATTTTTTAACAAAATCTTTTAATAAAATATATTTCAGTTTTCTCGTGAGTACGTATTATTTGTCGCAAATTTAACAAATTTAGGCCTATCCTCTGTACACGCTGCCTATTGAACGTATCTTCCTTTATACTCTATACGTGTTTTATCCAGTTTGCTTCCTTGATTTTCGTAAATTGACAACAATTACTACCTACTTATGATTTGAACTTTGAACTACACAAAAGAAAACAAACTCAGAATCAGTATAGAAAACTCTCGCCAGTATGTGAGATACAGATCAGAAATAGATTTATTTTGGAAATTATATAACACTGAGAATCTAATAATTTGAAAATAATTACAAATTATTGGCACCTGCGCAGTATAGATAGATAAATGCTTGCATGATTTGACTAAATATAGAGGACTATACTTCAATATGCATGCAAGCATCCAACATATTTCAGACTATTTATTTCAGTACCTTGTTATCTCAATTGCGAGACAAATATACAGTATACTACAGTCAGAGGTAGAGGAAATGGCTGAAAGATATCAAAAGTACAATATACATGTACATTATGAAATGAAAGAACATTTGGTTCATGGACCGACATATTAATTTTTGCCACCCGGAGGGCTAGACAGAATTAACTTTAGACCGACATTAATATTACTAAAAGTTCAAGGATTTCGCATTCAGATTATGTCAACAATAAAAAAAAAATATTGGGCTTATGTCATCGCTGTTATGGTAATGAAGAGTAGTATTTCCTGGGATGTAGAGGCGTGTGGTAAGGTAAAAGAGTAAAATTTGCTTACTACCCACTTCTTGCTGGTCAAATGTTTAGCTTACATTTAAAATCCGAAGATGGACAAAATCTGTTTTTCCGAAACGTCCGTGAGCTTCTAAAGAACTACACGGGGTTACACTCCAAAAGATATAAATCATCAAGAAATAAAGTTCTTACATTAATGAAACTATTTCTGTAACACCCCGTGGTGGCCTATAAGGTTGAGAGACGTCCAGGCTCCAATATTTTTCTACATATTCGGCTCATAGATGACGGTGAGGTTGTCAGCCTTACACGCCGGCCGCCCTTTACCCCCAGGAAGATTTCTGATACTCATTTCTGTTAGACGCTTAGTCGATCACAGGGCCATAGTGCGGCTGGAAAGATTAGGTCAATAAGGAAGGAATAGACATGGATGATTATCGTAATACTAAGAACATGTTTTTAGAACTTGCTGTAAATAAGATATAACCATCAAAATGGCAGGCGGGCAGGATGTATTACCAATCAGAATGTGACTGTGGTAAAGAACTGACATAAATGGGGATACTGAAGATGATTGAGAAGATACGCTTCCGCGAGTGAATTTACATAGAAACTGTGACGAAAACGTAGTTAATCACTCCCCCAAAAAAGTATCCCTATCATTGATTATAATTACTGTAAAAAAACCTTCATGATGAATTACAACACATACTTAGTTCAACGTCTTTAAATATTGAAGTATATATGGAAAATTCTAGACCACCTCTGTGGTCTAGTGGTCAGAGTTCCTGGCTACAGATCCAGAGGTCTGGGTTCGATACCCGGCGCTACCAGGTTTTTCCTGAGAAGTAGTGGGACTGGAACGGGGTCCACTCAAACTCGTGATGATAACTGACGAGCTATTTTAAGGAAATAGTGGCTCAGATCTCGAAAACAGAATTTCTAGATTAAATAAATTGTTACAATTTATAGACTCTTAATATACTTGATTCTATTCCGAGGACTGTGCTAAACGAAACAAAAAAATATATATATATTTATGAATTTGACATTCCACACTCTTAATATACAGAGTTTTATACAGTTTTAATTGTTACGCATAATACTGAATCCCTAGAAATGGGGCCTATGTGTGGAGAACTCTTGAAACTAACGATGGAAGAGAATGTTTGGTGAATTCAGAGCGTCGTGCAGGTAAACAACTTAAGCAATGAAAGTCTGTAGCTTTACGATTCCATATTAAATATTTCTACGTAGTAGAGAAAAGTGAGAGCCGGAATAGCTCAGTCGGTATAGCAGCTGACTACGGGCTGGAAGACGAGAGGAGTCGGAGTTAAGAGTTCCTGTAAGGTCAAGAATTTTCTTTTCTCCACTTCAAGACAGCCTCTGGGGTCTACCCAACCTCCTATCCAATGGGTACCAGGGGTTCTTTCCCCGGGGGTAAAGCGGCTGTGTCGTGAATTCGACCACCCACCTCCAACTCGTACCGAGATCAAGAAAATATGGATCTATATATTCACTCCCCCGTACAACTTCATGGTGTAGTGCTAAATTAGTTAAGCACAGGAACAACTTTACTTTTTTATGGAGAGAGGAGTGCGTGGATGTATTCGCTCTATGACCGTATTATTCTGTGAATATTAGTGTTATCACACTACAAATTTTCCCTAGAATACTTATCTCCTTGCATGCAACGCCGTGTGGAATAGCAGAAGTGTACCGGAGTACATGACGTCACATCCTGGATGATAGCATTCTGCATAGGCACTGCTATGAGAAACTCAAAATCTAATATAATATTTTTCTTTATATTAAAACGAAATATTTGTAATTTTCATTCTCAATTTCACTGAGAGTTTTGAGGCAGATATTACAGATTATATTTGTAATGGAGAATTGTAATACAGATAATATAACTATGCGATTGCATTTTATGCTAACTTGAAATTGTGTGATATAAAATTATTAATAATGTTTCAATTTATGGTCAGAGTTTTAAATAATTCGAATGCCAAAAATTTCTTTTATTTTATATTTATTTCTATGAGAAAGCTTGACTAGAGCTACGCGAGTTCTTCAGGAAAATATAGTTCGCATAAAAAGCGACTGACTTCTGCTTGAGTGTCAATAATAGAAGTTTAATTAGAACTGCTTCAAGGAGCATATAAATACTGTTAATAATTGTGGGTACTCAAATGCTGTTCGTCGGCGTCGTGACGCTAAGCGTACGAGGAATATTTTCCAGCCATCCATCATGATTTATCAAGCACAATCATTACAATATCATCAGATATATGAGATGTAAAATAATATAATCCATTTAATATAAACTAGAAAAAATGAAAAAAAAAATACGAGCATATGCAAAATATTTGTCTGAAACCTCAAGAAAAGACAAACGTGAATAATTACGTTAGATAATTTAATTTTAGAAGAAATAGGTGCGAGATACTGTTGGAAACAGTGTTTTTTACTCCGTCCGTTCGAAGTTATTACAAGGAGGAGAATTGAATCAAGAATATTTCATTAAGGGAGACGCCGTTGAGAGATGGATTGAGCACTGAAGCTGAAGAATATCCACTGTTAGAAGCTGTTACCAGGCAACTACTGGTGAAGACACTGAGTGCTGGAAAATACTCATCTTCTCTGACAGTGACCTGTGAAGTGTGGGGAGAAGGGATGGTGCTGAAATTAAGTGTAGTTATGAGTTCTACGTTGAAATGGTCAATAAGCGCCATATCCAATATAAAGCCTCAACAAGAGTCACTCCATAATGTGTGATAATATGTTTCCGTACAGTTTGGAATATATCAAGTGGGTTATATATTTGGCGTCTGGAGAAAACCACAATCAGTCGTAATATAAAGGAATGTGTGACTTACAATCAATCACCACGAAGGTTGGTCTCTTCAACCACACCCCAGAGGATCTCACAACCGACATGTCACCACTCGGTTCCCAACCAGTACCGTAGGAACACAACCAGAATACAGACACAATCAGCACAAGATTAACGGCTTCAACAATGGCTATATCTCTGCCTCCGGCTCAAGTCCTCTCTTCACAGACTCCAGGACACAAGTGACTATCAAATAACTAAGCCCCAAACCCAATAGTTATAACAACTCGGCACGGACCGCATAGAAAATATAGTTCTATTGTTGCTTGCATGCATGTTGAGGGCGTTATCTAACAGCGGTCAATTTTACAGTGTCGCCTTTTAGCGACGGGTCTATACGCCAAAATGTAAATATTTCTAAAGGATGAACTTACCCAATTTATTTATAATTTCGTTTTAAAAACATTGTAAATTGTCTATGAAATTGGGCATTTTTCCAACGTTAATGTTAGTTATATTTTAGAACTATGGAGTACTGTCAAAATTAACTGTTGGTGAAGTACATATAAGTTCATGTGAGAATTCAAGTGTCCAACTACGAAATAAGGTACTTCTCGAAACTGGGTAATTTTACTCTGCAAGTTTTTCAGAAGTTATAAGATATAGGGCAGGTCAGAATATTTAGCCGTTTAAATATGGTGTATTTGAACTGGTGTACTTATTCTGTCTTTTTAATTTTAATTATAACATAAATTATAAGAATATTGTGATAAATATGACAATTTCTAAGCAACGGTTCTGTAAAGCCGGCTGAAAATCGGAATAGCAACTAACAAATGGTAGTCCATTTATTAGGCAACGGCTCTCTAGCAAGCGTTTCCTCTGCAACGGATACAACAGAATGACAACTAACTGTTCGAGGTTCTGATCTATATCATGGTCATCTGGAAGTCATAAAAGAGTCTTGACTCTTTCGAATACCTCCACCGTGACCCTGAGAGTCGTAGGAGGCCACAAAAGGGGAAGTCTCAAATCTGAGACAGTAAAATATGGTCTCGAGTACCACGGGAGTTCGGCGAGGGCCAGGAGCAAATGTAGGAGAGAGACCTGTCCTCTCATCAGAGAGGGAGCCCCACAGAAACAAATACGTAACTGTCTGACAGTAATAAAAATCCGGTCATAAGTCCCAGATGGGTGCTTTATTCAAAGAAAAACTTGCCAACTGTCCGTCTGTTGTAATATAAGACTCAGACTCAGACTCGTGAGAAGATTCAGAAGGAATACAATGCGTGAGCAGTGATTGGTTGTTGGTCCTTCTTCGCACTAGAAGAAAAGACACTCGTAGTCCAGTAAGGACTGGAGAGAGTCTTGAGCAGTCACTGATTGTGAGCTGTTATAATTGTAATTGTAACTGTAAGGAAGTGCCAATGAAGAATGACGTCTTCTGGGAAGTTTCTGAGGAACTTATGGCCTCCATCTTCAGGGTAGAAGAAAGATGGCTGGAGTCGTCTGCTCACGCTGGTTCTTCGATCGCGGATTTTTCTTTTTTCTTCTACGCTGAAGATGGAGGTGATACGTTCTTCCAAAACGTCGGTCTATACAATACATATACGGTGACACATCCCAGAAGACGGCGTTCTTCATACTCACCACCGTGAAAAACTCAAATCTTACAAAGTGCCAATAAATCCAATCATTTAATCCAGAACCCATTGTTGTTAGTCACGCCAACCCCAGATACTTGAAAATATGTATGAAAATCTCTGGGATAGTTAAACTTGGAAAATTTTATGGCAATTACCTTGAGAGAATAATATATTTTAATATATTTCGGAACACTCTTTATGAGATTCATGTATTTCGATATTGTGTTACAAAAATTCATGATGGAATAATACTGCTTGGTTATGATATTATTTTATATTGTTAAATAAAGTCATGTGTAATTTGATATCAGACGTGTAAGTGCAAATACTTTCATCTACCTTGTCATGTCACTCTTTTAGTTCTGTGTACTCTCATCTGCATTAATCTTGCAAGCTTACAAACAATTCCGTCCGTCCGTGTTCTCCATACCGGAGATTCAAATCAAGCTTTAACGTGGATCACGAACATTTGAAGCAGCAAATAAATAATAACCAAATTCTTAAAGAGTTCTTATAGAGAGTTTAACAGACAACAACACTGAAAAATATGGCTTCGATATATATTTTATTCTCAAATAATAGCCGTCATAAATAGATAATTTATTATCCATTCAGAATGTCCCAGTAGGAAAGGTCAATATTTTGGGAGGTCCTAGTATCGGTCATTCTAAGCAAGAAATTGTATATGTACATGTGTCCTATTCGAACGGTTTCCGAGATAGAGCTATTTTACTATACATTATACTGTACCCTGTACAGAGGAGCAACACGCCATGTCCTCAAAGTAGTTGCAAAGTGCATTGATGTTGACGGTGGAATTTTCGAAAATGTATTGTACTAGGTAAAATATACCAAATTTGACATTTAAAAAAATAAATACAGGTATTAGAAGCAGTACGTAATATCTCTTTCTTATCAATAAATTTGGAACTGTATAGTGAAGTAGCTCTATCTCGGAAACCGTTCGGAATGGGACATACGTACATATAAAATTTCTGCTTAGAATGACCGATACTATGATATACCAGAATATTGACCTTTCCTCCTGGGACCTTCTGTATATTTTATGGTAGTTAGAATTTATGAGTTTCTGTACTTTTCGATTGCCTAGTATTCTAAAATAATACGACGTTTCAGAAAATGCATCTGTTTCCGTCCTCAGTTGACGAAGTTGGAAGGAATTTATTCAATTTGATCCGTTAGGAAGAGTTAATATCGACAATGAATGAGGCAGCTCCTTCTAATGCGCAGAACAGAGCAAATTCCATCCAAATTTTCGCTTAAGAACGGAATCAGATACAATTTCCTAAACGTTGAATTTTGTTCGGAATAAAAGTGTAAAAAATATGACACCCAGTAATTTCATATGTAATGAACCAACTTCAGAATCATTTACAGCAGTAATTCCCCAAAACGACATATTATTCATAATCACTTGGACATCTTCAAGGAATTATCTACTCGAGACGATAAACTAACTACTCTGCAATATATTTTGTAAATATAGCGCGTATTTCCTTATCTGCATAACCATAGTGTACTGTGTACAAAGTCTTTGATGTCCTAACAGAAGGGTGTGTACTGGTATCTCCCATCGCTGTGAATGCTGGCTATCCAGAATTTAACGTCCGACAACCGCCCTTAGTTGCATCCGTTGTCTACCCGTTGAAAATCCTACTTCTCACTGCCAACTGTTTCTGGACATGCAAGTATTGAATTCTGACGTAATCAGATTATATATAGTATACAGTACTCATTCTTTTGTATGACAAGTTATTCTTTTATGCAAAAGAAACATGAATAAGTGGATCATTCCGTTATACGAAAGTTATAATTACTATCGAGTGTGGGCCAGAAATCAGCTAACTCGTTACTAAAATATAAATTAAAATGCGTTAGAAATACGTTTATTACCGAACTTCAATAGGGACTAGGATAGCTCAGTCTGTATGGCACCTGGCTGAGGACTAGAAGACAGATTGAGTGGAGTTCGAGTCCCGATACGAGCATTAATTTCTCTTCTGTCCATTTCATCCATACCGGCTCTGGGATCCACAGGGACTCCCATCCAGTTGTTACCGGGGGCTCTTTCCCCAGGGTTAAAGTGGCCCGAGTCGTGAAGCTGACCACCCACCGCCAACTAGAGCCGAGGTCAAAAAACATGGCTCTTTACATCCACTCCCGTCATACGCCTTCATGGCCTAGTGCTTAATTAGTTAAGCACAGGGACAAATTTACCTAATTTTTTCCTTGGCACTACAGCCCCAGTGGGCCTAGGCCTATCTCCATGAATTTCTCCGTTAACTTCGGTTTTTCTAGATCATACACATTCGGTAGGACTCCTTGGGCGGGTGATCAGCTCGTCGCAAGTCCTCTATCTGTACACAAACACAGGAAAACACACACACAAACTAAACATCCATGCCCTGAGTGGGATTCGAACCCACGATCCCGGTACATGCCTTAGACATGCGAATTATCCACGTTCTGAAGAAAAGTGCGCTGTATCTCAAGCGAATTCAGTTATTTACAAGATATTTTCTATAATATTTCCAGTAGATCCTGAGTTCTGTTTGCCGTTCAAGAGCGAGACTTAAGCTTGTTTGCACGTTGTTTTCGTATTCACAAATCCTTCTGTGAAAAAACCTTTTGCATAATATCTGACTAAACGTTACTATACAGGGTGTTGCATTTAGAACGGCATTCCAATCACAATGGAAAACCTTACTTGTGCCTCATGAAACATGGTCTATATAATTCATTCATATATTCACATAATTACATGACACTTTCAGCAACTTCTGTGACATATCTATATTTAACATTCGGTGAAATACAACAAATTGCAATGTTATCTATTAGATGCGGTTTGATTATTTTATTGAAACTCCAAATGGGTTTTATTCTATGCCGGCAATACTACAATAACACACATCGCACAAAACTACACAAGCAAAAAAGGACACTCTACATACAATGAATAGAAAGTAAGTATATCATTCAGCAGTTGTAGGATCTGAAGCCTATGTCAAGCTGGTTCCTTGTCACAGGGCGTATTCTGAGGTTTCGGGTGGACAAGACGGCC
>NW_019727101.1:2109348-2189105 GCF_002891405.2 Cryptotermes secundus
CTGGATTGTTCTGGCTCAGGATAGGGACCAATGGAGGGCTCTTATGAACACGGTAATAAACATTCGGGTTCCACAAAATTCTGGAAATTTCTTGAATAGCTACACAACTGGCGGCTTCTCAAGAAGGACTCAGTTTCATGCAGTTAGTTATATTAAGTTACCAAGCAAGTAATAAGGAGCGAATTATCCACGTTCTGAAGAAAAGTGCGCTGTATCTCAAGCGAATTCAGTTATTTACAAGATATTTTCTATAGTATTTCCAGTAGATCCTGAGTTCTGTTTGCCGTTCAAGAGCGAGACTTAAGCTTGTTTGCACGTTGTTTTCGTATTCACAAATCCTTCTGTGAAAAAACCTTTTGCATAATATCTGACTAAACGTTACTATACAGGGTGTTGCATTTAGAACGGCATTCCAATCACAATGGAAAACCTTACTTGTGCCTCATGAAACATGGTCTATATAATTCATTCATATATTCACATAATTACATGACACTTTCAGCAACTTCTGTGACATATCTATATTTAACATTCGGTGAAATACAACAAATTGCAATGTTATCTATTAGATGCGGTTTGATTATTTTATTGAAACTCCAAATGGGTTTTATTCTATGCCGGCAATACTACAATAACACACATCGCACAAAACTACACAAGCAAAAAAGGACACTCTACATACAATGAATAGAAAGTAAGTATATCATTCAGCAGTTGTAGGATCTGAAGCCTATGTCAAGCTGGTTCCTTGTCACAGGGCGTATTCTGAGGTTTCGGAGGAACAAGACGGCCCCCAGACGTGTAGGGCACCGAATATGTTCAGAAGTTGTCGCCGACAACAGACAAGGGGTGGTCATCCGCCTCAGGCTGTGGCTGTATTACTGCTAAATTCTCGATTTTAAAGAAAAAGCACGGACCGGGGGAGGGGAAACAATCTGCACCTCGAACTTAATGAGCTCTTACGAATATTATAATAAACACTCCGGTTTCTTAGATGGCAGTGAATTTTTTGCCGAATTGAGGTTTAGCTCCTCAAGAAGGGCTGTGCTCCATGAAGCTAGTTACTTAAATAGATAATTTGTTTGAGTATGCAGTAACGTGACAAATAAGACCATAACCGTGTTATTTTACTCGATAATGTTTATTACCTGGAGTATATTTTGTATAAAGGACGTTTCGGTAGTTTGTTATGCTCTTGTATTCAGGCGACTGACTTTCGTTCTAATGAAACATTAATTTTAATTTAGAGATTATTATAAAAGTGATTATTAAGATGGAATTTTTCTGAGTTGTGACATAGTATAAAGTTGTGGGCGGATTCCGACATTTTGGGGGAAGATACTGCCTCCATCTTCAGGGCTGTAGGATATTGGTTCAAGTTCAGGCTTAGTTATATAGGCAAGATAGAGAAAATGTTACGGGACCCAAGTAAAGGGAGCAAAGAGAGGAACTCGATTTGAATCAATGGAAAAAATTGAATGACTAGGCCCTTGTAAACCACTGTGGTCCTTATAAGGGTTGTTTCTTGTGAATCCTGTCTCTTCTCCCATACTTTGGTGGGTCACGTAACCACCTTTCTGAAAGCACACACTTTAATACGAAGGAGGAGGAAGAAATTTCCTCCGAAACGTTGACATCCGCTTACAAAACAATACGGTTTCATAACCCAGAAGATCACGATTATAAGCAAAAATTGTCTGTACACTTATAAATAATTTTGTTAAATTGAAGTAGAGCCTGTCATCTAAATATTCTGTATATCAAACATAAATCGGACCATAGTCAAATTCACCACATAATATGGTCGTTTAAAAGAACCTTCCTTAGTCCACAAAATATCTCACCGACAGACATTGACTTGTTATCCAAAAGCCCTGGGTTCAGTTCTGAATGACTTCATGGTGCACTAAATTGCAGTGGGATATATTTTTGGTCCGAGTAACTTCGATTTTCCCCTGATAATTATCGTTCCATTATCGATACATCGGTCCATGAGATATGAGATAACCCTCACCACGCAGCACCTTATCACATCCTCGGTCTTCACATTTGGGGCTTCATCCCTTACGCGACACATGAGTGGTTACAGAATAATGAGATTACTTACTATAATAATGTTTTTTTTATTACGTTCTCAAAATTCGTCTAAGAAATTGGTGCCCCACAGAATTGTAATACACCATAACATAAGGAATGAACTCACAATGAATACACGATATGGTACATTATAATTATTTTCGGCTACATAAATCCATTGTCTATATATTTCGACCTGCTTTGTCAAGGGGTTTAATGTTATGGTTGAATATTTGTCACTCTACATGACTGTTTTAGTTCTCTAAAATAGTTTGGTATGTAAAGCATATACAGAATGTCCATGAAATTCCCCTGCCCCTCATAAATTGTAATAATATAACAATAAAATTGTAACGTAAAAATAGCTGTCATATTCTTTGAAAATGTGGTGAACTTAAGATTTTTGGGAACGACAATAGCAAATCAAAAATTTTATGCATGCGAAAATTAAGGTCGCATTAAATTCCGGGGATATTTGCTGCTTTTGAGTTCGGAATCTTTCGCCTTAACGCCTGCCGCCTATAAACGTGAAATTATACAAAATTGCAATTTAGCCTATAGTTTTGTATGGTGTGAAAGTTGGTCATTTACAATAAAAGAATGACAGGACACAATGTTGACGTTTGGACCTTATTTGGAGGTAAATAGGCTACAGAAATTGTTATAATGAAGAATTTCGTACATTTTACTCCTCGCCAAATAATATTCGAATGTTGAAATCAAGGAAAATGTGATGGCCAAGGTGTGTAGCACGTATGAGGTTGAAAATGAGTGCATATAGGATTTGGGTTGGAATTCCTAAAAGGAGAGCGGCCACTAGGAAAATTAGAGGTAGATGGGATGATAATATTGAAATTGATCTTAGAGAAATAATATGGGGTGGATGGGATTCATCTGGCTCAGTACATAGATCAGTGGTAGGGTATTGCGAAAATGGTAATGAAATTTCAGGTTCCATAAAATTCTTGGATTTCTTAATGGCTGTTGACTTGCCAAGATGGACAGGGTTTCATGGACTAGTCAGATTAATAATAACTCTTCCATTCTGCAGGACCCAGATGCTAATGAATATGTGTGAGCGTGTCAAGTGTTGTCGGTTCGAATCACAGAGAGAGTACTGAGAAGAGTTCGAAAGAGAGTCTCAAAACCTTGGATTTAAAGAAAAATTCGTGATTTGTAGAGTGACGAACCAGTTAGGGTCTTATGGACACATTTTATAACGGGAACTCATCCAATAATATTGCAGCGTTTGATTTCTTCTTCATTCAGTCCATAAATGTTCAAACATTCCTCTCAGATTTACTTTAATCTCACGTTTCAACGTTTTGCTTGCAAATTTACGCACCAAATATTTGTGTATATTTACGTATTCTACATACGTAGCCTACAATATTGTTTTTAAAATGGTTACAGTAATAACACTGAACTACAAGTTCAACTTAATTCAAATATTATGTTTCTGGACAATATTCATCGTCCTGCATTTATTGAAAATACCGTGCTGTTTATATTTTAAACATAACCTTTCGCAGACTAAATTCTATCTCCGTCTTCAGGGAAAACCTGCTAGAGAATAACTCTATCAATTGGACCCAACTGAGTAGGTTTTGCATGAAGACAAAGACAGATTCCAATCTCCGAAACGTTGTGTTTTGAAATAAAAACAGGACAATGTACATTTTCCAGAAACATAATATTGTACGTATTTGTACTAATGTACCATTGTAACAAACTTTCAGATTTCATTGTAATTTAATTGCTTGAAGTTTAGATTTCCTTAGTCAGAACAGAGTAGGCCTACATGATTCTTAATCATAGCATATTAATTAGCATATGATTAAGCATAGCATAATCATAGCATAGCATTATCTTTATGGATTTCTCTATAAAGGCATTTTGATCAAGTAATACCATTACACGATGAAATCACATTTCGTAATCAACCGAGTAGAACTAATATGTCTTTCATTGTCTGGGCTGTGATGCCGTGCAGTCAGGTATAAGTTGCCGACGTTTCTGAGGAAAGCAATTCCTCTGCCTACAGAGTGGTAGAATAATGCAAGCAACCAGAAATAAGTAACCAAATCTGTGTTTAGCTCACACTTCTATCATGAAAATAGAAGTTTCTCTTAAACATTTGTGAACTTCTAATAAATAAAGCGTCATATCAAGAAGATATTATTTTTTCAGAGGGAATCTCGCTTAGTGGGGGGTGGAGTCCAACTGCATCCACTCGGCACGGCGGTCACTGATTGGCCTATTGTAGACTGCCCCTGGTGATTATGATGAAGAATTTGGTGAAATGAAGGTTGGCAGGGGAAACCGAAGTACTCGGAGAAAACGCTCCCCAACGCCACTTTGTCCACCACAAATCCCACTTGACCAGGCCCGGGATCGAACCCGGACCGCCGCGGTGGGAAGCCAGAGACTAACCGCTTGAGCTATGGCGCGACCCAGGGGAATCTAATTTATACATTATAGCCTATTGCGTTTCCACACAAGCCATCTAATTCTTTATGAATTACTAATCAACAGAACTTCCTACATTTATTTATTTTGTATTTGTTCGAAAGATTGAGCTTATTTATTGATTATGTTTAAACATTTCCATTTTCGAAAAATGTATTGCACGCATACAAACACACACATTATATATATACACACGCGCCCGTAATTCTTTATTGTTATTGAGCTCAATATGGATATATGTATTTTTTTCTCCCCAGATTTGTTAGCGTGATTACAAGTATTGAAATTGTGTAATTGTGTAAATTGCAGAAGTTGTGCAGTTTTACCTTTTGTATTTTGTTTGTGTGTGTTTCTTTTTTTCTTCTTGGCTCGTGCTTTCTGTTTGGACTGTTGGATAAGCACATAAACAAATAGAGAATTATTAACGTCCCTATCAAAATCAAATATTTGAGTTGGCCATACCGTTATTGCCTCTAATGATTTTCGTACAGCAATCGAGTCATGCGACATGTAGAATTTCAAAGAATGAAATATATATATATATGTGTGTATTGAATTGAAAGTTGGCTGTTTTAATTGTATCATGAAACTGCTAGTAGGTCCTTTAGATAACCCCTTCAATAACCAAGAAATATTGGCAAGCAATTTCTTTAAACTGTGTAAATATTTCCTTCTCTATTCAGATATATAATTTATCAAAATATGAATCGCTAATAGATATATACATTGTTCTCCCTGACTACTCCACTCTCCGACCAATTAAAGGTCGTGAGGATTCGTTGCGCTGATCACACGGCACCCTCTATCCGCTAAAGTTGGCACTAACTTCGCCGACAAGCAGCAGTCGCTCGGCCGGTGTAGTTAGCTTGCGGACTAAAGCCACGGAGTTGCTTTGTAACTATATTTCTTTGCGGTCTGCCGCCACGTTGAATCTGTTCTTAAATTTAAATAATATATCCAGTATTATTTCTGATTTCAATTACGTTAAATTTCTTCATTTATTTTGTTCTATCCAAACGTAATTCGCCGTTCGTCTCATGGATTTTATTTCTAGGCTATTTTATTTTGATTTTTCCTCCGTAAATCAGTGTCCAACATCTTGATAAACCTACTGTACACTCACTTGAATGACTCTGACTATAGGCGGTGATTGGATTGGTAATTGGATTTATTGAACACTTACATATCGTAACTACAAGCAACTCTAGCGTTATTGCTAATTTACATTTTCTGCAGTTCACTAGAGCACACAATTAAGTCTTCTCAGTCTGCTGTGTCTTCACCGGTCGTTGTGTGGTAGCGGCATCTAACAGCGGACGTTCCACTTCCTCTGGGTTCCCGAACTATCTCCGTGCCTCAGCTACCAGCTTCTTACAGCAGCAGATCTCGACAGCTGAACCACAGCATTCACTCATTCACTCATTCACGCAATCACTCCACTATACTCGCCCTGCCTATAACATCTTGAAACTTGCCGTACAGAAGAAACATTTCCTCTTTTGTTGTTTACTGGCCATTACCTAGCAACGGCTCTTGTATAGTTGCTTCTTTAGTCGTTGTTACCTAGGAACGGGTCTACGTGCCACATTATTATAAAATGTTACTCTAATATCTTCCTCTGGAGTTTTTGTTCAATAGTTCCGTTGGTGTGGCTTTTAATTTTCGAATGTTATAAATTTTAGCTTCTATGTGATTTTCTCATTCATACTGAAGTGAGCATCAAAGAAACTTGAATGAGTTGCCGCTCTGTATGATTTTTTGTTATCGAAGATTTCTTAAATTTAGGTTCCCGCCATAATATATCTTTGATTTTTCTAACATATATTTGAAATTTATATTTTCGAGGCTTAGTTTATCACGCTACCAGCGTCTAATTTTAGAATAATTTATGAATAATAAATTATGAAGTATTTTAAAATAATTGGTCCTGATCAAATTGGGGTGCAGTCTTTGTATTTGTCTTGAGGGACTGAGAGAAATTATACGAAATCTCAGTCGTGTTAGACTATGTCCCTATCGGGACTCGAACCAAGTATCTCGAGGATACGAATCTAGAGTGTCACGGTCAAGTCAACCCTGTCAGTTAATTTTGTATGAAATGGTCACACTTTGTATGAAGTTTAGCAGAAATTTGCACGCAGGAGAATGGAAGCCCGGGTCTCAGCTAATGTCTTTCCTTCTTACATTAACGGAGGAGAAAGTTAAACACATGCTGCAACACAGGTTCCAAGGCTCATTACAAGTTTTCCTCCCCAACTTTCCTTCTTCATGTCTCCTCGCTTTCTCTAAAGACCAAACAGGTGTTTAAATTAGTTTAAATCTTCAGTAAAATATAAACAAATTAATTGAAATATGGACATGACAGAGTAACATAATTAGCTGCCTGAATTATAATTCCAAGCCACATTTGACTGACACACTAGCGCTACTGCGTCATGCCAGTGAACCTGCAATCCATTATATATTACAACGGTTTGTATGTTAGTTTAGTATTTATGTAAATGTACACGTAATCATATGGGATCTAGAGATTAGTGCGGAACGCCTGTCAGTGTGAAAGCATTGCGATTCCATGCTTTCCTTCAGCCAGTGCTGATTTCTGAATTGTACATCGAAAGTGACGTGATTTACAATAAATTGTTCCGAATGCTTTTTTAAATATTCTGATTATTTATATTTTTCCACATTTCCCTTTTAATATTTTTAATTCGTGTACTTTACACATCTCTTAAAGGTAAAACGGAACAGTAAATTTCGTAAACGTTAGAAAATATATTACTTGTATTTTTATTGCATTTCTCGTAATATTTCGAATTTGTATGTAATCAGAAAGATATCATGGTTATTATTATTATTGTCACGTCTCCGGGGTTCCGTGACTAATAATAACGCGTTCTAGATTAGATGATAAGATTTATTTGCACTTCTTTACAGTTACATCCTATTACAACAGCTCACAATCAACGGCTGCTTAAGACTTGCTCCATTCCTCGCTGGAGTACAAGTGACTTCTCTTCCACTGTGACTAACTTGGTTCTCATTTACGAATCGGTCACTTACGAATAACCAAGGACGAACGAAGAATGATGACTCACTTCCGACTTGCGACTAAAATCGCTGAACTCAACTCTCTTTTTATAGCCTAGAGGCGAATCGAATAGGTACTAGTAGAACAC
The DNA here is from genome assembly GCF_002891405.2 of Cryptotermes secundus. Classification (NCBI taxonomy): domain Eukaryota; kingdom Metazoa; phylum Arthropoda; class Insecta; order Blattodea; family Kalotermitidae; genus Cryptotermes; species Cryptotermes secundus. The sequence goes on from NW_019727101.1 coordinate 2,117,070, forward strand.
CACCTGGAACAGTTCTTCTACTACTGCGTCTATTCATTGCCACGGTTACATGTTTTTGAGCAGCCGTTGTCTAACAATGGACTATCTCATTTCTATCCGTTGCAGCGGGAACGTGTGTTAATTTCGTAACCAGCCGTTGTCTAACAATGGATAAACTCGGCTTTCAGGCTTCATGTCACATTATTATATTGTGGCGTGCCGCGAGAAAGCCGGAATGGATTAGGAGATCATGGTTCATTTCCTAGGCAATGACCAACATTCCCGCTACAACGGCTAGGAGTCAGAACGCATCTATTGCTGTATAACGGCTGGCAATATCCAAGTAACGAATTGTTTGAAGCAGCGTTTGTATTGCAGCGGACGAGGTTAACCCTTCAACAAGGTATTCTCAATCCAGTCTGAGGGCAAGTTATAACAGTCCAACGTCGGCCACAGACAAACAGAGTTGGTGTTCGTCAAGAGAACAGAACAGTTCTCATCCGACAAGAGCAGAAGACACTTAACCGAGAATAGCTGAGCAGAAGTGTTGTAACCTTGAAGAGGAAATGTCTAAAGGGCGCTGTAAGATGCGAATAACTCTAAGTGTGATTGTACGAGTGACTGTCCAATAAATACTCGTTCAAATCCGAGAACCCACACAATTTCTTGTCGCTTTGCCTAGCAACAAGCAACAATATTTTCCTCACCTCACATTCCTCGGCATGATTGCACTCGTATACTGTCTACACGATACAAGTTGCCACGTTTTTTCGTTCGTTTGTGTATGTTAGTTTGTTTTGTTTCCTGTTTGGGCTCGTGCTTGCTTTATAGCTTTCTTCTTGGCTGTTGAGGAAACATATCTAGAACACGTTTAAGTAAAACTTAAGCGCGGACATTTCATAAAATTGAAAACAGAAAAATGGTGGGAACTGATTTAAGAATATCAGAGAAGCATCTAATGGAATTTAATCTCATGACGAAGACTTTGAAAGAGCCAGAAAAGATATTCGGCCATTAAAAAAATGGTTATTTCTTTAAATAGCACAAGATCAATATATAACAGGAAATATGACCATGTTTATATGGATGTAAATGACTGTCCCTTTGAGGAAAGTCTTAGGAGACCATAATTATGAGCTGTTATGAATAATTGTAATTGTGAAGAAGTGCCAATAAATCCAATCATCTCACCCAGAACCCGTTACTATTCGTCACGGAACTCCGGACACTTGACAATATCTTTATGTCTATAATTTTAACGGTAAATATGAGTTTCTTTGATAGGGATATTTCTTTGCAGGGTATTTTTCAATTTATGTATAAATACTAGGATATCAAGGTCATGTACAAACATTTTGCTATGTTGCGTAGGAAAATTGAAGCCTGGTAAAACGATCTGGTTGGCAACTCAGCCGATGTACCGAATTTCCTGACAGAGGTTTTTCGTGATTTTTCCCAGTCCATTCATATGCTCATAGATGTCGAGATAATACCTTGGTTAGGTTAAGATCGCTTCTTTCCGTGTCCTATTCCAATTATCAATCATCCTAGCGTTCTATGCTGTGTGTCCTGTAGAGTGACAACTTCACAAAATAACACATCAAAAAGAAAATAATTGTGTGAACAATGCCGTTAGAGTTATGTCACGTTTGGAAAGTGACAGGAAGAAAATTAAAAATATTACTTAATATTTTTGGCGTTATTTTATTCAATAAATCAGCAGAGGGCAATACTGGGCAGTGCTAGTGTCACTTTTGCTCCAATCGACCGATAAGTTACATTTTCAAAACACGTGCTGCCATCTGACGTCTCTCGGCCGCAACTCCGATATAATACGCGGGAATATGCTGAAAAAAAATGCACATAAGCCTACAAGCAGCATGGCTGCATGTAAGATATACTATTTATTATACATGTAACTGCAGGTATGTGTACTCCGGTTGTTACACGTAATGAAGGGCGATTATATGGGATCACAAGCTGGGAATTTCAGTCGTTCTTTTTTCTTATAATTCCTTATTAATTATTAAAGGTAAAGCTATCCCTGTAACATTAGTGGAGGCACGTAGGGTTGTGAGATGTCGAGGTTGCCACATTTTCTAGACAATCCTTTCACAAATGGCGGTGAGATAGTCAACCTTACACGCCGGCCGCCCTTTACCCCCAGGAAGATTCATGGTACTCATTACTGTTAGAGGCTGAGTCGATCCCGAGGTCATAGTGCGGCTGGAGGTGATAGGTCAATGCAATGTTTGAAATAGCACTCACTGGGGCAACATAGCTATTCGTGTTGCCACATCCCAAAAACTATTTAACTACACATATATGAAACTCTAACTAATATCAAAAACTCTCCGTGCCGGTAGCATTTACGTTAGTGTTAATGTTGGACTTCCACATATATGCCGATACTTGTAAATAGACTCTGCTTTTCGCGAGAGGTGATGGCTTACTCGTGTATCTGTTGCAGAACTCTGAACTTTATTTCTGACGAATGGATGGAAATTTCATATTCCCATTTCGTGCGTGAATACTTTTTATCCATATGTTAATGTGGTTTAACTGCACGATGAATATAGGTTAACAGTTCAGAACGACAAATTTGTATTACGGATATTGGACTATAAAATCAACCCTATTAACAAAATTTTGACCATAGACCGGAATCAAGGAAATTTTGATGCTGAAGAGCCAGCGCCGACCATAAAAGAAGTAGAACAAGCTATTAAAAAATTGAAAAATAATAAAGCTCCAGGAATGGATCTTATCACGGCAGAATTAGTGAAATTTGCTGGCCCAGAATATGCTAAGCACTTACATCAGATAATAATTAAGATGTGGATAACTGAAATAATCCCAGAGGAATGGAACCTAAGTACTGTATGCCCTATCCATAAGAAGGGCGATGTCATGGTATGCTCTGACTGTAGAGAAATTAGTCTGTTGGGCATAGCATATAAAATATTTTCCAACATTCTATTTAACAGACTATCTCCCTTTGTGGAAGGCATAATTGGGGATTACCAATGTGGGTTTCATCAAGGAAGATCAACTAACGATCAGATTTTCACTATTTGCCAGGTCCTTGAAAAGTGTAATGAATTCCAAATTGAAACACGTCATATTTTCATTGACTTCCAATCAGCCTATGACTCCATAGATAGATATAGTCTTTTTCTGGCAATGGAAGGGATGCACATTCCACGGATGTTAATCGCCTTAGTCAGAGCCACTATGAGAAAGACCCAATGCCAAATTAAGATTCAGAATATGTTGTCCAGCCCTATAATAACTAGAAATGGAGTTCGACAAGGGGATTCCCTAGCCTGCCTTTTGTTCAATATAGCANGACGTTTCGGAGGAACGTATCGCTTTTACCGGTTCTCACGGTCTCTCCGCTTGCAGAATTCTTATATTTTTTCTTCTACCCTGAAGATGGAGGCGATACGTCACTGTCAAGATCGGATGAAAGACTGTTAAGTATATTTGAAAGGAGGATCTTGAGATATAGCTTTGGACCAGTGGAAGAAAATGGAATATGGAGGAAGAGGTATAACCATGAGCTATACAAACTATTTAATGAACCAGACATTATTGGATTTATAAAGGTGAAACCCCTTGAATGGGCTGGACACATAATACGTGCCAGCGAGAATAGAACGAGTAAGAAAATGCTTAACACTAAACCAGAAGGAAATAGGAAAGTGGGAAGACCAAGATTGAGATGGGAAGAATGTGTGTGGCAGGACATAAGAATTTTGGGTGCAAAGAACTGGAGGAATGTAGCATCGAATGGAGAAGAATGGCGAGCAATCCTGAGGAAGGCCAGGGCTCACAAAGGGTTGTCGTGCCAGTGATGACGATGATGGTTAGCAAAATTTCCATTTATTAACACCTCTAATCTCAGATTTATTTAAATTGTGTTGTGGCGTATAAACCCGTTGCTAGACAACGAAAGCGAGGAACCAACGAAACAACAGCCGTTATTAGGCAGAAGCCTGCGCGCCAATGAACTGTCTGGAAAGAGATGCTTTTGCTCGGTCCGCACCAATGACTGCTCATACAACAATGGAAAAACGATGAGGATCGGTGTTTTCTACGCGATCGGTGCAGATGGGTTATAACGGGACAAAATTTAGAGCTCTTATTGTTTTCTTGCATATATTTGGTATGTGTGTAACATAAACCTGTAATAATATTTCATAAACCGTTAGCAAGGTTAATAATCTGCAAAGAACGCCGTTGTGAACTTGGTGTACTGTCCTATGGAGTACACCTTATTAATGTTGGTTTGAGAATCTTACAGCAGTGACTATGAGGGTTACAGTCTTGTGGGTTTCAAGTCGAGTGGTTTGGAAGTGTACAGACGATAAGGAGAGACATATCACCTCTATTTTCGGGGTCGAACAGTGAAGGAAGCAAGAACCCTGAAAAGTAGGCCCCAAGTTGAGATGGAATTTTTCTCTTATCATAAAGCTAGAAGCAATAAATTCGTCCGAAACGACGGACTATCTCCGTATTACACAGCGTTAGAAATCAGAACACAGCATGTTTTACATAATTACCAATTTTGTTTAGAGTGCCTGTGCTTTCACAATGGTATTTAGTAATTTTGAAAGTTTACAAGGTGATGAATTTTCACCTGAATAAGGATGATAAATTTGTAAGAAAGATTTCCTTTAAATTTGTCATGAGAAATTTGCGTTAGACAATTTATTCGAAATATTCGAATTACCATGGAGGCCCACAGGATTGTGAGATGTCGAGGCTCACATATTTACCAGACAATCGGCTCACAGGTGGCTGTGAGTTTGTCAGCTTTACGCTTCGACCGTCCTTTACCCCACCAGGAAGATTTCTGTTACTCATTTCTGTTAGATTCTGAGTCGATCCCAGGACCATAGTGCGGCTGCAAGGATTAGGTTATATGAAAAATCCAGTTAACTTCATCGGGAATGAAAATCGCGACCTTCCGGCTTGTAGCCTAGTGCCTCAACCAACTGCGCTATCGCGTGCCCCAGTAAAAGATTTAGTCCCACTATCACGTAAAGTAGTTAATGTTATGAATGTAAAATAATATATTTACAACGGCATTGCACAATAACCTCCGTTGACAATGGATAGAAGTAGGATAGAGATACCCCACAACTTTTTTTTTTTCATTTAAGAGTAATGTCAATGCAACACAGGTGTATGTGCATACAGTGGATGTAGCGGACAAGTTTTGACGAGCTATCGTTGTTTTCATGAACAGTTTAATTTATCATGAAACTTTGTACTCTTATTCTGCAGTCTGAATATGGCCGTCGTTGTTACAGCTACAGATTTTCTATAGTTGACATCTTCGTTGTCAGATTTTTAGTCGCAATGTAACGTTTTTAGCCCTTCATATTTTGCGGAAATTTAAAGTCTTCGTACACGAACTGAAGGTTTTAAAAATATCTCCAATGAACTACATTTTTTTTATGTTTGTTTCTATATCGACCTGGTGCTATTTGATAGCAGAATCATCGTTTAATATCTTTGAATGAATGCCACAATAAGATTTCAGTGCAAATAATCTTGAAATATACTAATGTATATAGGCTATATTGTCGAATTGATTAACCTTTGTAGGATTTAAGGTTTTCACAGCGGTGACCATGAAGAATGCCGTCTTCTGGGATGTGGTGCCGTGTAGATCTTGTGTGAACCGACGTTCTGAAGGAAAGTATCGCCTCCTTTTTCAGGGTAGAAAAATCTGCCAGAGAGAAACCAGCGAGAACAGGCCTGCAGGTGGCCACTTGGTCAAGCTGGTTCCTCTCTAGCGGATTTTTCTACCCTGAAGATGGAGGTGATATGTTCCTCCAAAACGTCGGTTCATACAAGATATACACGGCACCATATCCAAGAAGACGGTATTCTTCATGATTAAAGTTTAATTACATAAACCAACGCTATATGGGGAAAAGCAATATCATTCTGTTAGAAGGTAACCGGGCTTAATCCGCTTCTCCTTCTGATAAAGTACAGTGGACATTAAGGCGTTATGATGGTTAAATGCAGTGACTTGAGACAGGAACCATAGGATTTTGATACTGTGAATTAGTGTTAGTGTATAATTTGAAAGAAAAATCTAGTGTCTTTGGCAGTAATGGAGGTTAATTTTCACGAATTTAAATGTGGAGGACTGCATGGAAAGCACGTAATAGCAAACTTGGAACTTGAGAGCCATCTCAGCGTTTGTTTAAAGACAGAAGAAAACCAGGAAAATATTTGTCGAGATGGCAAAAGTAAAAAGTTCCTTCTGAATAGACTTACACACTCATGGAGCTGAGCCCTTCTTGGGAAGCTGCCAGTTGTGCTACTACTCAGAAATTTCCCAGCATTTTATGGAACCCGAAAGTTTATTACCGTGTTTGCAAGAGCCCTCAACTAATCCCTATCCTGAGTCAGATCAATCCAATCCACATCATCCCATCCTATCTCTCCAGTATCAATTTTAATATTGTCCACACACCTACTTTCTTTTTTCCTATTGGTCTCTTTCTTTCTGACTTTCCCACCAATACCCTATATGCATTCCTCTTCTCCCCATTCGTGCTACATGCCCTGCCCATCTCATCCCCCTTCTCTTGATCAATCTAATTATACTTGGAGAAGAGTGCAAGTTATGAAGCACCTCATTATGCAGTTTTCTCCAACCTCCTGTCACTTCATCCCTCTTCGGTCCAAATATTCTCCTCAACACCCTGTTCTCAAATACCCTCAGTCTATGTTCCTCCCTTAATGTGAGAAGGCAACGTCCTTATATTTATCGTATTAAGATTAAGATTAAGTTGTGAATAAACAAGTGTTGCAATATTGACGGACGATAAATACATGGACGTTAAGTTAAACAATTGCAACAGGATGCTGAAATACAGAATTACAAGTCAGAAGGCAAGTTTCATGCCCATACAGAACCACAGGCAAAATTATAGTCTTGTATGTTTTAATTTTTACATTTTTGGACAGCAGACGAGAAGACAAACGACTAATATTTAATAATTCAGTTCCAGAAAATATACTGTTTCCCCATTACAAGAATTAAACTGCTAATGCTGTATAGTGATTTAACCGTTGTTCTCAGGATCATTTGAAATACATAAATTGAACTTATGGTAAATTTCGTAGTTCTTTCTAATTTCGTGTGAAATGAAAGCTTTGACGAACATACAAACAATTATGTGGAGAGAATGCGATTATCAGTTTTAATATCAAAGATAATAATATTCTACCTGAACAATATTGTCTTCCTTTTTTCAAGGGTTAATCCATTTTCTTTTCCAAAATTTACATTTACACATAGTGGGTATACTTTTGAATATTCTACCTTAATATACGAAATATTATACGACGAGAAATAAATACTGTGGTGTTTTATTTTTATGCCTAAAATTGCAACGCCGATAATAGCCAGTCAAATCTGGTTATGTTTGGGAACTTGTGAATATAGGAAATCTATAGTACCGCATGTTAAAAAATACAGATAAAACTCTGTATACCTGTTACGTAACATTAAAAAGGATACCCTCCATATAACTTTGTATTCCCATTATGAGGACATTTTGTGGTCCTGAGGATATGATAAATGACGTACACCTTTACCAAGAACCTGTCCTATGTCTCACATCTGATACAGCAAATTCGAAGTTTTCTACATGTAACTAAATCATTTCAAAATGAGTGTGAAACTGGTTCCTAATCATCAATTAGACAAACTGTAGAAATACAAATATTCTTGAGAAGCTAACAGTCACTAACCTACTAATAAAATTCCAGGCTCTCAGCCACTGTTTCATATCTCGAACAATGTGAATGAATTCCACACCTCCTCCTTTATTTATTTAAAATCAGTTTTAATATTATCCTCCAATTAAACCTAGTTCACGCAAGCGGTATCTTTCCATAATATACTTTCACAGAAAAATCTGTGCCTCTTTATAGAACTACATCTCATCTCCACTGGTATGATAATCCTGATTATGTTTTGTTAAATATAAAATGTATGTTGTGATTTTCTCCATCCTCCTATCACCCCAACATGGTCCCAAATATACTGTTCTGTGACCTCTTCTCATATGACCTTAACGTATCTTCGCTTAATGTAGTCCAGTCCAGTTGGGTTCACTCGGCACGGCGGCACTGATTGGTCTATTGTACCTACCCCGGGTGATTATGATGATGGAGAATTTGGTGGAATGAAGATTGGCAGGGGAAACCGAAGTACTCGGAGAAAACCTACCCCAGCGCCACTTTGTCCACCACAAAACCCCACTTGACCAGACCCGTGATCTAACCCGGGCCGCCGCGGTAGGAAGCCAGCGACTAACCGCTTGAGCTATGGCGCGGCCCTCCCTTGATGTAAGATTCCATATACAATTACATATTCTTCTAGCGGGAAATAAATTTTTACATCAAATTCTCTTTTTGATTTGGAGTGATGAATGTTATTCAGTAACCGGCACTGTCTGTAAAAGTACGTACCCATATTGACATTGATGGACCAATCTATTCGAGACTGCTGAGCTTACGGAATTTATCCATTGTCCGTCGGACAAGTCCAAAGATTCAGGTCAGCTGTTAATGTACGTAACTGATTAGATACCTCCCAACTTTTTACCTGAGAATGGAAACAGATCCAGTTGCCGAAACGCTAGATTCTTTAGATTGACGGATTATGGAGGGTACTGAGGAACTCGGTAGTCTCACAATGAAGAATATTCGTTTGTTCGAATCTAACCAATTATTTTTCTCTGAAATAATAATTCTTACGAACAAAATATCAATGCTTATTATATATAAATATTTACTATGTAATGACGTAAACTAAGGTAAAGTTGTCCCTGTGATTAACTAATTAAGCACTACGTCATGAGAGCGTATGGGGGATTGGATATATAGATCCACATTTTCTTGACCTCGGCACTGTTTGGAGGTGCGTGGTCAGCTTCATGCTTCGGCCGCTTTACTCCCGGTAAAAGAGTCCTTAGTATCCAATGGATAGGAGGCTGGGTGGAACCCAGAGCCTGTCTGGACGACCTGGAGAAGAGGAAATTCTTATCCTACCGGGACTCGAACTCGGACCCTTCAGTCTTTCATCCTATAGCCAGTCCCTATACCGACTACGCTACTCCGGCTCACAAGCAATTATTATTATTATTATTTTCTCACCTGTTAATGCCAACTTTAAATTTCTTTGAATTATTATTAATTTATTGCCATTATATAGACAGTCTTATTTAGTATTTTGTTTTTTAGTTACTTTTGTGTCTTTCTGCGTACTCGTGCTAACATTGTAATTGGCCTCTGTTCTGTTAAGTTTTCACTTAAATAAACACGAATTGAATTGAATTATTATCATAAAATCATTCAGTGCTGGTTCAGAAATAAATAACTTTATCAGTAAATGATAAATAAGTGCTCTGTTTGGAGCGTACTGGGTTTATATAGCCGCCATTTTGCGCAGTTTGCATAGAAATCTTTCCTTCAAATATGACACAAGAGGAGACAACATTTTGGCCTGAAGGGGCGTTCCCATTGTACAAGCCTGAATCATGAATGACGGCAAAGTGAAGGTGCATGAATTTCAGAGACAAAAAAAAAAATACCTACCAGTTTACGCCGGAGACCAGAGATGATAGATATTGTTTAATTAATGTTTTATTTTTTAAAACAACCTGAGGTACTGTCAGTCTAACGTAGGCCGGTGTTCGCGTAATTATGTGCATACATATTAGAGCATACAACGTGGCAGTGGCACGGAGCCGTTGCAGGGAGTAGTCACATGCGGGTATGAATTTGGTATGTCAATTGTCGTCGCTGATTTTGAGTCCCTCTCTTTGTCTTCTGTTATCCTTTATTTTAAATACAATTTACACTTATATAAAAACGTTATGAAACAAATTTCTTGGTACTTTTAAAAATCCTATAATTTCTCTACATAAAATACAAAGTAGCATATCTGATTCGAAATTTTACGATTCCAAAATTTAAAGGAACAAATTAAATTCAATTAATTTGTTATCCATACTGTGACGTGTTGACCAATTGACAAGTAACAGCTGTGTAAACAGGCGACAGCACAACAGTCGTTGCTAGGGAACAGCTTTGTGGACAAGTTTCCTCAGCAACGAGAGAACACACGATAATGAAGGAGTTTTATATGCGGTCCGTGCCGAGGATATATAACGAAGACCAGTAGTTAAAAAGAGGACGTTACATAATGACAATTACGTCAAGAGTTCAGTTGGAAAATTTCTCTGGTCGTGGACCTCAAGAGGCCTGACGCCAAGACGAACTGATTGGCGATAAACCGTCAGTCGTATAGTAACTCTGACTTCTAAAGGGCCGAAGCCTGTACTGGCGAGGGCCAGCAGATATTTATTGGACTGTACTGAAAAGTTGTTGAGTCAGTTGAGAGTTGCAGTTGTGAGAAGTGAAGAGCTGTTAGTTGAGAATGGGGACAGTTCGGGAACACAAAGGAAGTGTAGCGTCCGCCGCTGGAAGCCGCCACCAAGCAACGGCTGGTGAAGACTGAGAAGGCTTTGCATTTTATGTGGCAACAGTCAGTTTTGAAGCCTGTAACTCAGTGGGACTGTCATAGTAATTTGTAGTTACTTTCTGTACGTGTTCGGTAAATCCAGTTATCAACCCAAACTCCGTCTATAACCACTCCATCACGTTACATCACCTGACAATATTATAACCAGAAATCCTTCCATCTAATAGTCCTTCCAACCATTTTCCCCTGAAAGTAATATACAATAAAGAAACGTTGGCCATTTTAGAAAGTATTCTTCTTCCAAAGAGAGACTTAAGAAGTTACATACATGGGTTCAAGTCCAAGAAAATATATATCTACATTAAAAATAAATATACTGTGACGTGAAGGCCGAAAATCGGAATCATGGAGCCAGAACCAGACGTCCGTTACTCAGCAACGTTCCAATTCTCTTTCCCGTGACAACGTATAGCAGCGGACTTGTCCGAGGCAACACATTCGTAGAACGCAGTAGTGGAACCCTTGGAGTCGGTCCGCATAACGCCAGCCCAGGCCGAGATTTAGAGGTCCAGAGAGAGAATTCAGGAGACTAGAGACTAGAGACCAGTCTGACAGCCATAAGAAATACAATGAGAGATTCGTTATCAAGAAGGAGTTTAATATGTGGACTGCTGTAAAAATTGTAATTGTTTATAGGGACATCCAATAAATCCAATCATCAAATCCAGAACCCACTATTATTCGTCACGCGTACCACTTATACCCGACAATACTCTCTGAGATATATCACCACATACCCGATGAAAGCCAAGCTACGTTGTGGAGGAATATACTTCAGGGGCGAAGAAAAAGCCAAGCAAGAAACCAGCGTGAAGTAGGTAGCAAGCAGATCTGGGCCACACGGTGTAACAGCTTAAGAGATAGATCTATTTGTAATCACGGCTGTGAGAATCTCCAAACTCATTCTTCCTGTTCTATTCTCCACAAGAAGAGCGTGTCGATAATAAGTACGTAAATTTGGAGGAAGCCATCTTATTTTCTGGAATATTTCCAGGATGGGATGTTAGAAGCCTGGTGATTCGTTCAACATATGCGATCTCAAATTGGAAATTCTGACTGTGGACCTCCAAAGAATGAATGAAAAATAATTATCATGCGATTTCAGTACTGAGTGCAACGATTCTTGCCCTCACAGAAAAGTTTGAGTGAGACCACAGGTTAAATAAAATTTTTGCCTTTATATGACATTGCTACTTGCAAGACATTTATACTGCTGGAGTTGAATTTCAGAGGCAATTTCAGGAGCTGGAATGGCGTGGATAAAGCTGGCTACATCCCGCAGCTTTAAGAACTAACAACAATAAATTACACACACGAGGCCTAATATATTTACTTGCATTAACTCACTACATGGAGCTGAGTCCTTGAGAAGCCGCCAGTTGTGCAGCCACCCAAGAACTTCAGAACATTTTATGGAACCCGAAGGTTCATTACCGTGTTCACGTGAACCCTCCACTGGCCCCTATCCTTAGCCAGATCAATCCAGTCCATACTACCTTATCCTGCATTTATAAGATTCATTTTAATATTATCCACGAACCTAAGTTTTGGTCTTTATGGCTTTCCCATCAGTATCTTATATGCATTCCTCTTCTCCTCATTTATGCTACATGCCTTGTCTATCTCATCCTCCTTTACTTGATATTTCTAATTATATTTGGAGAGGAGTACAAGTTATGAAGTTCCTCATTATGCAATTTTCTCCAGCCTTCCGTCCCTTCATTTCCCTTCGGTCCAAATAGAGATGAAGAGACGGGAGGTTTACATAATTGAACAGAATTATAATATTTGTCACTGTATGCAGGATAGTTGGAGAAAAAATTGGAGTACGATGAGACAGTACATCAGCTATTCATAGACTTCAAGAAAGCCTACGATTCAGTTAGGAGGGAAGTACTGTACAATATTCTGATAGAGATTGAGATACCCATGAAACTGGTTAGGTTGATTAAAATGTGCTTTTTCGCCACTACTGGGTGATAATGTAGATACCATAAAGGAAAACACACAAACTTTAATTGACGCAAGTAAAGAGGTTGGTCTAGAAATAATCACAGAGAAAACTAAGTATATGTTACTGTCTCGTCACCAAAATGCAGGGCAAAATCATGACATAAAGAAGGAAAACAGATGTTTTGAAAATGTGGCACAGTTCAGATATTTGCGAACAACGATAACAGGTAGAAACCTGATTCAGGAGGAAATTAAGAGGCAGTTGAACTCGGGTAATGCTTGCTACCATTCAGTCCAGAACCTTTTGTCTTCTCGTCTGCTGTCCAAAAACATAGAAATTAGAATATACAAAACTATAATTATGCCTGTGATTCTGTATGGGTGTGAAACTTGGTCTCTGACATTAAGGGAGGAACATAGACTGAGGGTGTTTGAGAACAGGGTGTTGAGGAGAATATTTGGACCAGAGAGAGATGAAGTGACTGGAGGTTGGAGAAAACTGCCTAATGAGGAGCTTCATAAATTGTATTCTTCTCCAAGTAGATTAGAATGATGAAGTCAATGAGGATGAGGTGGGCAGGTCATGTAGCACAAATGGGGGAGACGAGGAATGCGTATAGGATATTGGTGGGAAATCCAGAAGGAAAAGACGACAGGGAAGACCAAGGCGTAGGTGGATAGACAATATTAGAATGGATCTTAGAGAGATAGGATGGGATGATATGGATTGGATAGATCTGGCTCAGGATACGGACCAGTGGATGGCTCTTGTGAACATGGTGATGAAACTTCGGGTTCCATAAAATGCTGGGAAATTCTTGAGCAGCTGCAGAATTGGCGGCTCCTCGAGGAGGCCTCAGATCCATGAGTAAGTAAGTAAGTAAGTAAGTATGCAGGACAGCAGAATAAATCCGGGGAAAATTTATTAATTTTAAATTAAGACTATTTTTCTTTCCGTCTCACAGCTGGAAACATAAAGATAAAAATTGACGATCTGTAATCTTGTGTGTATTTCTCTCCTATCTTAGCTTAAGGTGGTAACACTGATTGAGGGTCTTTAAGAAGAAGGTTTTGCAGAAAATATTTTTCATACTCCATAAGAAGGAAGGGGCATCTACACAAAATTATATCAAACAATTTATGACATTCACAAAATAACAGGATGTGAGGATGATAAAATCAAATAAGTTGATAAACATGCAGGAAATGGGGAAAAAAAATTATAAAAATTTTACCCGAAAACGTGAAAGGAGGACGTAACGTGAAAAACCGGGACATTCGCTGGAGAATAATATGGAGATTAAACTCTTCTGGAAAGTGACGCCATGTATTTCGGTAAATGCCTACGAAAATTTCGAGAGAACTTGTTCTTTTCTAAACGTTTTACTTTCTACGAAACTACAAGACATCACTCCCAAAAAGAGAGTAATACCAACACATCCGCCGGCAACTCAAATTTCAACAATATGAAAATCGTATTTTCAGGAACTAATTTATGAAAGTGTGGTTTGGATTCATCTGGCCAAGAAAGACGTAGAGTGTCGTGTTATATTGAATATCGTAAGCAACTTCTGCCTTATTAATAACAGAAACACTTATTAACAGGAGCACGAGTTGACATAGTTAGTTGAGGCAGTATGTTACAAGCCGGAAGGTAGCGGGTTCGAATCCCGACGAAGTAAATGGATTTTTCTATTGACGTAATACTTCCAGACGCACTATAGCGCTGGGGTCGACTCAGCCTCAAACAGAAATGAGTACCAGGGATCTTAATAAGAGCAAAAGTGCGGCCGGCGCGTAAAGCTGACAACTTTACCGCAATTATTGAGCCGATTGTCTAGAAAAGTATGTGAACTTCGACGTCTCACAACTGGATGAGCCTCCATGGCTTCTTACAGGGATAACTTTACTTTTCCACCTTTATATTTATTAATCAGTTCAGTGATTATCAGTTTGTCAAAAAGGGTATACGTCACGGAGCTAGTCAATTTTTCTTTGATAAGTGTTGCACTCTATAAAACTTTTCGAGTAATAATTTTGCTTAATCCAAGAATATTAGGATATATATTTTGAAATTTGGATTGCAATGACTGTCCAAATACTGGTCTTCTGGATTGTGTAAGGGCAGCCACAAAGAACGGTATCCACCTTAACAACATGAAGAGTGAGGAAAGTTCTACCTCAGCCTATCGTCGAATCCTCTCTTTCACTCCCTGAAGGAAAGGAAGAAGTGTCTCTCCCAGGGACAGTGATGCACAAGGAAGTCCATAAATATGTCACAAATGGAAGTAAAACAGCTGTAATTGTCAACTGACATAATAGTTTTTCTAGGTGTATCACTAGATGCCAACACAGTCCAGCTTCATGACAGCTGGAACTCGGCTGCAAACGGAGGAACATGTCTTCTGGGACTGTACACTGTATGAGGACCAACGGGCAACACTGATGGGCATTCGTAGAAGAGCAAAAAATAATAACCAAAGCCAGTACCAGGGATCTTAAGGCTAGAAGAAAAAAATATTTCTGCAAGGCGTCTGTTACTTCATAAACAACATTCCTCTATTTATATAAAATATATATGTAAGAAAAGTAAAAGAAGTAATTGTACTGATTATTAACAGTGTACTCTCAGATTTAAGTTAAGATCTATATTACGAATCGCGGGGTTACCGCTGTAATGGAATAAGATGTACGAGTACATACGAGTAAGAATGCGCTACAGAAGGCCGGATGGGCATTACCAAGGCACTTTTTGTATTTACTCTACAATAAAAAAGTCTAAGAATCAGACGTGTATGTGCATATTCAGAGACTGGTTTCAGTAGCCAAAATGGTGACCTAGCTTGTGGAGTGTTCTACGGAAAGCTCTCTGTTTTACGTCTTTTGTGGGTTAGAGGACTCAGTGCAAAGAATATGCATAAAGTAGTGTTTCCTGTTTACGGTGGGAGTGTTTGTAGCGGAAAGCCTTTCACAGTTGGGTCGAGAAATTCTCTCAAGGACTTTCGAAACTCGCAGAATATGCTCAACTAACTACAGAAGTGGCTGAGGCAACAGTCAAAAGACTTCTGTGCTGCGAGTTTCGACGCACCGGTAAAACCATGGTACAAGTGTATCAATATTGGCGGAAGATATGTCGAGAAATAAGTGTTTTTCCGGGTTCGAATATCACATGATTTTTTTTTTGTTTTATATCTATTTGGGACCTATTTACTAACTCTTCCTCGTACTTTCTGCCCAGTGACACTCCTCTATCGGGTCCCTCTTCTACAAGGGCCACGAAAACGCCCTTTTCCGTCCTTCTTTCTCATTATTGTAAAAAATATGAAGTTGTCCCTGTGCTTAATTAGTTAAACACCACGCCATGATGACATACGCGTATGGGGTAGTGGAGGTATAGCGCCACCATTATTCGCCTCGGCACTAGATGGAGGTGAATGGTCAGCTTCACATTCCTGCAGCTTTACCCCAGGGGACAATACTGTCGGAACCCATTGGATAGGAGGCTGGTTGGGCCCCAGAGTCGGTCTGGACGCTTTGAAGAGAAAAATCTTGTTCTGCCAGGAATGAAACTCAGGTCCTCCGGTCCGCAGCACATCACTGTACCTACTGAGCTATCCCGGCTCATATTATTCTACTTTTACTCCTGAATTCATGTCAGTTCCTTGGAAATTATGTTATCTCATACGATCCCTTTGCTCACCTGTAACAAAATTCGGCGTTTCCCAACTTTTTGTGCCAGCCTTTCCCATTGGTCCGGATCGAGCTCTTTTCCGTATCCCCTCCCTTGGGCCTCATGATCACTTTCCTTGCAGAATTTCAATATAACCGAAGCGTGTTCAGAATCAACAGTCTTCCTCCTTGCAGATAGAAATAAAGTTGCCTCCGACAAATTCGGTATCCAACTACAAGATCCAGAAGACTAGAGTAAGAATTATATTAGATGGAAATTATTAGGAAAATGTGTATACATATTCACGACACATAATTAGCCTGCATCACTGTCTCGTGTGGATAATTCTCTCGCTTCATGCTTTCTGTTTGTATTCCAGCAGTAACAAACTTCATATAACGAGTAACATGAATCTACGAATTTCCAAGCTTGAGCAGAATAAACATGGCTTCCTTTCAGCTTTCAATATCAAGTACATATTCGAAAAATCATTAGATCTCTCGCTTTCCTCTTTCATATCTGTAATTAATTAAATCTCAGTTATGAAGACAGATTTATGATGGGGTTAATTAGTCTGTTACTATGCAATCACAAATGTAACACCCCACTATCATCCCTGAATACACTGAAGGCTCAAATTTTATTCCGTTTCATTCTCTGGAGAAAAAATGTATACAAAATATCTCCATATTTACCCTTGTTTCTTGACACTAATTTCGATATATTGCTTGCAAAAGTATGATTTCTACTGTAACTGTAAACATACATCTACTTCTTACAATGAATAATAGGTCTTAAAACTATTGTCAAGTGTGGGGGTTTGTGAGTGACGTGTAAGACCGGTTTTGAATTGGATGATTGGATTTATTGACACCTTATTCACATAACTCGGACTACAGGCAATACAGCGATATCTCTTATCTACACTTATATTTCACTTTTACACTGAATAGGATTTTCAGTCTTTACTAGTCGTATCATGGCAACGGATTTATCGCAGTCTCACTGTAACTTCAAATCACACATTAAATCTTCTTGTCACAATCTAATTCCTCTCTTGCCATTTCTTCACAATCATCTTATACTGTCATACTGTCATATCCAGAACTTCAACCAATTCCCGATAAAGACTGACTCAAATGAACTCTTTTTCGACTGAACTCTCTCAAATTCTGACAACAAGGACAGCTACATTGGAACTTCTCGTTATACAGCCTCGTGGTGAACCCCACGGAAAGCACCGTCTTCTATGGTCCCGTATTGTTTTAGGCGTGTTTACTTATCCGTTACCTAGCAATAGACATCCTATTGTTGCTCGCGTTACTCCCGCTGGAATATGATTACGAAGTCGTTGCCTAGCAATAGGTATATACGTCACAATATTGTTCGCGATCCACCCAAGATAATCAAGACCAACTCAGTGATGAAGTTCCAAGTTCTCAAGCTCGATTGGTATAGCTACGGGCTACTAGCTGGGCGGCCGGTATTCTAGTCCGGCAAGGGGCAGGAAATATTTCTGTGTTGCACAGGGTCCACACTGGATCCGGGGTCCACCCAGCGTCCTATCAAATGGGTTCCAGCGGCACTTTGTCCCGAGATAAAGCGGCCGGAGCATGAAACTAACCATTAACTATCATCTACTGTTGAGGTCATGAATGCTGGAGCTATATCGCCACTCCCCATTACGCCTTCATGGCATAGTGTTTAAATAATTAAGCGTAAGGAAAACTTTATTATTTTCTTTTTTTATTTAAAATTAATTTGTATCGACGCACAATTTTGGAAATTCAGTAAATCCGAAAGATCTATCACAGATGCCTCCAGAAAATGCAGCCGTGGACAGAGAAATATTTCGCGATAAGTTTAAATTAATGTACAGTAACGTTCTGTAACTTTGTATAGATTTAGGGGTGACGCTTCAGAAACTTGTTCGACTAAACCTGATTCGAATACAGAAGGGTATATCGACTATCCTAACTGAGATATGTCTTGGTTCCATTCTAAACGAACAGGAAAGCGCCGGAAGTTTACTTGGATTCAGGTCACGACCTTTTCCTTCCACATCTCCAATTCACCGAGCTTCTTAAATCTTATAATTCGACGTTATACTGTCTAGTTCAGCTACTAACAGAGTCATGGGCACGCAGTAGCGTAGTTTGTTGAGGCACTATGCTACAAGTGGTAAGGACACAGGTTCGATTCCGGACGAAGTCAGTGGGTTTTTCAATTTACCTGTACCTTCCAGCCGCTCTATAACCCTGGGATCGACTCAGCCTCTAACAGAAAAGAGTACCAGGAATCTTCCTGGGGGAAAAGGACGGCAGACGAGTAGGGCTGACAACCTTATCACCATCAGTGTACCAATTGTCTAGAAAATGTACGATCCTCGACGTTTTTCACAATCCCATAGGCCTCCAAGGCCTGTTACAGGGATAGCTTTACTTTTTTATTAACAGTCATTAAATTACCGAGAAAATGTATGCGTAAAACTGAAGTAATGCCATTAATTATGTAAAATAAACTTCCAGAGTAACGCGACATGCTCAGTTTCAATCAGAACTGGAATTATTCAGTAATTCTGGGCTTCAGGCTGGTAGACCGGGTTTTGGCTTTCATTTTTTTTTGGCAGGATCAAACAATTTTTAACTTCTCCATACCGTCCAGATTGGGTTCTGTGTCCCACCCAACCCCCTAACCTCCTGTCCAAGAAGAAATGTCCACAAGGATAAAGTCACCGAGGTGATAAGCTGACAATTCATATTTCTTTGTTTCTGAGATTGAGATTATGTTAAGCTGAACCACCAATCTCCATATAATTCCGTGATGTGGTGTTTAATTATGCGCTGAATAATTTACCTTATTTTATCTTTGGTAGATAATTCGCTACAAAATTGTCTTTGAAGCCCTGTTTACCACAGCAATGTTTTAAATCGGTGAATTATTCTTTCTTATTTAAAGGGGAAACTACAGCCACATTCCATCCGTCAAGTATATTAAGGAATTGGCAAGAATATTTACATACTCAAGCAGTCACTCTAATAAAGGATTTCCAGCATATTTAATCGACTTTGTGTTAAGCTCACGTAAAGACAACGCCATTTAATTCTTGCGTTGTTTTAACGATTTAATAGGTAATTGTTGCGTGTCACAGTTACCAAGACACGTGCTTGAATTGGTGGAATTTTTATTGAATCTTAACTAGTTGTAACTACAAATAATTGTAACACTCTCAAGTTTACTGTAATTATAACACACAGTGTCTTCAATTCACACGTTAAGTCTTCACAGGTCTTCTACGTACTTCCCGTGGCTGTCTCCCACCGAGATCTGAACTGAACTGCTGGTGTTATTCTCGTTATATAGCCCCCGCACGGACCACACGCAGAGATAAAATTTCTACTGTTGTATAAGAAAGACCACACAGAGAATAATTCACGTGATTCTTAGCCAGCTTCTTCATTGTTGAGCTGTAGCCTAGCAATCCGCAATAATATTCTTTCACTGAAACACATCTTCCATTGTTGCACGTTGACTTTGTTTACAGAGTCGTTGCCTAGAATCGCTTTGAGTAAATCCATTGCAATATTAATATTCATTGACATCAGTAAGTTTTATGCCAATATTTTTTAGTATATTTCAAGATTTTGAACTACTGTACCCAATCAATCTTGAGGCAGCAAATTAATACCTAAAATACACTTTTCAGATTCTTTTATCCCTTTCACAGTTTAATTTAATTAATGTACGTCACCCACACAGCTTTCCTTATATCGTATATCGGTCATAAAATTCTAGCTTTATTTTTCTAATACTCTCTTTCCTTTATGATATTTTTTATTATAATATATTTTAGTTCTAAATGATAGCAAGAAACTAATCCTCGAAGTTAGGTTTCTGTGCTTCATTACATGTTAATGACGTTAGTAAGTATTCCATTCCACGCACTTAGTCCTCTGTTGTTATATTCTGACGTAAGGGCTCGCAGACTGGATAAGTGAGCCTAGCAACGTGACTGAGGACACTGCTCTGTGTCTGATAGTCATCTGTGAAACTGGAGGCACGAACCATGAAAGAGTCCGAAAAATCCGGCCATCATTCCGAAACCCGTCTCTAGTCACTCGAACATCTGACAATGTTTTTAACTCCCCTTTACAAAATCCTTCGACGTCCCTAACGTTGTTACTTTCTTGCAGAAGCTGATCAGTTCTCCACTTCCATAAATGCGATTCGAATTTTCCTGTAGAAAACTTTCTTTCGAATTATACGAATAAGTATATGTTAGGGCCATGCCATAGCTCAGGCGGTTAGTAGCTGGTATCTTGTCGCAGCGGCCTTTGTTTGAGCCCAGTCAGATCATATGTGATTTGTGGTGGATGAAGTGGCACCGGGGTAGGTTTTCTCCCATCCACCGACTACCCCACATTCATCATCATCATCATCATCATCATCATCTCAGGACGTAAAAAGTGGGTTCATTTCACCATAACCGAAGAAATAAAAAAAATATTATAGAGAGAAACTCTTTTCTGCCAGAGGTTCTTGGTTCGAATATTGTCATTACCTCCCTCAGTCATTCCAGGAAAGTTCCGGGTTCTTATCTCGAGTAGATCAACGTCATCTCTCATTTGTCGTCCTTCCATCCTAGCTATGTAAAGCTACACTGAGAGCTTTGTTAAATATCCCACGAAAGAGAAGAATTTTCTATTTTCTGAATTCTTTGTCTTATGGTTTTTGACGCCATGTAAACGTAAGACTGAACGGTGGAACAAGCCATAAGACCACTACATGAAAAATCACTGCCGTGAAACTGTCAAAATATTCTCTCTTTGTGATATGTATTTTCTGAAATACAAAGTATACAGATATGGACATATGTAATGAGCGTGAAAAAATCAGGTCTACAAATGTTGCTGAATTTACACGTTTTGGGACGCACCAATAAGTAAAAATGTTTTTTCGGAATGACGTTTTTCTATTTATATCTATGTGTATATGTATGTATGTATGTATGTATGGATGGATGGATGTGCTCCTTGATAGCACCAGAATGTTGAACGGATTAAATCTCTATTCGTTGTTGCAGTAGTTATATCTCATGAGTCGGTTCCAGATTAGTAAGATCATTCCAGCTCCAAATATAGTGACACTTGAATTGGGCAAGAGCAAAAATAGGCGATTTCTGGATGGGGGGGAGGAGGATTCTCACTATTTCGAATAATTTTCAGGAACCTATAGAGGCCATCTCCGTGAATAAAACAAAGTTCTTCATATCTACAGGACTATAAATGTACGGCCACTAGAGGCTCATAAGCGAAAGGACGAATTTGCCAAAACTTGCTTTATTAGTCCGACGGATTTCGTTTTTGTTCGGTCCTTAGTAACCAACAATATTCTACAATGAAACAGTCGAATTTATTTCCAAAGTAACTTAGTCAAAGTCAATGGCGTATGACTGATCCTTTGTACTTTCTGAATAATTTTATATCTCAAAAAAATTATTTGGTTATATAAAAATTATTCCCCTTTATTAAATCCAATTCATTTGTTTTTATTTGTATTTTCAGTATCTCACACTCTCCTTCAGTATTCAGTGCTTTTCTTGCTCTAGCATTCAGGTCTCTAGCCATCGTAACAGAAACCACTTTTATAAACTTTGTAAAATATCACAGGAACCTAAGAAATATTCACTTTTTCCTTAATCTGGATCCTGGTTTATGTACACTAAGCTCGCCACATGTGATCGGTGTGCCTTAGGTTTCAGCAGGAACCCTCTGACATTAATACCAATGTATATATATTCAGTCGTGAAGAATATTCTTTGTAAATGTAATTCAGTTCACTTCAATACTGCATGTATTTACACGTTAATAAAAGAGCCCAAAGGTGAATTATAAAGCACGCACAAGCAAGGCAAAGAAAAGACAAAACAAGGAATATTCCGTTATTTTGACTATAATAGCTTTCATGTCAACGAATATGCCGCAAGAAAAGCATGTACATCTATAGTCACGCTGAATGGAATTCATATTTTTATAATTAAGAAAATATCAATATATAATACGGTTAATATTTAATGTTTTGGCTCCAAACACGTCAGTATGCCTCCAAATAATATTAACAGCTGCAATGCATCCAGCAAAAGGACAATTTTTTCTTGAATATTAATCAACTTCTTTATTAACCGTCACAACACAACAAATATCAAGATCAGTGCCTAGCTACGGCTCTGCTACATGTTAACATTAATTCACTACATCTACATCACGAGCCTCCTACACAATCTTATATACAAAAAGAAAAAATATAGAATATTCCAATTAGTCCGTGGGAACGCAACGAAATTACAAAACCAACGACTGATTCGGTGATATAAAATATAAATTTAAAATGTTATTCTTGTTTTATACTCTAACTTCTGTTTTATATAATCTGATTTATTGTATTTTTTAAGTCAAGTGTTTTATATGATTAATAGTTTGTATCCAACTTTAATAGTACTGCAGTTCAGCGGTGTATATATGTTAACCGTGTATTTGCCTAATGATGGCTACCGATAACCGAAACATGTAGCAGAGCCGAAACTAGGCACTGATCTTGAAATTAGTTATGTTGTGACGGTTGTAATAAAGAAATTATATATTGTAACACAGCAGGATGCATGAAATGAAAAAAGAATTGAATATTAAATGTTGGACATAATATTTATCTCTCAGATATCGAGGAAGGTCTCGAAATGGCATGATATAATTAAGAAAAACGGGAAATTTTAACAATCCAGACGATACGATTTGCAAATTTAGGTATGTTTACTCTAAAGCATAGCCAAACTCTAATGGAATTTGGAAAAATACGAATAAAACAAGTGGCTGCACGCTTTCCTTGGATTCCGCCGAACTTGTCTTCATTATACACAATAACAACAACAATAATAATAGTAATCCAATTTGTTTTTTTTGCAGTGCCTGCCAAAAGCTATGGTTTCAGGATTTACAATAAATAAATATATTAAACGTTAACAGTAATGAAGAAAGAGGAATTATAACAAAGACTGATGGTAAATTAACCACGACTGTAAAGAGAAACGAAAACAGCTTTACTCCTGAAAATGTCACGAAACTGACAAAACATATTAGCAGCATTAATATATGTGGCTAAAGATCTGTAATTCATATTATGGCTTACACAAAAAATTAACGAATCACTATACAATTTATATTACTCGTATTTAGGAGATAAATAATAACATAATCAGTGTTAGCGTGACAGTTTGTCTATCCCCTTAGAGTTATTAAGAAGAAACAGATCATGGAGATTATCTCTTATGAAATAAACTGTTCATAACTTACGGCTCTTAGTGCTGAAGTTACAATTATGTGTACTATAGTGAGTAAACGGGGTATGAAAAATTCTGGAATTATATTTTGTATTAAAATCTACTAGAATCTGCAAGTGCAGTGTTTTTCCTGGCGACCGACACATGCTCAAGCTTTGACCGAATTAGAGCAACATATGAAACTTCAAGGCCACACCAAGGAATATAAATTATTTGGTATGGATGAACAAGCCTTGAAAGCTTTACTGTTTGATAATGTACATAAACATGTTGATGTAAATACAATTTATCAATAAACATAATGACCAGATATTTCACTCATTCGGTACATAAATCTTAAATATTTTATTTAAAATGGATATGGTTTTTCTTACGATTAAAGAAGAAACTTCAATTTTATGAATCTTGCAATTCGTGTAATTATCAAAAATCTGATTTTTACAACATTAACGTGTGTTTGTAAATATTTTAACCTTCCGTTAAATTCATAACTCCACGAATTTTCAGGTCATAAAACCTTCTAAAAGAAGTTTTTGAAGGAAAGATAGAGGGGGGCGGGATAGAAGTGACCAGAAGACGAGGAAGAAGACGTAAGAAGATACTGGATGACCTTGGGGACAGAAGAGGATATTTTCATTTGAAGGAGAAAGCTCTAGATCGCATTAAGTGGAGGAACTGTTTTGGAAGAGACTGCGGACCTGTCGTCTTGACAGATTACTGATGAATGAATGAATGATTGAATGAAGAAAATAATAAATTAACAATTATGATAACGGCACTACTCATAATATTTCTGTATAATTCAATTCATTTTCTTCAGCATAGTCAACGTCAATAGCTAAATTATTATAACAGACAGTTCTCTCTCATCCATTAACCAAAATGAAAAATCATCTACCAGCAATAGAGAACAAAATGACATAACATTTCTGGATTAAGAGAAGAAGAACAAGAAACTATATTAGAAAACGTCACTGCACCAAAAAATTAAAATTCGCTTAGTGGAGGGTGGAGTCCAAATTTGTCCACTCTGCACGGCGGTCACTGATTGGCCTATTGTAGCCTGCCCCGGGTGATTGTGATGATGGAGAATTTGGTGGAATGAAGATTAGCAGGGGAATCCGAAGTACTCGGAGAAAACCCGCCCCAGCGCCACTTTGTCCACCACACATCCCACTTGACCAGACCCGGGATCGAACCCGGGCCGCAGCGGTGGGAAGCCAGCGACCAACCGCTTGAGCTACGGCGCGGACATCACAGCACCAAACCCCAGCTCTAAATGCAGCGAAAATAAGGCACTAACTTTAACACGTAGTTTTATCCGAAACCTTTCGTTCTATATATTGAAAATTAATCTGATGTGCAGTTCTTACAAACATGACTTTTAACCAGTTTACTCACTGAATAAATATATTAGACGATAATCATAAAATAATCGAAATATGTTGTACAGGCTAAGCAACTTACATTGCATTTGAAGTCCTCAGATCGGTGGCTACGAAGTGTTCTATCTTCTGGCATACAGCCTTTTATACCAGAAGATTTAAATCTACAGAACTCTTTGCTGTCAACCAGTCTATAGTAATAATTATGTGAATGGTTAATAAAATCACGCTATCATATAACGCCACTTGAGTGTTGCGTAAAACAGGACGGTGAAAACAATACTAATTATAGTAGGAATTAATAATAATTAAGCAAGATTTTAATTTAAGTAATTCACTTTCAATTCAGTTGTTTTTATTTAACATAATAACATTTATACAAGAAAATTACTGAATCAGCAGAACACAATACACATATGTAACACACAACAATATGTGC
Source organism: Cryptotermes secundus (assembly GCF_002891405.2). Lineage (NCBI taxonomy): Eukaryota > Metazoa > Arthropoda > Insecta > Blattodea > Kalotermitidae > Cryptotermes > Cryptotermes secundus. The sequence continues at coordinate 2,142,414 of NW_019727101.1, forward strand.
ATAAGAAATTCTAGTGCACTGTAGAAAGAGGACAATTCTAGAAATTTAACAGTATCATACACATATTACAGCAGTGAATGTGGAAATATGCTGTAAATTCCCCCTAACTGACTTAACTATAAGATTAAAAATAAAGAAAGTTTTAACAGACCCTTTCACATTTTTACTGATTTCATTCCTCTCTTAGGCGGAGCGAACGCAAGGACCTTCACTGCTTGAGAAGGATATAGGAAAGATTTTAAAGTCTGCAATATGTCTGACTAGAACTCTGATACCAACAGCTCCTAAAAGCATAGCGCAAATAATTAGATGTGTACAAATATTCCTTAAAAATAATATCTCAAAATAACGCCGTCTTTTAAATAAAATGTTCAAGTATAATTTATAAAAATCGTAACTATAATGACATCCATAATTCAGTTCTACATAATTCAATTCAATTCAATTCAATTCAATTCTTTATTATTAATGTGCCGAGTCAACAGCCGCAAGGCCAATTACAGACACAGCACAGTGCAGAAGAATGAATGACATTATACACAATCTTATTAAAAGTCGAATAAAAATTACAGGTTAACACTTGAAGANAATAATAATAATAATATTAATAATTCAATTCTTAATTTTTATGTACTAACTCAACAGCTGCAGGACCTACTTTCACAGTTAGCACAATCAGACAAACAAAACGTGAAGGAAACAACACATAGATGTAGGACACATACAGACATTCAAGATATTCAGCTGCACAGTAGATGCAAGAAAGGCATAAGTGTGTACTAACATTGGCTGTAACAAAATGCCATAGATAACTGGTTAGCCAAATTAGCCACGAGTTTGATGTTAAGGAAAAGATTTGAACATATTCACACAACTTACACATTTCATTTGTTGCTAAGGTACAGTGAACATGATGTTCATTGGATTAAAACGAAGTAGAAAATTAAATATAATAATAATAATGCTAATTTTAATAATGATAATTAAGAGGAATTTTTCTTCTTCTGTTACCTTATTCTGATGATTCTTTCTCCTGAACGAAGCAGTAATTATCTTTGTCGTCACAAATTTATCTGTCCGTATAAATGTTTGTTCTTGGTGACATGAATTTGTGCAGAGACTGAAACAGCTAAAAGAATTTATTTTATAATATTTGGTCACTTGTTTTCACTATTTGTATATCACAAATCTGTTTCGTAAATACTCGTACCCCAAGCTTAAATAGTGCCATTTGTCTCTCGCACGCCCATAGACCAAGCGTGTGTTCGGCCTACTGGGCTTACTGCCCTGACAGTTCGACGGGCAAGCTTCCGTGTTACGGGCTGTACATCTGATTATCTGATACAGGGTTCATTTGCTTCCTCATGTACGACACTTCCTTTCCTGACCAACACTGAAACTAGCACCAGTATTAAGTAAGGTATCTGAGGTTTTTACTACGATTATTATCATGATTACGGCCTTCTGGGTAACGACACGGTGTTTTCTTAGATGTGTACCAAATTATGCTACGCTATATCCCACAAACCAACAATAATTATGTTAATTATTTAATAGTATCGCTAAATAAACGTGTTACCATTTCTTTCAGAAATAACACAATAGGGCACAGCGTTGCAAGACATTAGAATTATTAACGCCGTGCAGGTTGGAGAAAACACATCGTTTGGGAAGATCATATCGCCTGCATTTTCAGGGTCGTAGAGTGAGCCAAGCAAGAAAGGAACTAAACTTGTTGCCTGCTACTGTCAGTTTTTTGCTTGAATTTGTTTTCGGTCCTGAAGATGGACGCTATATATTTCTCCGAAATTTTGGGCTCTCGCAGATCTGAGCGGCGATACAACCCTGAAGAACGTATTCTTCGGTATAACCTTCATTTTCATATCCATGAACACTTAAATCTCGGAAGAAATATTGCTCTGTATTTTGGCCCCTGCAAATACACAATTTCGTTATGATCAGTTATCACCATTTAAAGTAGGTTTAACGAATTAAGATACTGCACATCCAGTACATTATTTTCACATTTCCTCATTCGTGAATAATTATTTTGGGTTATGGTTCTCTGTGTAATGTAATGGATTGTAATTAGGAAATGACAGTTTTTCATATATAGGCCTAACCATAATTCGCTTTCCCTTAGTCTTTCCTCCTCTTCTTCTCTTTCTTCTCTTTCTCCTCCTCCCCCTCCTCCTTTTTCTTCGTTCTTAATTCATTAAGAATATTCAACTACGACACATAAAATTAGTGTGAGCATCCTTTTTTACGTGGTCTTGAGTGGACGGGTGCGGTAACATTTGCCGGGAGGTCGCCATGAAGCTGCGGTGCGCAACACTTGCCGGTCTTGCAAGCGATGGTTAAAATCTCGAGTGCAGTAACAGCTGGCGTTGCTAACGTTGATTGTTTGGCATGTATCAAATAACACGTTTATGGCCGAAAGGTTTCGGTAAGTGAGTGCAGAAGGCCAATTTCGGGATGAGCATTGCTAGTATATAATTAATGAAGAATGTTTCTACTTCCTTTCGTGTTATCAATTTTTTTATGTGGCATAACCACATATTTTTTTATATATAGATTGCTATATAATTTAAAGGTATTTAATTATTCTGTCATTTAATTATTTTACTTTATATATATATCTCTTCATAACCAGTCAGACTTCTTAAAATACCTTTGCTGGACACAATGAATTTCCCCATTAAGCGTAAAATAGAAGATTCAAATTCCGTTAATGGTTAGAAATTCTTAAACATCTGAGTGACTGGCGGGTTCGCGAAAAGGACTCCACTCCATGGAGTCAGTTAATTTGTTAGATAGCTCAAAACAAATGTAGACCCACAATTTATTTAATATGTAACACACTGTTAGGTCTATAAAAATGACAGTGATTATTTGATTATTTAATTGCAACTATTAAGAGATTTCAATATCCAGTTCTTCACAGAATATTGTAATAATTAGAACGACATTGATCCTCTAAGTTCTTACTTCGAAAGCAGCAGTTAATTAGCAAGAACTATTAAAACCTTTAGTATATTTCCGGGGGCTAAATGAGCAGTATGTGACCCCAAGATGTGCAGTCGACCAGGGACTGCACGTCACTAAAAACTGGTTAATATCAGTTACTCCTGCTAAGTCCTATTCATACTACGTCCTCGTGGTAGTTCCCGGGCAACATTCTTCGGAACGGCAAAGTATGGAAGAGCGTAAAGCGATTTGCCGTCGCTTTAATTGGAATCTACTGGCTAAGGGAGTAAACCCCGACAGAAAATCCTAGGCCCTCCAAGGTAACGGGAGTTAGTCGCAAGGCCAGCTCCCTTGCACTGTAAAAAATCAAATTGCTATAAAAGCTCAACAAAGGGTAGCCGGACAGATGAAACGGAGACGACCAAAGCGAGTTTAAGGAATGATCCAAAGGATTTAGGAATTTATAACTGGAGAACTCGCACACAGGACAGAAGCAGTTGGAAGGAAATTATTGAGCAGGCCAAAGCGTTCAAGAAATAAAGCTCTCCAGCCATATGAAGAAGAAGAAGAGGTAGTAGTCTGTTTCAACACACATGCTCGGGTAACACCTTTGGTCATGACATGAAAAACTACTTTTCTTTTACATAAAGCATTAGGCCCCAAGGTCTCTTGCGGATCCTCAAGTCTCTCAATAATCTTCTCGTTCGTCCACCGTTTCGTTTTCCCTGAAGATGGCAGACATGTTACAGTAACCGCTCTAAATTATCCAATAATACAACGAAATGTTTCAGAAGAGTAAGAATCGCCGACGTAGTCCTGTATTCGATGCTCTAATAATGTTTGGTGAAGAGCGTAACTTGTGAAGCTCTTTCTCTTTTCTGTCTAGTACTTCCTCTGGTTATGTTCTTCGTCACTTCATGTTATAGACAGTCAAGCCTACACCGACTTCGCTTACTCAGTTTGTCAAAAAAAAACTCTGCTTGTTTCTTGGAATTTTGCTGATTACGTTCTCCACTTCTTGACCCTAAAGATGGAAACAGCACGTCACGTCCCAGAAAATAGTGGTCTTCAAGTTTTATTTCGATCAGGTTCAATATTCTCTAGAGTAACAGATTTCCCATATGCGAACGAAGTATGCAGTGGCAATTAGCAAAGCCACTCACTCGATTATCGATAGATAAAGTATTATTTACACGATAAACAGAAAATTTTAGAATGAAATGGTAGACCACGGAGTTTTAAAACTACTTACTGAACTGTCAGAACAGTTATTTTACAGAATTGTAATTGAAATTAGGAAAAATATATTGTTCGGTCAATTAACGTTATGTTTGTACAAAATTAATACGAAAGTATGGGAGATAAAAAGTTTTTTGATATATTTCCAATTCAGAATATCCTAAATGGATTGAATAAACAATCCTTTATAATTTTTGCCAAACATACGTCATTTTTAGGAGGGATTAAAATTGAAGGACTTCCAGAGAGGGTCCTACGCATTTATGTCCTCGTCAGACAAAAGGCTAAAGTTATCAGCATAAACAAGCAAATTACCTTATTTGATTCAAAGAAGTGAAACACTTCACTATCCGGTCAACTTCCTTTATCCCAAATTCCAATGTGGTGGAGCAGAACCCCATTTAAGATAAATGTTTACGTACATTAATTGCGAATGTTGATAGAAAAACAACTCTTTCTTACTCTGTGAACATTTAAGTACCGGGTCAGACACGACGCTCCAAACTCCAAAGTCAGATAGTTACTATAGGATTCTGACGATGGTGTATAACACACTGATATGTTGGGATTTTGGACTTTATCCATCGTCCTGGTTTTTAAGATAACAAATAAAAACACGACGTTTCGGAAACTGGATCTGTTTCCGTCCTCAGGTGAAGGAAAACACCTATTCAGTTGGGTCCCTTAGAAAGAGCTAGCCTCAATCACTGGANCTGACCAGGGCAACGATATCCCTTTATTTACTATATTTAAGTGTGATTAAGAGAGGTTGTAACCAAAGTGCCAATAAATCCAATCATCCGAAATAGAACCCGTCATTTTCGGCGCGCGTACTACGCTACACGTGACAATATGTAAATCGTAATCATAGTAAAATAAATCATAGTACAAAACACGCATTCATAATATGTCATTAATAATCGTAATATCGACATTATAATTATTACTCGAACTCATTATTATTAGTTTAGGCACAAACACCATAATCGTAACATATGAATCATCAGTATCATCAGTAATAATCACAACTTGAAAATTATTATCATAACATATAACTCATAATACAGAAATCGCAATCATATATATAAATAGAATTCTAATATTAAAATCTGATTCACAAGGTATAAATCATAGAATAAAGATCTTGATATAGAAATATTTATTATAATAAGAAAGTAGTAATCATCTGGGAATTGTAATGAATAGGCTATATACAGAAACCATAATAATAATGTAGAAATCATAATCATAATATGAATATTCTAATAGATAAATCATAATGAAATATAGAAATAACAATCTAATATGGAAATTAAAATCATAATATATAAATCATAATACGAAAAATTTAATCATAATACTGAAACTATATATGCAATATATAAATCATAACATATAAATTGTAATAATAATGTAAAAATCATAACCATAATATATAAATCGTCATCATATATTTATTACGCAATAATGAATATTGTTGCTGCAAATATGAGCCCAGAATTAACTCATTCCTCTTCATAGCTAGTAGTACATGTATTCCTTTACATTTGTCTAAGTCAAAATGACTAATGAAGAGGACTAAGTTATATGTAATTATTTTCCCATAATTGTTTCTCTAACTTTTACAACGATCCTCCAGTATTTTCAAATATAATCTGAAATGCTTCAGAAAGACAGGTGGATACAACGAGACCAAATATAATAGCTTATGCCTAAGGAAATCCCTGGCAATGAAGTGGGCCATATCTGACTTCCACAAGGACATGTGGAATGAATGACAGGCATTGTCTCTAGCGAAGTGTATTCTCGCATACTCGTATGCTTCCTCTTAAACATCTTGTGTTAGCACTCCTCCCTATCAGTACATGTTTCGTGTTAAAACTAAGTTTGTGTTACACGAACTGTGTCTTTCCTATTCTACCCCAAATCTGGATTATGGACATTGAATATTGTAGCGTCCTGGTTTTTAAGATAGTTATCATAAAAAACCAGGACGATGGATAAAGTCCGAAAACCCAATATCTCTGTGTGTTATACACCATCGTCAGAATCCTATAGTAACTACTAATATTGTAGCATGTTTGGGCTATTGTGGACGCCGTTCGGATTGTTGATTGGTTTTATTAATAAAGAAGAAAGTTGTCTTCTGGGTTTAGGCACCGTGTATTCTTCGTTTTGGCCGACGTTTCGGAGGAACGTAGCGCCTCCATCTTCAGAGCAGTTGAATAGCTGCGGAGAGCAGTAGCTGTGGAGTAGCAGTAGCAGGTTTTATTAATAACTTACAAGTCGTAACTACAATTAATTATAACATTGTTGCCGGTTTACACAATTTACAAACCTTACACAATAATCTATTCACTCTATCTTCAGTAGTCTTCACTTATTTACAGTATAACACGGGAGCTATGCAAGTTTCACTGAACTACACACTTCCAACACACAATGCCTTCTCAGTCATCACACACTATCACTGATTATCACACATAATATGTTCTAACTACGCGTTCAGGTCTTCTTCCTCACGCGGCTGTCTCGCACTCACTCCGAGAACTGACCAATACTGACTAACTGCTTCGACTGACTCCTAAGGCATTCCAGTTTCTCTTATAAACCCTCAATCGGAAAAACGCAGCTTGCCCTTTGTTGCGTAATCGCCTTGTTTACAGAGGCGTTGCTTAGCAATGCTGCCGAGAGTTGTATATTGTTGCGTAACAACAACCAACGTGGTTCGGCTCGGTTCAGCACGAGACAGCACGGAGAAACACCGCTTTCCTTATTGTTGCATAACCTAATTCCACTGTTGTGTATCAAGAGTCTGTCTTCGTGGTAACACGTTCCACATCCCGTTGCCCGGCAACGGTTTGACATGTCACAATATCTTCACGAAAATTACGTAGAGGCTCTGAAGCACGAAATGGTCTCACCTTCTCTACATTGGAGTATTCGGATTATAAATAAACATATTTCTGAAGCCTATCATTTACAGTACACACATGTGGCTTTATGATTTTCCATTGGTATTTTCGAGATTATTTCCAAAATAGGCAGGATTAGGGAATTTGAATAGAAAACAGATTTTGATAAATGTTATTAATCGTCCTGCACTAGACATACTCAGGACACGGGAATCATTATCAAGTGTGTGTGTATATATATATNACCATAAAATTTAAGCAGCAAGTTCCCCAAAAATGTTGGTACCCCTTTATTATTAACAAAATTGGACATTAACCATATATACATCTTGCTGTTCGCTTTTCTATTCTGCAGGTGTCCGATACCAATCTCTAGTGATTTGACTGAGATTTTTGTGATCATCCTCAATCCCCCAGGCAAAATCTGTAACAGTACCTCACGGTAGTCTACTAAAGTTTTCTTCCACGTTTTTCCAATTCATTGAATATTAAATAATTATGTTTTCATCGCTATCAATTTTCGTATACTGACAACCTCATTAAATAAATCATGAACCACATAGCCCAGACGGACTTATGTAATCTGATGTACTTACCACCTTGAGAACCTCATATATCTTTGCAGAATTCGGAGGCTTCATTTTGTCTTAAATTACAATTAAGATTTGGATAGCAGACTTCCAATCTACTGGGAAATGAAGCATTTTGTAATGCCATAGTAACATTTTAATTTTGCATAAATTCTAGGACTCTTTCCATTTGATTTCAGATTGTCTCTTCCCAGGCATTGCCTTATTGATTACTTATTCCTCTTCATTTAGATTATTATTATTATTATTATTATTTCTATTGCACTTCTAAATAACACTTAGTTTTATGATAATGGAATTATTATTATTATTATCTTTTATTAGCTTGTTTGTTTACTTTTCTTCATAAATTGCCTATAACTTATTTTTGACTTATAATGTGTTTGTCTAATGTTTGTATAATTTACACGTAATTACTTTCATCTACACTGTGCTAAGTCTGTAATTGGCCTTGCAGCTGTTGACTTGGCACTCAAATAATAAAGAATTGAATTGAATTGAATTACTATTATTATTAGACGTTAGTATTTTTAGTTTTAGTATAAATTTGTGCCTTATCTGCATCTACTGTACACCAGAATATCTTATATGTCTGTACCCTACATCTCTGTGTTGTTTCATTTACGTTTTTTTGTTATGTTAATTTTATTTAATGAACACTTACTGATCATAACTAGCGACCTCCATAGTCTAGGGGTAACGTTCACACCTCATGACTCAAGGTACGCGGGTTCAAACCCGGCAGAGGTCGTGGAATTTTTAAGAGCGGAAAAATTCAGGGTACAAGTCCTCCGGGAGGGACTTTAAGCCGTATGTCCCGTGTCGTAGATTTACGGCACGTAAAAGAACCTCACGTCTCTAGGAGACCTCTGAGCTAAATTACAGGCCCTTTCCCGCCCAAGTAGTCTCCAATGCCTCTGGTGGATGGGGGAAGCATCAAGGTACCGGGGGCCGACCTCGTTGGCTCTACGGGGGCTGATGGCACGCACCGTTACCGGTAGGGTATGGCGACAGTAAAAATTAAAAGGGGGAGGCACAATGGACCAATAACTGGTCTAAGTGCATGAGGAAACCCACCCTCTCTCATAATACATACATACTGATCATAACTACTAGTAACTATAGTGATATCTCTAATTCACACACTCTACAGTTCACTACAGCACGCACTAAATCTTCTAAGTCTACTGTGTGTTTACCAGTCGCTGTCTTAACAGCAGACTTTCCCCTTACTCTGGGTTCCCGAACTATCTCCGTAACTCAGCTGCCTGCTTCTAACAGCAACAACTCTTAAAGACAGAACCGCAGCAGTTCTCTAACCCACTCAATCACCAAAAAATCACTGCACTCCATTGCACTGCACTGTACTAACTACCTCAACACGGTAGATCGACTAATATGGCCTCGGAGCGGGTCCATAAAAAGCACCGCTTCCAACAGTACTTCCATTGCTACGAGCAGACCGCTGCTTAGCAACGGCTTCAGTACTGTTGCGCATTTACGAAGCTACTGCCTAGCAATGACCATTATCTCGTTGTTTGTTTCGCGGTCGTTGCCTAATAACGGGTATATATGTCACAATATGTAATTTGTTCCTGTAGCTCTTCAGTTGGCACATAAGTATAAAGAATTTAATTCATATAACAATCACCTTTACAGTCTACATTAGTTCTACTACTAGTACTGTTACTACTACTACCACCACCACCACCGCCACCGCTACTGCTACTTACTAACTGAAAAACTGACTAACTAACTAACCACGTAACCAAATGAGCTATTCCAGACAGGGCAAATCATAAATTCTGAAACAAGCAAATGTTAACGTTATACAGAAAAATTAAGCATAAGTTCAGCGTATTGTTCAGTCTGTTTTCAGTAATTGTTCCCAGATAAGCCATTAAATATGTTCCTCTTGTATTTCAGTGGATGTTTCACTAATGGAGAAATCTTGCCGACCGAACGTTCAGACATCCATCATTCTGGAGGCGAGACATCTGGCGGTGTTGACTACACACACACGGAAGGAACAATTGAGTATTGGTATTCGGTCCAGAATAAAATAATCAGTTTTTTGCACGATATAGCCATATTAAGTGGGCTGACGGAGCCGTTACGTTTTAGGCTTATAATCAGGCCCATAATCAGAAGGAGCTCTGTTTGATTCCCGGAAGGGACATGGACCATTATGAGACTTATCATAGTTTACAGCAGTCCCTACATTCGAACGCCAGGATTACACTTCGATTAGGCCAAGACCATGTACGTATTTCTAATTCATCGTTCATAATCATCCTACCATTCAACCTTTTATATTTGATTACTCAAAACATAAAATAAACTGTGACCAAAACCTTAAGAAAGCGAGCGGTAAGTCACTCGGACTGAAAAAAATAATCTGGGCTTGGGAGCCTTTACAGAGAAACACGGGCTGACAACTATCTCAAAACGCACTCCAGGTAACACAGTTTGGCAACATGGTATAGCTGAGATATAATTTTCATATCTTTTAGATGTGTTATCTGAAAATCCTATACTTCAGTAAAGGTAATATAAAATTGTCCCTGTGGTTTAGTATGAAGTACTATGCCATGAAGGCGTGTGGGAGAGTGTATGTATAGGTCTACATTTTCTTGACCACGACACTAGCTGGAGGTGAGTGGCCAGCTTTACGCCATGGCCGCTTTACCTCCGAGGAAAGAGCCCCGGTACCCAATGGACAGGAGGCTGTGTGGGCCCCAGAACCCGCCTGGACGACGTGGAGAAAAGAAAATTCTTGAATTTTCCAGGACTCGAACTCCGACCCCTCGATCGTCCACCCCATAGTCAGTCGCTATACCGACTACGCTATCCCGGGTGCCCTCTATACTTCAGTACTAAGTTTAATAGCATTCACAAATATCCCAGGTTTCGTTTATTTGTGGTATATATAGCGACTCTGTATCTGAGACTACATAATGTTGAATTTCCAGGGTGACAAGCGAATACCGGCTTGAAATATATATGTCACGTATAGTCTAATTAGAGGTACTCTATTGGCAATTGCTTGAAGAAAATGAACAATATTATTATGAACCGCAGTTTGGATAGTCAGTGTTCTGTCAAAAATCAGAACCTGGCTATTTCTGAAGCCCATTCGCAATTAATCTATTTTACTACCACAGGGAAAACACCTTCTATTAGGGATGCGTATTTACAGGTCCGTTGCCTAGCACTGCGAATATCTCAGACCATATAGAAAACACTTCTTCTTTTGTCAGAATTGTTTTTCTACCTAGCAACGATCTGTAGCATGGCCCACAGAGAACACAGCTCTCATTTTTGTGTGTTCGCTCGAATGTTTATACTGAATCGTTGTCTAGCAGTGGGTCGATACGTCACAATATATTACGTGTATACAATTATGTGGATTTTAATGAGGGATATTGATCAAATTTTAGTTTTGATACCTTCTTGTACCTCATCCGAAACGTTGGTGTCTGCCTCATGCTTACATAATATTAGAACCCGAAAACTAGAACTTGAATGTTTTTAAACTTTTTACACTATTCGACAAAACTTCCGTTTAATTTATCTGCATAATTCCCAGATGAAAAAGAAAATATTCGAAGGACGACAAAAGCCTATACTGCTTTTCGATTATATATCCAAATTGTTCCAAGTTTCATACTCAAAATTTCTATTAATTCCCAAAACTGGCAGACTGCACACATTTATAAATCCTTTAATTAAATCACTTAGCATAGGCAATTTTAAGTAAAATATCCTATAGATCAATATAGGCCTACGATAGGTAATATCACTGTGCTTGGCGTTTACTTTCTCGGCTTTTTCTTGTACCCTGAAGATAGAGGCAATACGTTCCTCCGAAAAACCTTTAATTTCTAACCTACAGATCTACATCGTCACATCCAAGAAAATGGTACACTACAACTTCACCGCAATTGAAATTTTAAATTTTGCTCTTTATCTTTTTATATTGAATTAAGGCTAGTAATTATAAAAATTAATGAACTCCGAACCCGAATAATAATTTTAAGATCTTTATATATATATATACCAGAATATATCCATCCACCGTTACATTTTTTAAAAAGAATTTGTAGCAGACCCCATTTTCCTTAACGATTTCACAACCTAATGGCCATTTTATGCTTACTTTGTTATAACGATGGTCGAGTTCCTAAACAGACATAGCCAACCAATTACGTAGTATTTGTCAGAGTCGCCATTTGCATTTCATAACTTCCCACTTCTCCGATCATTAAAACATCCTTTAAGCACGTCAGTCTTCACTCTTAGGCCCATATTCCACGTAATTTTCTCACTTTGTTAAACAAAGTCTGAGAACGTAGTGATGTCCAGAATGGTTCAACTCTTTATTTATTTTCTCTGATGTTGAGCTACTGGACACTAAGGGTTTATGGAACTACTGACATGAAACGATGTTCCTAACCAGAACTTTTCTCCTACAAACTTCTGACTCTATTCGGTTAATTAAATATTTTTAGACGAATATCCAGAGAAACAGAATGATATTTAAATTAATCATGATTTGAAGGGTAAAATATATTTCCTTTCGTACCAGAATACAACATTTGAAATTGTCCATTTGATATAAATGGAATCAGATCGTAGGGATCAACATGTCACAATATATTTAACTACACCATCAGTTAACTTAGATTGTAAAATATGACGACGAATTGTATTATGATCAGTGAATAATAGTATTTGAGAAGATTTGAAAGGAAACGGTCATAGAAAAATTTCACTTGTTTAGTGACTAGACACGGGGTTTGGATTGCTAAGCGGATTTATTGGACTCTTAAAACACGTAACTACAAAGAATTTTAGCACCATCGCTAATTTACATAATCTACAATCCTCTAAATCCCCAAGGTAAACACCGTCTCTATTGTTGCTGACGTCACGGCTTACGCGGGAGTGTCTATACCGAGGCGCTGCTTAGAAACGCGTTGCAATACTGCTTGGCGCGGACGACATAGAAAACACAGGCTCATCTATTGTTGCGTGTTGGACCGTGTTTACAGAGCTGTTGCCTGGAAACGCGTTGATCAAATCAAATTAAAATATTCTTCGTCTATACAGTGGTATCACTTCAATGTTGTCTCTTTGTTATTCTTCGAGTTCTAGAATAATTCAATTTGCTTCTGCAATTATACATATCCATCTGAAACCCTCACATTATTTGAAGTGTATATAATTTTAAACTATCCCCAAACAAAAAGAATTATTTTTTGGGTACTGTGTGTGGACAGGACGGTTATGGTAAATCCTGTAATACGTTCATGGACACAAAATATACAATAGAAAGTTATATTATCGAACCAAAATTATAGCCAATGATATGCATTTCCTTCTAGTAATTCGAGAGAAGTTAACCAATGTTTCAGAGGAACGTACCGCCCCCATCTTCAGCTTGAAATTATATGCCAAACTACATCTACTTACCTCCTTCTCATTGCCGGCTTCGCTTATTATTAGAACCTGAACAGGTAGACGATATTTCCTTCCGAAACTTGAACAAATTGCTATTGAATTACATGAGGTCACATCCCATAGAATAGTCTTCGCTGTAATCAGCGCTGCTAGGAACTCAAATAATAGGCCTAATTTGTAAACAATTAAATAGGAATATTTTGAAACGAATTTACTATGTTTATTCTTCTTTAGTTACGGTATTCAGTAGCAATATATCCTGAATAGAATATTCAGAGGGACACGTATTTTAATAAATTTTACCAACTTAATTCTAAATCACATATTTATGCCTGTAAACTGAAAAAAAAGAGAATACATTTCACTTTATAAATCTCATAGTTCCTTAAGATCTGAAAAAAATAAGCGTCTTGAAAAAGTAGAAGTGTTAATTGATAAAACCAAATTTTAAAATAAAATTTGACAAATAATATAACTGCATATTTTAGATCTGTAGTGAAATATACACTATAGACAGAAAATGAATAATGAAAATATGAGTTTTATTTGAAATTACGTCGTAATTATATTTATTTTTTAATTCACATATATTTTAATGGCTAAGAATATAGCGCTAAGTAATAGGATAAGAAGAGAATTGAGGTAAAGTTATCCCTCTAACAGGCGGCGGAGTCTCATAGAGTTTTGAGACGTCGAGGCTCACACATTTTCTAGAAAATCGGTTCAAAGATGGCGGTGAGGTTGTCAGCCCTACGCATAGGCCTGCCGCCCTTTGCCCCCTGGAAGGTTCTTGGTACTNATTACGTCATAATTATAATTATTTTTTAATTCACATATATTTTAATGGCTAAGAATATAGCGCTAAGTAATAGGATAAGAAGAGAATTGAGGTAAAGTTATCCCTCTAACAGGCGGCGGAGTCTCATAGAGTTTTGAGACGTCGAGGCTCACACATTTTCTAGAAAATCGGTTCAAAGATGGCGGTGAGGTTGTCAGCCCTACGCATAGGCCTGCCGCCCTTTGCCCCCTGGAAGGTTCTTGGTACTCATTTCTGTTAGAGGCTGCGTGAACACCAGGACCACAGTGCGACTGGAAGGATTAGGTCAATTAAAAACAATCAGTGTCCTCATTGGGAATCGAACCCGCTATATTCCGGTTTGTAACATAATTCCTCAACCAACTACACCTCTGCGTGCCCCCGAATGATAAGTGACTATTGAATGAAATGGAGTGTGAAAGTGGTAGTGGATTAATTTAATTTGAATTTGCCTGGAGATACTCTGGAAAACAAGATATTTCTAATATTGGTGTGCAAGCTGAGATTCGAATTCCGGACGTGCTGAATACAAAACAGGAAAGGTGCTATTCTGCCTCATGAGTGAATACTTAAGGCTTGAGGTCTAAATCCAGTTTCTAAAAATATAATTTTTAATTGTTTTTGCATGTAGGTGAGTGTGAATGTTTAATTTGTTGATTTCTTGTGTCATTTCTCTTGTTTCTTCAGTTTCGAGAGAGAAATTGTGGGATCCGTTTTATGCAGGATAAGCAAAAATTACGGAATAAGACGATGGTACATTAGTATATTATGTTTCTGAATATTATCCATCTCCGGTCTGGAGATAAGGACTAGCTCTATCGACTGCATCCAACAGTGCAGGTTTACCTGAAGATGGAGAGAGAATCCAGTCTCCGAAACTTTCTGTCTTGCAATAAAAATATGACGATAAATTAGATAAAAACAGGAACATTTATATTGTAGAAAGTAACCAATCGTATATGTGCTTAATAATTCGAAATTATTCCAGAATTTTTAAACAGTAGATTACCACTAAAATTAAGAGAAATAAAATGACATGCAAGAATAAATATGTGTGTTGGTGATATTGCAATAGTAGCCAGTTGTTAAAATGTATCATTTTTAAGGCATCGGGTTAATTTTAAATTGATGTCGGAAATGATTACTATAAGAACCCAACCAAACATTGGCAACATAATTAAGCATTTCTTCACTAAAATTTAAAATGGCATTTGTAGGAATTGTGAAATCACTTAAAATACGGAATATTTGCGTTTGGTCTGGTTGTGCCGTACCTCGGTCACTTAGTCGCTGGCTTCTCTTAGCCACGGAGGCCTGGGTGACTTCATGAGAGACCCATGGTGGAAGAAGTAACACAAAAAAGAATAGTTCTCCGAATGCATTCATTTTACCACTGTAATGATTCACCGCTCCATGAGATGTGTGACAGCCTGGAGCAGCTAGCACCTTATCACTTTTTCTGTCTTTAATTTGGGGGTGTTATGTCTGACCTAGCACTTGAATGATAGTAAGGAAATATGTCTTATTTGTGTTCAGCATATTTCGAAACGTACAAAACCTGGTCACTTAAGTAACAATTTCCTTGTAGATCTGAATTGAATTAACCTAGAATTATTAAAATGTAAAAAGAAAGAGTTAACGTCAGGGAACCCCATATTTGGGACATTGATTCCATTAATTTTTACTCACTGTTTTTCTCTGCTTGTAAAGAAGGGTGTATACACGAATCTATCACCTTACAGAAGAGACTGGATTCATTTGCCTCGAATAAATACAAGAATTTATCAAATATATCAATTATTTAGTTAATAAATAACTATGAAGCTGAATAGATTTCAGTCTCAAACAGCTATCTCCAAAAGAGTTCCATAATAACAGAAAAGTTTACACACTGCATAATTTTAAATCAATTCTTTACCATGTCTACGCAAGTGTCTTAAACAGACCAAATCATAAAATACGAGTAGTATTAACATTAAAAGTAATGCGGTACAGGAAACTAATGATTTATCGTTTATCTAAATTAGTATTCAACACAACAAACGCCACATGTACACCACAAGACGCTGCAAAATACACGCGACAAGAAATATATATCATCCTATACAACAAGATACTTCAAACTTCCACACTTCATTGGCTTTCTGTTTCATGTTTGTTTTAATACTAATGCTATTTTATGATTAAATATGCTACAAATGACTCATTAGAAATTTTAAATAATTCATGTAATATTACGCAAATTGTTCGTTTAACAATTATCACCCCTTAAGATGGCCGTTTTGAGGCCGAAATATGCTAAGCTTCGTAATTATTCATATGATTATAACCGGATTCATTTGAAGGTATTATTTTTTATTTATTCTAAGTTAAATAATATATCTGTAAAAATAACTTTTGTCAAATTATTTTACATTATTTTTAATAACGCAAGATTAATGAAAACTAGTAACTATCAATATGAACCCAAATTTTAGTATAAATTATAATAATAGCTATACATTCACTAAAAAAGAAATCAATGTTTTAATATACTACATTATTTCTGTATTTCAGTAAATAATATAACCAAAGTTGAAATCTCTCTGCGATTGTGGAAGAATGTAATAACTCACATTACATTTATCTTTTAATGTACAGGTTTCAGGGTCATTTATTTCAATTCAACATCCTATGAATTTAACTGTGAACTAAATCACTGAATTTTAAAATGTACCGATATGTAAACGAATGTCCAGAGAGGATTTTGTCCAGTTTACAAAATACCAAAAACGACTTAAACCTAAATCTGTTCACATCAGATATTATAGGAGTAACATCGCCCAGTACTTCAAAAAGGGAACTTGTGGTTCCCTTAATTGAAAGAAAACTACGCAATTCTTATGTAGTTCACTTCTTTCAGGTACTGGAAATGCACCAGATTCTGACTCATTGTTACTTCTGACTTCTCACTGCTACATCATTCATAAGATGCCTTGACTTCACGCTGACCATGAATGTACAGTAAGTAACATATAAATTTAAATTCCTAATCTACCAAAGTATTCACAATTTGACTAGGAACACAACTTCTTACGCAGTAAGTACCGTTTCCTCAATATCATTAACGGCTTAAGTATTCATAATTTTGTTTATCTACAAATATTTACCAAGATGCAAGTAGCATCTTCGCAATATCAAAACCTTTTTACGTGTTCAAAACTTTGACCAGCATCATGCATCATGCATCATTTTCTCAGCAACATAGCCTGCGTAAATAAGCGCAGATTTCAAAGCAGTGCATTTGTACTCGTCAGGACAATAATTCGGGTGAAATTAATAGCCAATGTTATTTATATTTTTGTTAATCACGACATGCTTCAACCCCGATTGGATAGTAGTTGTAGTTTTAAAATTCTGTTAACATTCCTTATTAATAATTTTAAACTAATTTGTCAACTAACTCTAATTTAATTTAATTTGATTTTATACCAATACAGCTCAAAGCCGAAGAGTAAACAAACCAAAGGTTCACTACTAAGCAACAGTCACTTAATCATATGGTCAAACGTAAGAAAATATGGATCAGTATTGAACAAAATTCAACTTCTAAGTACACACAGATACACCTAATAATGACCCAATAGGTGTTGAAACATGTGATTAACACACATGTGAATCAAATTTGTTATTACTTACACCTGAACTGTTATATTGACGAATATATATATGCTGTTTTATTAATAACACACAACAAGATGCAACACACGAAGAATGCATGTCTTTTTCTAGCAATAAAAGCTATAAATCACAATTTCAAGAGCTGGAAATATATTTATTCTAATGCTTTATGTCTTAACTAAATGTTTTCTGCCTCTGTGACTAATGAATTATTAGTAACCATGCAAAAACACATATTTTATTTAACAGATGTAGGCCTGTGACACGTGTTTAATTTTATCGCCACAATTTTCAGTATAATTGGAAAGATTCACAACTCATAATAATAAGAATATTAAATTGTTCAATTTACAAATAAATTTGTAATCAACATTTTTATTTCTTATTTACTAATAATCTTATATATATATTCAGAAAATATTTCGACTACAAAATGATTAACCAATTTTTTAAAAGGAACTGATCATTCCTAGATCAATAATAGTTAAGACTCTGTATAATTTATCTAAATTAATGCTGTATATCACAAAATAATTTCATAGTTTAGGACTTCGAAAGATGAAGTGTTTTACTTTTTTAAGTCTGTACACTGATGTTTCTCATAATAGAGATTATTCTCATAACACAGAAATTCTTTCAGATCAGTGCCATTTTCTGTGCCCATACAACTTTCCTTTACCATGTGGCATACTGACAAGTTTTATTTATTCAATTTGAAGGATACAAATAATAAAAATATAATATATCCGCAGAACTCATTTACTGACAGAACTGCCACTCATCATGATGAGAGGATGGAAAATCTATCAAATTATATCCATGTGAACTCCATCACTCAGAAGTTAGTCTACACTGAACATCGATGTTTTGTATTGACGATGTGTGAATAAAACGCTAAGTCAAGATGTCTGAACATTAATCATCAGTACATATTTATAACACCCTGCAATACCATTTTGACCAAAACAAGGGATTATATTAAGTCTTACAATTCTGCTTGGCAAGAATATTATCTTGATGTAAACACTGCATTTTTACGTAGATGTGATCGCAATAATTCCGGTTATTGTAACAATTCATATGATATTTTAAGTCTCTCGTTATGCTTTTTGTGCTGAACTACACCCCTTTGGCACTACAGCCCAGTGGGCCTAGGCCTACCTCCATGAACTTCTCCGTTCATTTCGGTTTTTCTAGATCTTACACATTCGGTAGGACTCCTTGGGCGGGTGATCAGCTCGTCGCAAGGCCTCTACCTGTACACAAACACAGAAAAACTCACACACACAAACTAAACATCCATGCCCTGAGTGGGATTCGAACCCACGATCCCGATTTCCAAGCGAGCGATGACAGTACATGCCTTAGACCGCTCGGCTACCGTGACCGGCATATATTTCTCTTAGTGTCTCCTATTTCTCCTAACTAATCTTCATTACATCACTGCTATCTTCTCTCCTGTTATCACTCAGTGAGATGTGTGACCAAGCAACACATTATCACATTCTGAGTCTCTAAGTTGGGCGCTCCATCTCTGGTCCAGGGCTTCGCTTATCAAATTTGTTACGTATATTACGTTTATAAATATTTCTATACTACTAAAAATAACATTTAATGAATTATGAAATTCTTATATGAAAGCCTAGATTCTGAATTTCTCATAGATTATTTCACGATTGTCTGTACCTAGGCTGCTTGGCGACGACTGCAGAGTGATGAAGGAAAAGTGTTTGGAACAAAACAGCCGAAATTCGAACCGAGAACCTCTCGAATATAAGTGTAAAGCGTTATCGGTAGATCAGACCTCTTGGTACATTCCACCATAATGTTATCAGGCATTCTAAATTATTGTCGAACGATCTTAAAAATATCGGATATGAAAATTAAGATGTTTTCAAAAGTATACACTAGTTAAATAATTTTGTTATTATGTAAGTTTTGAGGTTTTCACGGCGATGACAATGAAGAAAGTCGTCTTCTGGGTTTAGGCACCGTGTATTCGAATACACGAATATACGAAGAATACACGGTGCCTAAACCCAGAAGACGACTTTCTTAATTTGGTGATTAATTTGGATGGTATGGATTGGATAGATCTGGCTCAGGATAGGGACCAGTGAAGGGCTCTTGTGAACACGGTGATGAACCTTCGGGTTCCATAAAATACTGGGAAATTCTTGAGTAGCTGCAGAATTGGCGGCTCCTCAAGAAGGGCTCAGTTCCATGAGTAAGTAAGTAAGTGATTAATTTATACTATAGGTAAGTGAGATATACATGCCGATAGAGGCAGAGAAAGTGTCTTGGTCACAGTTCGGGTTCCTTAAAAATTTAATATGAGGTAAAGTAGAAAAGTATATGTTAGAATGTGATTGTTATACTTTTGGATCTAAACTAACTGGGATTAGTTCTATTTTGGAAACGACACAACGACACGCCGATAAACGCTGCCCTGATTAAAGTAACTATAAATAGCTAAGGTGTAGTTTTATTATAATGAAAAAGTTTAAAATTAGATGCAAGAAACACTTGAAAATAATTGCAACAAATATTTTCCTCTCTTTGCGGTACATTCGTTCAAACATTGCATTGCCAGTGGTTAGTTATAAGGCGTCGAATGGTCTTCTTTGGTTAAACGACTAAATTACAGTCTAGCAATTAAATCCTTAACGAACACTAGGTCTAGGGAATTATGCTTTACTGCTATTAGTTAGATTCTAGAATGTATGAAGCCGGGGTATTCGAATGTGCTTCAAAAGAGCCTAAATTTCCCATAAGTAATTGTAACTTAAATTTTTTTGAGGTTATCACAGCGTTGACTATAAAAGCCCAGTCTTCTGGGTTGTAACGCCGTGTAGTCTAGAGATAGCCTTACTTTTCGGATGTAGATAGCTCCGTCAAAGTAAAGGTCGAATAGTCAGTCCAGGAAGAAACCAGTAGAAGTAAGCGTCAATCTGAACTTATTCTTCCACCCTTAAGATGCAGGCAAAATGTTGAGCGTAAACTGTCGAACTCTCCCAGAAGTACACATCGTTACAACTCAGAAAGCTGTAATCTTCAAATCTAATTAAAATTTGAAGGTTACAAATTTTTAATTTTTGACGAGAAAATTTGATGCTGGCTGAAATGTTGTCGTTTGCTGTCACTGGTACCCATAGGCTCACCATAAGACAGGCCGACAAAACACTCGTCAGCATATGTTCGATATAGTCTCTATGCCGTATAAACATGAATATAAGAGTCCCCAATATATTTCCAAAGAGAAACAGACGTAAGTGAGTAAAATATGTTCATGGGTCCCGCGGGACCCGGAACTAATATTGCATGAGCTGGCGAGGACCAGCAGCAATTTTCCCGTCCTGGCCCAATTAAAAACCGAAATATTTTTGGGAAAGAAATAAAAAATACACTATTAACAAAAATAAGCTCTTGTTTATATTAATCTCTAAGGACCAGAAAATGAGGCCACCCATTATCCGTTTTCTAATAAGCCCTATTTGGCAGAAAATCTTACCCTATATGCAGATTATTTCGATAGATTAAGCCTAGCGCTTATCTTTAGGCATATTCTATTTCAAACACACCCTGTGAGGGATAAAATATAGGAAAATGGGAACAGAATATTTCTGGTCCGCTTTAGGGAGCTGGAGGACTCTTCAAGGAAAATAATTCAGAAAACTGTGAAGACAAAGACATTGTCGAACGCACTGACTGGATTAGCGCCAGATAGATGCAATACCGCGAGAATACCAGATATTTTGTTTCGAAGCCAAGTGTACAAAACATGCAAGGAGTTCGGTGGACGGTACCATAACTTTACAGAACTATTAGGCTTATTTTGGACTCTATCCATCGTCTGGTATATAGACAAAACACCACAACGTTTCGCAAACTGTATCTGTCTTTTCATCAGGTGGATGGGGCAGGAATACCAGATGATGAATAGAGTCCAAAATAAGCCTAACAGTTCTGAACAGCATACACCATTGTCAGAATCCTTTCAGGTACCATAGCTATTCGCGCGTTTCTTCTGTTTTAGAATGAAATTCATTAAACGGGAGAAATCTTTAAGGAGGAACAAAGGGTGAATTGAGAACAGGAGAAGACAGACGAGAAGGAGTAGGAAAGAAAGGAAGAAAGAAAGGAGAAAGAGACGTAGACGGAGCAGGATGGAAAAGAGTAAAATATATCAAGGAAGAAGGGAGGGAAATAAAAATAATGAAGGAGACAGAAGAGAGTGCCATCGTGATGTGAAAAATAATTTCAAAATAAAAAAAACAGGTGAATTTAAAGATTTTAACGCGAGTTTGCATCTGATGCCGTGAATAGGAAGCGAAAACAAGAGACGTGCGAACAGGATTCTGCAGTAAAACACTGAAAACTTAAAGATACACCAATTCTGAGAATTTTAAATTATATAATTATAAACCAGTGTCTTATAGTGATTCTCTAACTTGTGTTGCCGTATAGTCTAGTAGATGGATACCAACGTATCGGAAGAACGGTGATATTAGCGTATCAGACTGCAGGGTGTCACCATATGGAATAAACCCGCTTTAAAATTCTCAAACCTTTTTTTCATAAATATCTTGTTATAACAACATATTTTAGAGTTTTGTTATGTACATGGCTATATTTTGCCATCCAAAATTATTCCCTTAGAGGTAAATCTAAAAATAACAAAATGATATTAGTTTACTGAAGAAAAACATAAAAATATTGTCATTCAGTTGGTCTCGAAAAAAAACACAAACATAATTTCAAGCAATATTTGTCTGGCTACATCTTATAAAATAAAGTTCGTATGTCTGTATGCACTGACCATTTCCTGGCACCTTTTGATGTTTATTATGATTCGGTTCTTCCTTGAAGAAAACTATCTCCTGGAATATCACGCCGTGCAGTCCGTTAAAAGCCAATCGTCGTTAAGAGAAATATATCGCCTCTATCTTCAGTTATTGGATCTTAAATTTGGAGGCTATTTGTTCCTCCGAAACGTCAGTTGATTTCTAACGGACTACATGGCATTATGCCCCAGAAGATAATATTTATAACGACCGGTGTGAGAACTTCAAATCCTAAGCTTTTTCCTTATACGACTGTATTCAGAATAAAAATTATGTTATATATACGTATTCTCTGCAAATTAACTATAGAATTTCGTAAAGCTTATGACATTTGAAACAAAACTACACATTTTTTGATAAAATGTTTTCTATTAATAAGCGAAATCTTGCAATAGACTACCGTTCAGTAGTATAATATTTAAGCCTGTTATATACTTATATTTATTCAATTCAATTCTTTATTATTTATGTGCCATGTCAACAGCCACAAGGCCAATTACAGACAGAGCACAGTGTAGATGAAAGTAATTACCTTATAGACAAACACATTATAAGTCAAAACAAATTACAGTCAAGTACTTGGGAAAACACAATAATATATAAATATATATACATATTCCCTTGGATCTAATGTAATACGTAATTTAAAATATTCATCTTAAATGATAACTTATTTAGGATAAATATTTAGGTTATATTTAAATTACCTTTAAATGTCAATATTGTCTGTCAATTAATTTACCAGGTTAAACAGCTGGCCTATTTATCAGTGAAAGATAGAAGATTGTGCTAATATATATTTATATAAAATATATTTGATAATATATATAATGAATATAATATATAACTGCTTTTCAGTTGATAGTTACTAATGCTTCAGAAGAATTTGATGACCCCATCACCTTCCTTGATGATGGAGAGAGAATTCCTCAGAATCAATGTTACACAAACACCAGATTATACGCTATATTTTTAGGACACGCTAAGTAACCCACAGCCATCAGGAAACCAGATCTCAAATAGAACACTATTATTTCATAACGTTTCTTAATGAAGTAACTCAGAAACCCTCAGAAGCTTTCTTCAACTGATATTTACAGAAGTTAAAGCAAATTAATTCTCAGTACTGAGACATAAAATATAATTTCTCTCATACTTAATTCTGATTAATTTCCTATACGTTGTGTCTAGTGATACTCATTTTCATTTGCGTGTTACCTATTTAAAAGTTAGGCCTAATCTGCAGAATGAGTGCCTGTTATCGGAGATGGGAGGTACAACTGCTCACGGCTCGACCAGTCTCGGTCCCGACTAACCGGATTGTGAGTGTCGTGGGTTCCCCGTTGCTACAAGCCGTAGCTAAAAGCAAAATTAGCTCAGAATGCAATATATATTTAGCTTAATAATATTTAATTAACGCTCATAACAATGGCCGCGGGGTCAAAGGCACGAAATATCTTCGCTCAAACAGTGTTATCGTGGGTTCGAATCCGATTCGAAGCCTGGATATCTTTTCTGTGTGTGTGTCCATGTTGTTCTGCGTGTGTAGCGACCTTTCGACCGCCTGAACCCCCGTCCTGGGAGCCCTACCAACTGTCTGTGTTGGTGTTTATTCTTTCTCCTTCTCAGACTTTTGAGACGAAAATATTCCGAACCGTATGAAAATTTCTTCATATTTTCAAAAAATTTGTTTTAACATGGAGAATATTTAGGCACCAATTTCTAGCAAGCGAAGTGAAGAACATTCGATAGAACTCAAACAATATTCTAGGGTATTTCTTTAGCTATGCATGAAGCATATGAAATCTTTTTTTATGGATTCATGAATAGATTCGCTGATTTTCTCGTCTTTTTATTTCGCCTTCGACGTAAACCTAAGATGTAACAATAAATGGTTAAGCTATCCCTGTAACAGACTGTGGAGACCTATGGGGTTGTGAGACGTCGAGGCTGCCACATTTTCTATACAATCGCCTTACAGATGGCGGTGAGGTTGTCAGTCTTACACACCGGCAGCCCTCTACCCCCCAGGAAGATTCCTGGTACAAATTTCTCTTAGAGGCTGAGTCGACCCCAATTCCACAATGCGGCTAGAAGAATAGGTAAATTGAAAAATATAATGACTTAATCGGAATCGAAGTCGCGACCTTCCGCTTTGTAAAATAATGCCTGAACCAACTATGCTACCGCTTGTCCCTGTCCTTAACTAATTAAGCACTATGCCATGAAGAGATAGAGAGGAGTGGATGTATAGATCCATGTTTTTTAAACCTCTACATTAAATAGAGGTGAGTGAACAGCTTCACGCCCCGGCCGCTTTCCTCCCTGGAAAGATCCCCGGTACCCATTGGATAGGAGGCTGGGTGGGTCCCGGAACCGGTCTGGACGACATGGGGAAGAGAAAAATCTTGTTGCTACTGCGACTCAAACTCCGGGCCCTCGACCGTCCAGCCCGTAGCCAGCCTCTATACTGACTGAGCTATTGCGGGCCCTAAAGTAAAGATAAATAAACTTCATCAATGAAATTCATCTACTGCTCTGGCAGCAAATGATTCACGCATGGGCATGAAGAAGTCGCCCTTGTGGTCACCGTGTCACTTGTCACATGCCCTTCGTCTTCACTTCCGCATACAGACGATAATAACCCTTATGTTACCCAGTACTTAGGCAATATTAAATTCTTTTGGAATATGGAAATTTGTAAGAACAATGTAGGATTAGGATTGGATTCAACAGTACAATATATTACTTGTCAGAATTGCTGGTTTCATATCTCTTCATAGGCCTATGTGGTCTGCTGGCGGATTCTTCGCATAGTGGTCTTCATCTTTCTGTCTTGAATAGCGGATTCTCTTTCTGCATGCAGTTCTTTTAATCAGATCATCATATGTATGTGGTCGGGATAAGACGAAAAATAAAATATATCGGAAGCTAAATGCATAGTATAAAAATAAATAATTATGTTAATATTTTACATGTAAGAGAACTCCTGTAGAGATTTTCTTATGGTCAACACAGCGTTATTTCCAGGTCGAAATCCTTAACGTTTTCTCCGAATATTCGTTGGCTGTACGTGGTAGAGTCATTAAGTTCGTGGAATGTGGTTTTATCGCATCATAGTACAAGGTATTCGCATACACTTACGTAGATCCACACGGGCCCTCAAAATAGTTGCAGTTGGCCGCTATGCAAGTCTGCCAACGTTGATATAGCTGACGAAAACTTTGCTGAAACATATTGGCACTAAATTCCCGTTCAACGCTTTGCGGCCATTCCACGAACTTATTGACTGTGGTAGTAAACCCTTTAAGAATATTTTCACACACCAAGAGTGTTCACCATAGAAACGAATATTAAATAAATATAATTTTAGTTTTCACATTAATGCTTTCTAAATTTTTCTTTATCTATTCTAATTTTCCTCACGTAATCCTTGGAGCAGGCAGATGTCTGTTCTACCTAAAAGACCATACGGTATCACAAAACCGAAGAACATATTATCACATGACAGATGTCTGTATACGGGGTTTTGATAGATAATTGGATTTAATGACTACTTACAGATCGTAACTACAAATAAATATAGAGCTAACGCTAATTTACACACTCTACAGTTCACTACAATACGTACTAAGTCTTCTCAGCCTGGTGTATCTTCACCAGTCGTTGTCTGGTAACGGCTTCCAGCGGCAGAATAGAGCTAACGCTAATTTACACACTCTACAGTTCACTACAATACGTACTAAGTCTTCTCAGCCTGGTGTATCTTCACCAGTCGTTGTCTGGTAACGGCTTCCAGCGGCAGAATAGAGCTAACGCTAATTTACACACTCTACAGTTCACTACAATACGTACTAAGTCTTCTCAGCCTGGTGTATCTTCACCAGTCGTTGTCTGGTAACGGCTTCCAGCGGCAGAATAGAGCTAACGCTAATTTACACACTCTACAATTCACTACAATACGTACTAAGTCTTCTCAGCCTGGTGTATCTTCACCAGTCGTTGTCTGGTAACGGCTTCCAGCGGCAGATTTTCGTGTTACTCTGGATTCTCGAGCTGCCCCGTTAATGAACTACCAGCTTCTCAGAGCAACAGCTCAGAACGGCCATACCGCAGCAATTCTCTAATTAACCCACTCACCAACCATTTCGCTCCACTCCACTGCACTGCACTGAACTAACTAACTCAACTCAGTCCGTCGAGTGATAGCCTCGGAGCGGAACCATAGAAAACACCGCTTCAAACAGTACTTCCATTGTTACGCTCGGGCCACTGTCTAGCAATGACCATTATCTAGTTTTTTATTCGCGATCGTTGTGTAGCAACGGGTCTGCATGCCATAATATTCTGTTCGGTTATCTCTGTTGGTAAAGGAAGTATCGAGTGAGTTTCAGCAATATATTTTTCATTTGGGAGGCAAAGGAATACTTTAAGTTTAATTTCTAGAATTGAATATTTAGAATATATAAACGACGAGTTTTAATGCTTTGCCATCCACCGGCACGCCTGCTATTCAATAAATTCGAATTCTCTCTAGTATCAGCAGTTATTTAGAATATTACGTTACCCCACATATTTCGGCCTTCTTTCGCCATCTTCAACAGGCTAGCCAACATGAAGTTAGTTAATTATATTTCATAGTTCCTATGGAATTTTAAGAGTATGAAATTTATCTAAAATTACTTTATTAAGTACTACTAAATTGGTATGATCGCCTTTGTGGTCTGGTGGTCAGACTTCCTGTCTACAGATCCAGAGATTCCGGGTTCGAATTCCCAGAGTTACCAGATTTTCTGAGAAGTCATGGGTCTGGAAAGGGGTCCACTCAGCCTCGTGAGGATAAATGAGGAGCTATTTCAAGGAAATAGCAGCTTAGGTCTACAAAACCGAGAATAACGGTCGTGGGGATCGGTTGCGATGACCACGCGACACCCTCTATTCGCTAAAGTTAGCACTAACTTCGCCGAAAAGCGGCGGTCGCTCGGTCGGTATAGTTCCCTTGCGGACTACAGGCCACAGAGTTTGTTTTGTTAATATTAAAGTATTTTAGAATGATGTAAAATATAGTGAATTAATAAATTAATTATTTATAAAATATTCGATAAAATACTACTGGTTACAGTTGTAGCTTGCTCCTTGTTACAGTACTTAGAAGCGATATTATTATCTTTTGAATCGCAAAACGATACACAGAGATACAGAATACGGTATCCAAAACAAACAGTACCGAACCACTATCTGACTCTTGTTAATATAGTTTGTATCTCCGAAATTCTACGGTACTTTCAACGTAGACTTTGATGGATAATCGAATTATGTGGGAGCTTTTAAGAGCATCAGGGAGTAGATAGATTTCGAAGAATTTTGGGATTTGACCTCAAGAACAGACATTCCTGTATTGGTTCCAGTAATATTAATATATTTTCAATAATATGATAATTTAAAAATCTTATGAAAATAAGATTTACAGCCAGTGATAAAATTATTGTCGTTATTAAATTTTCTTTAACAGAAGTTAATACGAGACAATAAAATGGTAGATATTCTTTTATAATTTTATATGATTAACTATCTCAAGAATAACGACATAAACAAGTTCCTAAATATGAATAAATTATTATTTTATAATTAAGTCTCTGAATACACAAATATTGAAGTTTATTCTTTATCACTTGAAAAGAAAGCGTCTGTTTCACATGTTGCAGATTCTGTCAGAGAATCTAGGCGTTGCGTCCACCATCTACCAAAAATGTTTACACAAAATTATATAGGTATATAACTTTTAAAAACGTTTAAATATCAATTAATGTTAATCACTTTTAAACAGGAATAACCATGCACTATTAGATACGTAGATAATATTTAACATATTACTTTTAAATTACTAAATAATAAGGTCAAAATAATACTCACTTCTGGGATATGACAAGAGTATAGCGTGGTAGAAATTTACTGACGTTTCGGAGTAATGTGTTTCCTCCATTTTCACGATCCATAAATTAACCGAGAATGTAAACAGATAAGCAAAAACATAGTAATTTACTAGCAGTTTACCTTTCGAAACGTCAGTAATTTATAAGAGAATATACGGCTTCACACCATAGGAGACAGTATTTACCTCAAAATTCAAGTATAATAAGTTACATTTTAATAAATCTCAAATTACTTGTATTACTTATAATACTAAATAAATTTCTTATACTCGTATTCTTCTCAGTTCTTTGAAGCAATAGCTTTAGCAAGGAACATTACGTCTCGTCACACGAATTCCTGAACATATTTACCGAACTTTGTTGCAGTGTGCGTAGGGATACAAACCGCGATACTAAAGTCAAATTTGATAGCCCTCGGCTTTTCTTGCTGATCGCTGACAGCTTCTAAACTGCCTCTGTTGAGGTCTATTTCCGCTCAGGAAAACTAATCCTGTGAAACGCCTGAAACTTTACGATGAATATTTCGTGTCTTATCACAGAATAATGGATATCACGAACTTGGATAGGTTTATCTCATACTTTAAACATAAAGGAACTCCATACAATAAGCTGATATACCCCGAGGACTGAGACAGTAGGATCATACGAAATACTTGTGCCTATTATTGGCTTGTCGAAAACATCCTTTTTAATGTAAGTCTCTATCAGGTAGTGACGTACATCATTACGTCATCACTAAGAAATTACTGCCTTCAGTTTTCAACATACTGTGGCGTGTAGCACCGTTGAGAGACAACAATGGGAACCAAAGTTGTCATACCGGATTTTTCGTAGAACGCACAGAATTTCCTTCTGTAAATTTTCTTAATTGATACGTGACGTATAAAGAAAATGTTTTCCACAAGAACATCCACTAAACTAGTAGCTATTCCACCTCTCTTTTAAGAGAAATTCGTAATAACGAACCAGTAATAACACAGCGTCTCCCTTTCCAAGAAATATGTCAGAAAGTAACGAAGAAACCATTAATTCACACTAAGAAAGAGATATCTATGCATCTTTCTCTTTATTTCCTTAGTTCTATATTTTATTTTATTGACATTTCTTTCTATTTCGTTTCTATTTTATATTAAATGATTTTACAATTATATTTATTTCAAAATTATATTAATCATTCTTCAGTATATTAAGAATCTGGGCTTCATAATAATTTTTATAACATGTTTCAGTATTATATGAGAACCTTGATTCTGCTAAATAAAGAAACAAAGAAATTACGTCTGTTCTCCTGGAAACAAATAAACACGTCACATTGGGCCAGTAAATATTGGGAGACGAATTATAATTTAGACCGTAGTGTAATGTTACATAAATCATGTCTTCTTGTAACTTTAAGTCCCCTGTAATGAAAGAAAACATATTTGGCTAAAATATTTTCCCTTGAAATTGCGTATCCAACTGGAGATATTTGTTATTAATTTTATACCTTTTCCATTTTTTTAAGATTAAATATCCATCTCCAGTTCTGTACAGGAATAAAGTTAATTTGTTACTATTATCGACAAGATACACACATATATACGTTATGAATAATATTTTAGTTCCAAGTTACTGAATAGCCACACAGCATAAACGAAATACTCAGATCATATGGAAATACTAAAGTTATATTCTTTTAATAGTAGTTGATTTATATAAACAATCATTTATAATTAAATTCTGATGTTTTATAATTTGGTGTAAATTATAGGAACATAAATGAAACAACTATAAATAGGTTTCTTGGTATAGGGGTCTAAAAATATTAACAATCGTTTACACATTCTTCATATATTTGTTAATGTATTTGATTCTCTGCCTGGAAATAGGATTTAAACCGAAAACTCTGTGTAACTCATAATTTTTAATATGACGTTGAAGATGTTTGTATGAGATAAGCAAGTAATTGTTACAAAATTTTATTACTCGTATGATCCTACCCCGTATGTATGTTATAATAACGCATTTTCTTTATAAGAATTAGGTTATTTTTTAAATATATATATTTAAATGGAATAACTTGTTTCTGAATCAATATAAATTGAACACTTCTGGAGAAAACTATGCAGAACACCATGTAAAGTAATTACGGGTATGGAATTTTTCACGGTATTATACATTAGAGAGAGAATTCTTACACATATTTCCAGGTATGTAACATATAATTTCTTTATTTTTCTGGAAGAACCTTAACAAAATATGAAAACACACTTTCAGAATATTTCATCCATTATCTGGCAGAACATATGAAAAAATTAAATATCTAATGTTATGCATTAACGGGAAGGAACATTAATAAATTTTCAAAAAATAATTAATTTCAACACTGAAAAAATATCTTCGAGGGCTTGGACGTTTCAATGCTCAATTGTTCAATGGTTGTTTACCAGTTAAATTTCAGCCTAACTAATGGTATAAGTAAGTCCGGGCAAATTTCAAATTATTCTCTATGAATCAAAGAATAAAAATTGAGACAGGAAATGGGACTTCATCTAAACTTTATATTTTTACTCAAATATCAAAAGATTTCCTCTTAAATTATCAACACTGTAATTCTCTGAACGATATTTTCCGTCATTAAAATTATTACCACGTAATGAAATCCACTTATTTGCTTTATTTAAATATAGTCAGTATATAGATTTCTTTAATAAATTTGAATGGGAGCGATCTGTGAGGGAATAGCGAATTAAAATTGCTATAAATTGATATTATTTGTTTTCATTGTTTTTCTAAATTCAACAGTACGTTTACGCGGAATATGGAGAAAGGAGCCGAGATAAATTATATCTTATGGAATTCCGCCTAATATCATTTCCAATAATATCTTTTTACCTTAGACGGATTCTTATTAATAAAATATTCTTACTATACCATTACATAACGACCTCAGCGCTCTCTATGATTGTGTAATTGAAGAGAAATTCATTATGGAATTTCATAATTCACATATATCAGAATATCAGAACATGTATTTGGAGGACTGCCGTGTCTAAGAACTGGGTGCCGAGGGGCATATTTGCAGCAAGGAAGTAACGACTACGGGGACAAATGAACAAAGACGAGTTTCATAACTTCTGCTCTTCGTCAAATAGATCTGTTATTTGGATCGTCAAATGTGAACGACTAAGATAAGCAGATTACTTGATGCGTTTGGAAAAGAAGGGAAATGCTTATGCTAGAAAGTTTTGTTAGGAAAACTTCAAGGGGGAGACCACTAGGAAGGCGTATTTGTATATGTGAGAACAGTTTTAAAATAAATTTTAGAGAAATAAAATGGCGAGACGCGAACTTGATTCGTTTGTTTCAGGATAGAAACTAGAGATGGGCTCTGGTGAACATAGTAATTAACATTTTGATGACCGGATATGAGTTTTTCAAAAACCATCCTATGGACAGGATCATTTTACAAGTATTTTTGGAAATGCATAGGTTTATGTAGAAAGTTATAATTACTAATCTGTAGCAAATACCTTAATGAAAATTGAAAAGAGATATCAAAAGGTG
Source organism: Cryptotermes secundus (assembly GCF_002891405.2). Classification (NCBI taxonomy): domain Eukaryota; kingdom Metazoa; phylum Arthropoda; class Insecta; order Blattodea; family Kalotermitidae; genus Cryptotermes; species Cryptotermes secundus. The sequence continues at coordinate 2,174,388 of NW_019727101.1, forward strand.
GTAGTACATATTTCATCCTACTGTGGTACCTCATGAAACAACCTCCTTTATGCAAGGGGACTTTGCAAGTTTTGAAGATATATCAGGTGTCTTTACATTTTATTGTGAGCAACACACATTCTGTGTGTCCACATTTCTGTGGACGTTTCTATTTTTCCAACAATTGCCCCAAATTTGTAGACTTTCATGTCTCCTGACAGTCTCACAACAGGAAATTTTCTTGGTGCATCAAGGGTTGGAGGGCTAGGAGCATCATCATCAGCAGCAGCGGCCTCTACTTCGTTTTCTTCATGCGTTTTCCAAGGGCATTTCTGCCTATTTTATGCGCCCTCAGGTAGAAATGATTTGTGCCCCATTCTTGCTCCTGAGTCTGCAACCTGTACACTCGAAATGAATTGAAAAGTGCACACTTTACTACCCAAAGGACGACATTTTTGCTCCATTTTATTGTTTTTTAGTACAGTGCAATATGATAAATAATGACCTGCCCTGTCAGTACACTTCATGAACTTGTAATGAATTACAGGATTTGGTTTTCACACCCTGTCTCCAGGTTTGCTGGTCTCCTCTCCAGGGGCCCCATTATACATATATTGCACTAATCATGTGAACCTCCCTCTTATCCTTCCAGATATGTAAAGGAACGTCCCCTTTTTAAAGGAGTCAACCAATGATTTTGGAATCCCCTTATTGGGCCTGGTTGTTCCGCAAAATTCTGGTTCTCTTTAGGAGTCGCTTTTCTGCAGTTTCAACACATGTATAATATTTATCCTGGTAAATGTGGTGCCATAGGTTGGGGTAAGGTTCGAGGACAGAAAATATTGTCTCTCCTAGCTCCTTTTCTTCTTCAGCATATATTTCTACGTTGTCAATACAGCCTGTAGTGGCCTCACACTCCATGCGGACCAGTGTTTGCTATTTTGCAAGTTTAACAGGATTATACTTCCGAGATCCGAGACGCACTCGCCATGGGATCTTCGCCTCGAGTGATGACTATTGTGGTGGTTTATAGTGTTTCCTGAATTCTTCAAACAGGTTATCTAAGATTTGCCTGATTTTGTAGTCTATCTGCTTCATCATCCACTGTAATGCCAAAAAAATTCAGAATATGTTCAGACTTGTTTCTGCTCATTAGCTTACCAAAACTTAGAATTTCAATTAATTTATTGGCTCTGAAGTTAGATATTTTTTAAAAGACACATCAAAATTATTATTGCAAGAACCTTCTTCCTACCTCTAACACTAACATCTTTCCATGATTAAGACTTTGAGCAGTACTTATATTTGTCTGCAACTAAAATATGGTACAAATTTGACTAATCTACAAGAATATCAAGAAAATCATTCCCAAGAAGGCGGTTCACTACTTCTCAAATTCTAGTAGAATCACCGGATGTACGAGTGTATGTGATACCAATGTTACTTAAAAACTGTTCTAAATTTCCTAAATCATCACTTTAGAAGAACCTCTACCGTCGCCCTATCTCTGCCTATCTGTGGCGCTAAGGGTCCAAAATCATCGCCGTTATCATCATCGTCACTTTTTTCATCAATTCACAATCACTTGGAGCATCTGACAAACGATCTGCGCGTAATTCTTCATAATAATAGCAAAGTTCCCAGTTACGGCTTGCCATCTTGAAACTAGACTAGACGGGGTGTAGGAAAGGAGGAACTGTATTTTTAAAAAAAGAAACAAAACGCTGTAAAAGAAAACAAATGTGTTCATGGACATCTAAAAACTTTCTAATCAACGTATACATAGTTAAAAATTTAATAAATCTCAGTTAGATGGCAGAATAATACTGGTAAATATATTGATGCAGAAGCTACAGAGGGCCGGATGTTCTTTGCCTAGGCAATTTTTGTATATTTACTTACTTACTTATTTGCTCATGGAGCTGAGCCCTTCTGGAGAAAGCCGACAATTCTTCAGCTACTCAAGAATTTCTCAGCATGTTATGGAACCCGAAGGTTCATTATCGTATTCACAAGAGCCCTCCACTGGTCCCTATCCTGAGCCAGATCAATCCAATCCATACCATTCCATCCTATATCTCTAAGATCCATTTTAATATTGTCGAACCACCAACGACGCCTTGGCTTTCCCACCAATATCCTATACGCATTCCTCGTCTCTCCCATTCGTGCTGCATGCCGTGTCCACCTCATCCTCCTTCACTTGATCATTCTAATTATACTTGGAGAAGAGTCCAAGTTATGAAGCTCTTATTATGCAGTTTTCTCCAACCTCCTCTCACATTATCTCCCTTTGATTCAAATATTCTCCTCAACACTCTCTTCTCAAACACCCTCAGTCTATGTTCCTCCTTTAATGTCAGAGAACAAGTTTCACACCCATACAGAACCACAGGCAAAATTATAGTTTTGTATATTCTAATTTTTTTGTTTTTGGACAGCAGACGAGAAGACAAAAGGTTCTGCACTGAATGGTGGCAAGCATTAACCGAGTATTACATGTATTTTCTTTTCCAAAATAAAACAAATGCTGCAAAAAGCGGTAGTTTACGTAGCCCGACGTTTCTGCATCGGGGCGCAACTACGGTGACTCACGTAGCCCAGCAGCAATATGCTAGGTTTTGCCTCCAAAAAAATCTGGAATGTCTTGACATGCTAAGCAGTCTGTAGCTATCAAGGACTCTCAAAAGAAGCACCGAGCCTCCTGAGATCCTTTTGTAGTTTACTTCCTCCTCTCTAGACAAATACCGCGATATGCCATGATTACATCACGACTAGTTCCTTCGGAACATTTGCCAAACCACCGTTCGTTTCCCAACTTCCCTACGTTGCATGCTTTGTTTACTGATGGTTCAGAAAATAACTATCAGACAGAAGAAGAAGAAATTTGATTCATGTAATTATTACGTAAATTCATTTGTTAGTTAATAAACATATTATTTCAAGTAATAAGTGTCACAATCAGTCTTCCAGTTAATTTGGTTAACAGGAAATTACAACATTTTGTTACAGCCGGTGCTAGTATACACTTATGCCTGTCCTGCCTCTACTGTGCAGCAGAATATCTTATGTGTCTGTGTCCGTCCCACATCTGTGTGTTGTTTCCTTCACGTTTTGTTTGTATGATTATGCTAACTGTGAAACTAGGTCCTTCAGCTACTGTTTCAGCACTAAAGTAAAGAAGTGACTTGAGTTAAATTATTCAGTTAATCATCTTTGTCAGTATCTTAAATTTACTACTCTGTCATTTAAAAAAAAAGTGGATATAATTCTTGTTACAATACCCTTGAACGTGTATTATATTAAAGCTTAATTAATATTCAATGGTTTATTCCTTGAACACATAATATCCTAATTTATCAATCACATATTCAATAATAATTTATCTACTAATGAAAAAAAAAGATCCAATAAGACGGAATTATGAAAGACATAAAAGAAATAAGACAGTCGAAAATTGTCAAGGACGTTTAAAAATAGAAGCTGGCCAAAATAGGTTTGGTATACATTTGGTAGACTTAATATGAAAATAATCTCAACAATGTTGTATTTTAGCGTCCTGTTGCACTGATTTTCTTCCATGATATGTATACAGTTGCCGTCTTGTAGTGCACTCAATTTCACCCGTTACTTCACGACATGTTTCGGCAACATAGTGCCATCATCAGGTGCCCTAATTACGCTAATCTATTTCATTGCTTGCCTTTATAAAATTATTTAAAAAGTATTTAAAAAATGCGTATTTGTCAACTATAATAAATTTACACACATTAAAACTTATTAAGATTATTCATCTTATGTGTCTTAATTAAAACTTGTGTGTGGTTCTTCCACTGTGGGGGTCGTTTTTCCTATATTCTGTGTAAACCGTGTCTTGTGGTGTGTGTTCCCTTCTTAGCTGCGAGTGTTATAATCCTTACATCGTATCTCAACACGCGAATCACGCCAATCCTCCTCTGTCGGAGCACTCTTCCTACATTCATATGTGTATTGTGAGAAGGATTGGGTGATTCGAGTATTGAGATACGACGTAAGGATGACGAATCCTGAAAAGTTTTAATATTTAAAATCTATTATTATACATAACGAATATATGTTTTAGTCATTTTAATATGAAGACATCAGGGCGTATAATGCAGTAGTTAGACGTGCATAGAGAAAACGCACCTGAAGATGGCACATTAGTGCTGAAACATGTAGTGCAAAAGAGAAGAGTAAGGTGAAAAAGTGTATGCACTGTAAGACGGTTAGCATAAATCATTGACATGAGTCAGTGCAACAGGACGCTAAAATATAACAGAAATGAGTATAGTCGATAGTGATCCAAAAAATGTAGAGAAACAAATTTTATATCCTAGTAGGCGCAAAGATATGTTACTAAAGTTTTAGAAATGAATTAAACACATGTTTGGTACCTTGCCTGCTTTACCCTGGTGAGATAATCCCCGATATCCGATTCTACTGGGAAGCTTAGCCGGTCTGGATATGAAGGAAAGCGAAAAATCTCTTGGCCATCCTTTGAATCGAACCCCGATTCTTCGGTCCTCTCGTACGTAGCTTAGTCACTATAAGAGGAAAAGTATAATAGTTCTCAGAAGTAATGAGATACCTAAGAAATCCAGTGAGTGTATGAATCATGTTAGTACTGCAGTTGCTGCTGTCAACAACTTTGTGCCCTGTTGCAGGTGTGGTCAGGAGACTGGTTATACACGTGCACGGTCCACCTTGGACCCAAGTGGGGAACTGGTTCGGCACACCTTATTATTCCCATTGAAACGGACCACTGGCCACACACTGACTTCAACACGATCTGAAAACAGGTATTGCTTGCTGACGGTGCGTCCGCAACTCTCTACACAACTTGCTGTACACTATGTATAATATTTTGTGCAGAGAATAGCTTATAAACATTTTCACCGCCTCGTATGCAAACGTGGGTTAAAATCTTAAAATTCGCGTTTTAAGACGGAATTTCTTCGTACTAGGACATCAAATGGACCTATCGCATCAGACTTAGTTAATAGACAACAGACTGGAGCGTAAGTGGATTGATATGTAGCAAGGGAAAACGACAGTGCTCAAAGGAAAGCCTACCCGAGTATCACTTTTCCCCCCACAAATCACACTTAGCTTGTTCTGGAACTGAACATGGTGTTTCGGATTCAAAACACGGCATCTGACGGCCTGAACCATGGAAACCTCCCTGGCGCTTTCATATCACCTGTGTAAGGTACATAACAATAAAAGTAATTCAGTCTTTCTCAGTTTGTCTTTTATCGTTTCTGTGGATAACGAAGGCAAAACTAAGTGTATTTAAGTGAATAGAATCATAATATGACGACAATAAACGACAGTGTTTTAGTCGATATTACAGTCTAATAAGGCGGTATTACAGCGTCTACCCATGTCGAATGACGCACTGCTTGACTCATTACTATGCTTATTTTATCAAGCCATTTTTTTTTTCAGAATTTTTCAAGTTATAGCCTGCATATTCAGTAAAATTGTGATTTAAGAATATACCTAAGGACATATAGCCCAACAAATTATATTAACAGAAGGTTTATCTGTCGAATCATTAGACGGTGTGAAAATTGCCATCTCCTTCTGTAGACTTTTCAACGGCGACTACAAAAGAATTAATCTAACTGTAGCAAAATATTTGGTCGTGTATTTGTGCTTCTCGAATGTTTAAAAAATAGGTCTCATGAACCTTGTAATACGTAATATGTACAAGTAAACTTCAGCACAGATAGAAACCACTAATTTCAGAGGAACTATTTCTGTTGTTTGCGGGTTTACTTACAATCAATACCTTAAAGTTCTTAGTGTCACATACATTTCGTTCCAAATAATTCAGAACATTTTTTCGTTAAACTGGTTGTGTTGAGACCTACTCATTATCGTCACAAGCACAATACTGTTCGTTTTGTGAAATCATTGCGGAATTTCAGCCTCGAACCCGTTCACATAACTATGGAATTAAGTACTTCCTGAATGTGGCGCCCCAAGATGAGAAACATTACTATTTACACTTGTCTGCTGTCGCTATTGGTTCCCGAAAGCCAGGGCATTGTGCAGAGACAAGCAGATTTTTAAATTATACCTACAGATAGATATAATCATATAGACCTAAATATATAATAGGCCATATTTCTCTTTCCTGTATTTCTGTTCCCGTTGCGTAAGCGTTAGATCACTGATTCTGAACCGATGTGTATGTACGTGAACTGTTCGGAACAGGACACATATGCATGTACAATTTTTTGCTTAGAATGGCCGATACGATGACCTCCCAGAATACTGACTTTTCCTTCTGATATTTTTAAATATATTACTGTCATAGACATTATTTTTTTTCCNCGAAGTGGACGGAGGTAGGCCTAGGCCCACTGGGGCTGTAGTGCCAAGGAAAAAAAATAGATTTCTCTTTCCGGTGTTTGTGTTCTTGTTGCGTAAGCATTAAATCACTGATTCTGAACCGATGTGTATGTACGTGAACAGTTCGGAACAGGACACATGTACATGTACAATTTTTTGCTTAGAATGGCCGATACGATGACCTCCCAGAATACTGACCGTTCCTTCTGATATTTTAAAAATATTACTGTTGTAGACATATTCCCTCTCGTGGTGCCTCCACCTTATCGTGGTGAGGGGGTTTGAGTATGCCAAGGACCCTGAGAGCTATACCAGCGGTAGCGTAACTACTGGCAGGGCCTCCTTTGCTGGACAGGTCAAAGGGTAGGCATCAGACGAAGAGGGACACCAAAAACCAAAAACTGATGCCGGAAGCAGCGTCATCAGTAGCGACTTGAAGCACAGAGCAAATGATGCTCGAGATGGTTCAAGTTCGTATAGCAACAGGCGTGACCAGAGTGGTTNGTAGACATATTAAATTTTTTCCCTAAGTAAAATTTATTACATGCGTGTACCGTATATTGTTAACGAGTTAGAAATTTGTATATATCTAACAAATGAATTAACGCCCTCTAGTGAGTTAGTGCCTCAAAGAGCCGGACTGCTGTCCGGATATCTGACTAATCGGAGTTCAATTCTCGGTAGCGATAAGAATTTCTATCTTTCCCACAGCGTTCATACCATCTCTGGAGGCAAAATAACTCACTCAGTAAGTATCGGAAGCTTCCTTTCTGGGTGTGAAGTAGTCGGGACAGGAAACAGACGTTTCACCTCCATACAGACCCCAGGTACGACAAGTTCCCCAATATATCATCATGTCGGGGTGCTTAATTAACATTATATGAACAATTTTTGCTTTACTTAGTAATTGATTTGGAAAATTTTGAAAATCATATGTCAGACGATTTCGAGATATTAGCACAGTAGCGTTAAGTGACACTTCCAGTTAGATATTTCGAACAGATTATCAAATTAAAATGGTAACAGAATAAATCACGTCAGGTGTTACTTAAAAAATTTAATTTCATATAATAATTACTTATTTTTATAAAAGAGTGTGAGAGGATTCTTTATACCTTCTATAATCGTAATTAATTTTCCTGAGTCTCTTATCCACGTGTATTTTCTGTTGCTTTCTGGGAAACATAAAAAATCATTCTCTTTAATAACAAGCGAATATGTAATGGAGATATTTATTTTTGAAATGTTCTACATATTTCTCTCCGAAAGTATATATTTCATATCGATCTATTCTAGATTTTCTTTCTTTTATCACAGATTTCTGTGTTCATTCTCAATGTCATTGAAGGTGTTTCGAATTTACATTTACGAAAATCAATAATTTCATTTGTTTCTTAAAGCCAGAATAACTGTTATCGAGGCATCTTTCTACAGAATTTATACTTTCGCTATACCAGATAGACTTGATTATTATCACAGATTAATATTTTATGTCTTTCCACAAGTGCCAGTTCAACAAATGCAACAGTCATTGCATTTTGGGGTCACTAATTGGCCACCGTCACGTGGATATACAAATATAAAATACACAATTATCGCAATCTGCAAACGATTTAATTTATTAAATCTTCTTGTCTTCTGCAATTGTTGCTTCAAGTCGAATCGTTCTTGAAATATATAAAATTTTACGTGAAAATAATTAAATATTGAAAAAAAAATGAATAAATACATAAAAACAGATTTCAAATAATTATCAGAACGAAATACGGTTCATGTTTACCAGAGAAGCCGCGGAATCCGTATAGGCATTTCGGTTGAAATTATTGTACAAAACTTCAACTTCAAACCCACCGAATTTCTTGTAACGAAAATAATACACGTTATACCTTCATTATCTTTCGGGTTTTGTACCTTTTTGTATAATTTAAATATATTCTCACCTGATGATGGTGATCTACTTATCGAATCATGCAGATCTAAGGCGTTACACAGTAATCATCCAAATTTTATGCAAGCAGAAAGGGACAGTATTACGAATTGACAGCAAACGAATTCCGAAATTCTCCGAATAATGATAAGTAAGTAAGATTTTTAGGTTTTCAAGGCCGCGACTATGAAGAATGCCGTCTTCTGGAATGTGGCGCCGTTTGGATCGTGTGTGAATCGTCGTTTCGGAGGAACGTATCGCCTCCATCTTTCTCGCTGGCCGATTTTTTTCTATCTTGAAGATGGAGGCGATACGTTGCTCCGAAACGACGATTCACACACGATCCAAACGGCGCCACATCCTAGAAGACGACATTCTTCGATGATAAGTAAAATTATGAAAAGTCATAACTACAGGAGTAAATGAGAAATTATTTTTCTCAACTAATAATTAGTTCCTCCACACTCACGTAGCATTATACCTTACGAAGTTTTGACTACATATATGTTGGGGAAGGGGAAGTATTATGGGCAAAATGCAATATTTCAATAACAGTTTATGTGTATGTCACATTTAAATGTTACTTCTGACTGCGACGACGCCCTACGTGTCAGTTTAGTTTATTAAAATATGTATTTAGTCAATCAAAGTGGCCGTGCTGCCTAGTGTACATATCGTGTTGGATCACTTCAACGCTAGTATCACGGTTTCGAATCCCACACGGAACATGGATTAAATTCACGTTTATTCGGTTTTGTGTTCTCCTCTGTCAATAGGTACCTTACGGTTAGTCGCTCTCCCGTTAAGCTGTCCTAACAACTGTCTGTAAATCTCATAATTCGAAAAGTTAGTGATGAATTTGAATAGACCAAAAGGCCTAACCTGTAAAAGACGAATAAGAAATAGGCCTATATTTTTGTTTTTATGTTTATGAAGTACTATTGATTAATGAAAGGCAAGAATAGGAATTCAGTTGTTAAGAAATTCATAATTTATTGCTTCTCTGTTTGCAGTCCTTAAGAAAGATCTTGAATATCAGAAATTTAAATCTTTTCCTTATTGCAATCTTCATATCGGAAAATATGAAGGTTACGTTACCGAAGTATTGTTCTGTGATTATTTTTTGAGTTCTTTAAATATGTTAATTCCTAAAATACTTTATGTCTGTTAACTTCAAGGAATGAAATCGTAATTGTAGAAGGCAAACCATAACATCTAAGTGCTAAAGGGTTCTGACAATATTATATTGTAAACCTGAACGATGAAGTTTAACCATCATCTGGTAGGATGTAGTGTTTCAGAAAGTGGATCTACTTCGATCGTCTGCTGAAAAGGTGGAGAGTCACTTTTCTTTTTATTGCTAGTGGGGTAGGACTAAGTCCCTTGTACTGCTGCCACTTCTGGCCTATTGTACCAGCCCCAGATGATAGGTGAGGGTGATTGTGGAGCAATTGGTGGAATGTAGATAGGCAGGGGAAACCGAAGTACTCGGAGAAAAGCTGCCCCAGATTCACTTTATTCACCAAAATCCCACTTGACCAGACCCTGGATCGAACCCGGGCCTCCGCGGTAGGAAACCAGCGGCTAACCGCTTGAGCTATGGCGCGGCCCTGTGGAGTCACTCAATTTGATCCATTATAAAATAAACTAATTTCGTTGGACCTAGATATTTCTTAGAAAATATCTACTTTTGTAAAAGATAAAATAATGTATTGTTATTAATAAATCGTGAAATTATATGCCTGTAGAAATAACATATATTTTTAAAATTTATGCTATTACTGCGGTGACAATGAAAGTTGTTTTCTGGAATATAAATTTAAATAGGAACCTAGAGCCTCATTTCTCTATATTTAATAGGCAACAGGCTCCCTCATTTGTTGTTAATTACCTACCAAACTATACGGCTTCTTATCCTAGACAACATTAAACTTCAAATAATATTTTGCTGAAAATTTCTATCTTGTATTCCTTTAGCTTAAATATAAATATTTAAATAACTCTAACAGGGAATGTAATATTATATATTTATCCTTTGTTTAACGACGCTATTGGTGGCTCTGACTACACACGCTTGGCGTCGAATGAGAGAATAATTATTGAATTATGAATTCGATGGTAAATAGAAAGGAACGGCTGTTGCCTCTGTCAAGGTTGTACCTGGGTATTTACATGGAGGAACTGAGGAAAATGAAGAGAAGGCTTCTCAGGATAATCGGTCTCCAGATTGAGATTTGAACCTTGTACCTCTCGAATAATATTGAGACACTTTACCGTCTGGGCCACTTAGCTTCGTCAGAGAAATACAGTCACCTGTTAATTACAGTAAGATAATGTTATTATTCCTCATATGAGATCGTTAAGTAGTCAGTAGCCGCATATATATAAAAACTGTCAATAATTGTGTGAATAAGCCAATAACAGAAATGGCTTTAGATTTACTAGGAATTCCTGGATCATTGGATATGTATCTGCCCCTGCCAATGACAGAGACAGCTAGCGCCACACTCGGGCACCAACGTAAACACAGACAAAAAACAAAAAAATGTCGGAATGTATGATCGTTTCGCTGTCCTTTGAACCGTGACCTTTCCCCGTCAATTCATGAAAGGTGTTTATGAATGAAAATGGGCAGAACAGCGGCTCCGTTTCAAGGTAACAAGGATTTGTGGGTATAGCCGTTGAACCGATACTAGGTCAGTGAATACGGAAAAGATATTTTTCGCTTTTTAAGTTTTGTAACACTGGGATATCAGATATTTATAAGGGATATATCAGCTGGCCTCAGTTCAATCGGCAAGTACTTCCCGTGTTAATAAATATCGCTATAAAACATTTCTCTTAAAATAGTAAAACAAATTTATTTCCATGAAATGTACTGCTATATTGCAAAAATATTAAACAATTAATTCCATGGACCTGAGTCCTTAAGAAGCTGCCAGTTTTGTAGCTAGTCAAGAATTTCCTGATATTTTATATAACCTGAAATTTCATTACTGTGTTCACAAGTCCCTGGTCCTTATCCTGAGCCAAATGAATCTAGTCCGTACCACCCCATTCTATCCCTCTAAGATACATTTTAATAATATCCTCCCACTTATATCTAGATCTTGTTAGTGATCTATCTCCTCCTGGCTTTCCCATCAGAATCCTACATGCATTTTACTTCTCCCCATGTATACTGTGTTCCCTGCCAATTTCACAGTTTTTAATTTATTCTAATTGTATTTGAGAAGTGTACAAGTTAGAAGCTCCTCATTATGCAGTTTTCTCAAATCTACTGTATAACTTAATTCCTTTTCGGTCCAAATATTCTCCTCAGCGCCCTGTTCTCAAACATCCTCAGTCTATGAAGAAAGTCGTCTTCTGGGTTTAGGCACCGTGTATTCTTCGTTTTGGCCGACGTTCCTCCGAAACGTCGGCCAAAACGNTCCTCCTTTAATGAATGAGACATACAAAACCAGAGGCATAATTGTAATTTATCAATTTCCAAATAATCATTCATAAATCATTCTACACTTAGAAAGTATAGGATCATATTCTGAGCTATTGATACCGTCGTTAAGTAAACAAATTTGCCGCTTATTCGAAATGTCCCGTGTTCAAATCTCGGCCCGGATTTAGGCTAACCTGGGACTTGTCACTCTTATCCTCCGCTCCGTCAAGCAAATGCCGAGGTAGTATCTCGTATTGTGCCATAGCTGCTGCATTACATGAATCATAGATAAATAAAATACATATTTTAATCGTTATTAAGAAATATCTTACAAGATTTCCATTATTTCTTATTCCCTCGTATTAGCGAGATTTTACTCAAAGCGTGAACGGAAAATGTTCTTGATTCTCAAATTTAAATTAGGTGTACAGGCTTCCTTCCTTCTGTACTTCAAAGGCCTGAAATCTGATCGTACTCAAATGAGTGAAAAACTTTCAAATGTTAATTGTTTGGTCACAATTTCATTCTAAAATAAACTTCAGTCTCACTTTGAAATATATTTTTAATATTATTAATTCCTAAACTGTACACCGTGCCATTTTGAACCTCGGGGTTTAATTGAGGTTCTATAAACTTGTAAGGTAATTATATGCAGTGAGGAAAAGGGAACCCTTATCACAGACAGCCATAAATATTTATTCAATATCTGTCTAAGGAAACTGAGGAAACATGGCAGGTTATCTGGTAGGCGCAACAGCATAATTTGAATTTCGTATCTTCCGAAAACAATTGAAAGGCTTCTTATCTAGCTAATCGATATAAATATTTTATCTATTACAGTTTCATGAGATCCGGGATAGCTCAGTCGGTATAGCGACTGGCTACATGCTGGCCTCCCGAAGGGTAGGAGTTCGAGTCACTCTGAGGGCAAGAATTTTCATTTCTCCGCGTAGTCCGGACCGGCTCTGGGATCCACCCAGCCTCCTATCCAAGAGGTATCGAGGGATCTTTCCCTAGGGGTAAGGTTGCCGAAGCATGAAACTGACCACTCAACTCCAACTAGTGCCGAGGTCAAGAAAACTTGGGTCTATACAGCCACTCCCCCATACGCTTTCATGGCATAGGGCTTAATTAGTTAAGCACAGAGACATCTTAGGCTAATACATTTTATCTTTAGTATAGTTTTGTTGCGTCAAATTATAAATGACATAACATGAAACAGAATACATGTGTTTCTGCCCTTTTAGCTAAAAAATATATATATATATATATTCCGTCCTCAGAAAATTATTGCAAAACAATCTTAATGATGCTGCGTGAGATTATTGTAACAAAGCGCCGATAGATGCTGCACGCACTGGTTTCAAATTCTGCCGGCAGGTCGATCTGCCAACCATACTGTTGCTGTTATGAAAAATAATGACTTAGAAAGTTATCTTCAAGCATGTATTCTTAAATATTGAAATTTACGATCGTATTACGGGTACTTAAGGCAGAATATGCGACAGAATTACATGAAATTAATGGAGATATGACGGTACGATGATAAATTTTGGCAGATCCAAAACTTTGAGAAATAAACCTTTAGGCCTAGACATGGCAGAGTAACTAACAGCTCTTGTACGTCTGCTGACTAAACGACAAATAATTGTACGTACAGTATATTAACCAATGAAGAAGGGATTCAAATATAACTAACCCCTGACCTTAGGGATCTTGGGTTATACGTATTAGAAGCGGGGCGTCTGATTCAGTTCATGAACTTTAGTCTGCACGAGCGGCAGGCAAGACACAGATGTTGATGTCTCGAATATTTCTATGAATAACTTCAGTGAACCTAATAATTTATGATAGGACCTAATACATTTCTTGGACATGGATGTGATCATGAATTATGTGTGATTTGACGATATAGCCCATTGTTATGAATCTCAAGTCTTTGGTTGTCCGCTGTTGTTTTGGTTTTCTTTAATTTTTATTGCATCTCCTTCGATATTTTAATGCCATTTGTGGAAGGTGGTATTTTTCAATTATTTCCAAAAATTTTCTCTAATTTAGTTAGTATATTTTTATCTTTTTTTTTCTGTGGCGCTACAGCCCCAATTTGGGCCTAGGCCTAACTCCATGAACTTATCCGCTTCACTTCGGTTTACTAGATCTTAAACATTCGGTAGGATTCCTTGGGCGAGTGATCAGCTCGTCACAAGGTCTCTACTTGTAGACAAACACAGAAAAACGCACACAAACATCCATGCCCTGAGTGGGATTCGAACCCACGATCCCGGCTTCCGAGCGAGCGAAGACAGTGAATGCCTTAGACCGCTCGACTACCGTGACCGGCATATTTTTATCTTTTCAACTATATTTATAACTTGAAATTTTTCTGTAATGTCATAATTTCTTAGGCGCTTTAATCTAGTGAAGCATAATCGTGTTTTAAAAATGTGTTTGGACTACGTGTTATGTCTGGAATTCATTCTGATTTTAGATCTAAATGTTACTGCCATAATGAAATTCTGCTGTTAATTCAATGTTAACACTGACACCACAAAGACTGTACAAAATATTTTCACTCAGCACGCTCGGACCTACAGCACGGCTCTTTGAAACGAGCAACAAGGAAAATGTTTCTTCTATTCATTAAATTATAAATTGGCCTAAGTCTCTATAAAAATTAAACTTCTGTGCGAGAAAATCAGTAAATAAGTGATCCATTTTTCCGAGGCAATATAGCAACTTAAATTGTAATGCAAGCAGCGGAGTACGGACTGTTACAGAGACTTCAGTATTTTATTCATTCGAAGTAAATCACAATCGTATGTAAGTTTTGAGGTTTTCACAGCGATGACTATGAAGGAAGTCGTCATCTGGGATCTGGCGCCTTGTATTCTTGGTTTTAACTGACATTTCGGAGGAACGTCGGTTAAAACCAAGAATACAAGGCGCCAGATCCCAGAAGACGGCTCTCTTCCTAAATCACCATCGTTTACATATT
>NW_019727101.1:2189269-2205258 GCF_002891405.2 Cryptotermes secundus
AAAAAATAAAATAAATTTATGATTTCTTTATTAAAACCTTCACAACACAAAAATATTAAGGCCAGTGCCTAGTTTGGCTCTGCTATATGTTTCGGCTATAAATAGACATCATCAAGCAAATACATGGCTAACATATATACACCACTGAACTGCAGTACTAATAAAATTGGATACAATAATATTAATTATATTAAAATACTTGGCGTAAAAATAAAATAAATTAGATTATATTAAACAAAAGTTTTAATATAAAACAAGAATAACATTCTTCGAGTGATGTTTTACATCATCGAGTCAGTCATTGGATTTTGTGATTTTTTTGTGTTCTCACGGACAAATTTGAGTATTCTATATATTGTATATATATACTGAATTATTTTGTAGGCTCGTGACGTAGATATAGTAATATTAATGTTAATTATTTAGTCGGTGCCTCACCTTACAAAGTACTGTCCGTTCTGTAGGGAATGTAAACAACGACTATGAATACAACCAGTGCTTTAATACTAACTGCAAAAATATTAATACTGTGTAGAATATGACATACAGTCCTAAATAAAACATAACACACCTATACCTATCATGCACTTGTAACACGGCAAAATGCTAAAAATTCAATTATGTCATTACACGCTCCATAAATTGGACAAAGACTTAAATAACAGAATTCTGTGATTGTTATTGAATGTGAATGGGTTTAAGAAGGGCTCTGAACACTAAACCAATGAGAGAAACGCATGTTATATATTATAAAATGGTGGTTCTTTCAATTTTGCTATATACGTCGTAAATTGAGTTTTGGACGATTGAACAAAGGCAATACAGCAGTACAGTAGGGATGAGACAGTTAAGCAGAGTTAAGGCTAGTCTAGAATATACCACATTAAGAATGAACATATGAGGAAATAAACGAAAATACAGTCAGTATAAAATAAAGTTAATAAATATAACTATGATTGGATGGAATTCTTGGTGAAAAATGCTGTAGTATAATCCGAAGGATCCATAGGCTGTGGAAGACCTTGAAGGAGGTAAATGCATATGTGAAGTTGCGTTAGCTTTCAGTGCTTATACCGTGTCATGAAGAAGAATATAGAATTAATTCATCACTTCACAATGAATTTCAGCTGAAGAATTTCATTTATGGATATAGGCCTATGTAACTTCTGCCTGTTTGGAAGAAAAAATGTAGGAGTTGAATTCATTTCAGTACATAGATTATGGACATGCATTAAAATAAATATGCAGAATTCATTAAAACACGCAGATATTAGAGATAATTAGGCCTACTTAACAAAAAAATCTGCCTTAAATTTAATGAGAAAAAAATTTAAAATAAATTTTTAAGCATAGTAAAATAACACTGGGTAAGAGGAGAAGTAACACTGCAAGCATAAGTTACTCAAAACAAAATATTTAAATTTATGTACTAGTGTTTGAAACATTAGATGATTACGTAGTGTTATCACCTACATATAAAAACATTCGAAACTGGTTAAATAAATATGAAATATCTAGTTATTTGCATCATCCGTAATAGAGGAAAGAATAAGATAGCAACCTAACTACTGTTGCAAAAAACTTCTTAACGCGAACCGCTATTTGTAATAGGCAGAAAGTTATTTTTGGAGGTTATGTTCCCGAACAACCAAAGAATTGCAAAGATTAGAGTCGTCATCTTTATGGTTTGCATACCGTGGTCTGATAATCGTGTAAACTGGGTCGTCAGCATAGCATACGAGTGCCTTAAAAAAAATAGATACTAATGTATGACTATTGTTCACTTATTATGCGAAGATGTACGATATATGTTTCGACCTTTTCTAGGTAAACATCGGGGAAATTACAGGAGAAACTAAGTTTTTGATATGTGTTGTCTTAATGTGGATCCAGTTTTCTCCGAGTACTTCGGTTTCCCCTGCCAATCTTCATTCCACCAATTGTTCCACAATCACCCTCACCTATCATCTGGGGCTGGTACAATAGGCCAGAAGTTACCGCAGTACAAGGGACTTAGTCCCACCCCCTAGTAATAGCAAAAAATGTGGATCCATACTTTATTACCTGTTATTATTATTATTAGTAGTAGCAGTATCATTATTATTATAGCGAATACACATAATGGAGAATGTAAACTAATAATATAGGCAAAATCTGGTGATATTCTGTTGTTCTCTAAAATTAAGAATTAAAAATTAGAAATATTTAAATCCTATTATATCGGGAATTTTATTATTTAGATTTAGTAAACATATTAATGTAATGTGCCTTAAAATTAGTTAAAAAGTTATTGAAAATGTGATTAAATATGTTTTAAATTAAATAAGTCCTCGAATTATATGCTTAGTTCTGAGTTTATTACTCAAAGTAATCTTGAAATTTAAGCTAAGACTAAAAAGAGTTTACTGTTGCCGTTGTTAGTGCTTATTGGTAAATCATAGGCCGATGTGCCGTGTGCGGGTCCTTTTCTAACTTATGTCTTGTAGATTTTATAACCAATTGTCATGTAGATGGTTATCTTAGTATTTGCTCGTGTATCCCTTGTAGGTAGTTTATAAGTGTAGAGTTTAGGTGTTTAATGTTTATTTTGTGTACATGAAGGTGTCCCCCTTTGTTATGGTATTGTTCACATAGCGGCACAGTTATCTTGAAGATGTTTCCATCTTGTGCTGATGGCCAAATTTACATCATTATAATAGTCGATTTTGAGTCCTCAAACAAAATATGTAAAGATCGCTTTATTCTATGCCCATTCAGGACTATTGTGGTATAAAAAACTAGTATAAAAATTGAAAAAATTCTTAAAATTGTTAGAATTTAGTGAAAACTTCTACAAGATACGCACTAGAATAGAGCATTAGGCGAACTGACAAGGTGATGTTAAGTTACTTTGTTTCCGTCTTTGTTCGGGAGGAATTTCGGATTGACGAGTGCGCTTTCAGGTGGCATACCGAGACCAGAGTATGCGGCTTCATTATAAAAGCTTTATGAGCGAAATTTAGTAATACGAATCTTCGTATGCGAATGAACTTTATTTAATTAATGTGTTTGTGTTGGAAAGTGATTTAATTACATAAAATTTAGCAAGAATGACGAAGAATATAATATTCTATGATGTGACGCTTTGTAGTCTAGTTGTTTACCGAAGTTTCGGAGGAACATTTCGACTTCATATTTTTTGTGTCGAAATATAAGCGGAGAAAATAAGTAAGTAGCAATTCTAGTCGCCAACCCTGAAGATGGAGGCAGTTCATTTTTCTGAAACTTCATTTAATTTATGTTTATCTCTATATGGTGACATCGGAGAAGACAGTAGGCCTAATGTACATTGTCACTGACGTGAGAATTTTGTATTCGGTAAGGGTATTCTGAAAATAAATAATCTACATAAGGAGAATACAAAGAAATTAAATTAAATTTTCGGAAAATATAAAAAATTTAAATTAAGCTAAAGGAAAATTATTGCTCTTAATCTTTGGTTTATGTATACCTGCTTCAATTGATTTTGAGTTTAATTTAAATACTTAAAATATTCCTATAAACTAAGTGACATGAAACCATGAATTTTAACGTGTTATTGGGTGCGATGTTGGTCCACTGTGTTGTCATAGGCGTGTAGTCTTTTACGAATATACCGACGTTTCGGAGGAACATACTATTCACGAAAAAATACAGCCTTGAAAATCAGGGAACATAGGCATATTTCGGAAATTTGTATCCGAATGTAATAAAACTTATAGGATTTTAAACAATACACTTTAACCTTGAAGATGGAGTAAAATGTTACTCCAAAGCATTGGTATCCAAATACAAGATTGCACGGTGTCACAACCCAGGCGATTGAATTTAGTATATACTCGTGTATTTACCCCGTCAATTGTTTGTTCAGTGTCGTTAGATTTCAGGCTCTCACGGCTGTGAATTTGAGTTGTAACGGCGTGTAATTCGGAAAGAACTCGACGTTTCGGGGGAAAACATCGCTTCAAATTTCAGGGTCTAAATTTAAGCTAAAAAAACTGCAAACTCAACTGTTTCTTGCCTTTCTTTCTCTTCAACAATAAAGATGTAGGCGATATGTTCCTCCGAAGCGTCGCTCTGTCTCCAAATTTCACGACGTTACAACTCAGGAGTTCGTACGCTTCTTGTTTGGTATTGATTCACTCAGATATTAACCACAAAGTATGCAAGTGACCATCAAGCTGGCCCAAGCCGTAACGCTTTTGAATCGTATTGAGGAGATATTCGGTTTGAATGTCGTCATGAGCGCCAGCTAGCCTAAATGAGGTTTACGTGGTTTTCAGCAGGCCCTCCAGGCAAAAATATGAATATTACTTCAATTAGGCAACATCCGCTTCCTTTCAAATCCTTCAAATTCATCATTCATCCCATTATTCAAAGCTGTACAGTTCACATACTGATTTCGCCGAGAAACAAAGCGTCATTTAAGGTAAAATATATATAAAATTGTTCGTGTGCATAATTAACTAAGTACCATGCCATGAAGACATATGTGGGAGTGGAGGTATAACTCCACACATTTTTACCTTGGCACTGGATAGAAGTTAGTGGTCACGCCTCGGCCGCTTTACCGCCAGGGAAAGTGCTCCCGGGGCTCACTGGATATGAGGCTGGGTGGGCCCCAGGGCCGGTCTGAAGCATGTAATAAAATAAAAAATTTGGTTAGGCCTTGCTGTTGGATTGTCCCTTTGTAGGCATATTAAATATAGTCTAGCAGTTACGAATAAGACCATAAGATGGCAGGAGCCGAAGATAAGCTTTTTCTTAGCGTATAAAATTATTCTATCAAGTTCAATGCAGATAAAATATAAGCAGTTATCCTGTGCTTAGTTAACCAACACGGCGTCATGAAGAATGGAGGAATGGAAGTGTACCTCCATACATTCACATCCCGGTTTCTTTACACTGGTGAAATATTCCCGACTACTCACTGGATAGGAGCCTGTGTGGGTCCCGAAATTGTTCTGGTCGTTGGTCTATAGGTTAGTCACTATACCGACCGAGATATCCCGGCTTATTGTAAACTTAACTTTAATTTTTCAGAAATTTTCAAAATATAAATGTCAAAATTCAGTCGAAATTCTCATCTTTTTACATGAGCTTTCAATAATTCAGCGTGTTTCTCCCATATTTCTTTTCACCCCTAAACGTTAAAGAATGACGCATAGGGGCCAGAAAATTCCCTATATGCCCCAAGAATAACACGCACAGGTAGTCGTAAACCTTCTTCCTTATGTAGTATGTTGTATGCTACTCTTCATATCTACATAAAAATATAATCTACACATAATACAGACAAAATTTCTGGGAACAACTAATCGCCTATTTTCTTTTTGATAAGATTCAGACCGTCTTGAAACGAAAGAATTTTTTTTGGGGGGGGGTCACAGACACACAGACAACTAGGTGATTTTATGTGTAATAATAAATAATTTAGGAAATATACAGACAAAGAAACAAAATAAGGAATGTGGGTTAACAATAAACTGATCGCTGATTCGTAATCTACCACAAAACTTACATTTATGCAAAGTAGCTCAACAATTCGTTGCTATGGTAACCCGAAATCGCGTGTTTTTCTAGCTAGTTAGGGTCATATTAATTTTTATATGCCTATGTATAGAGCATATTATTTAAGAAGCTTTAATAACTTCCATTTGAAATTACAGTGCAGTGTGCTCGACTACTCGATGCTGTTCTTAACGCGAGCAGGTGAAATCGGACACGCGTGTCGGGGCCGTCACACCTGCGGGTTCACTCTCGGAGGTAAACCGGTTCACTGACCGGTGAGTTGCCGCGTAAGATGCGGTCACGGAACAGAGCTGTTTCTACTTAAGTTATCTCATGTAGGAGTTAAGTGTACATAGACGTATTTCCCAACAGTGTACACGAAAATTATATTTTCTGTTAAGAAGTGTAAAGGAAATGCCCTTATCCACGTAGGTCTATTACACAATTCTACAATATATTATGTATATATATATAATAACGAAATGTCCGTCTGTCTGTCTTCTCTCCACCACTCTCAGCCCTACCTTCTTTCATACTGCACATATCAGAGAAACATAAAAGCAAAATATTCGTGTTAGAGAGATAAAAATGAAAAAAACAAATATTGGTTTTGTTGTCACATGTGTGGTTTCGAGTAAAAGATGGTTCCTCTTCTTATTCTGTCGTCTAAAAGAAAAACACCAGGACATTGATGACATAGATTATGTAAATTTTATATATTTTATAGTAACCATGGTAACGAAATAAGTTTGTATTAAATTATGGTGTGTACTACTACGTGTTAACTTATGTGAAATTATAAGTACATATAAGTCATTATAGCGAGAAATACAGTTTTATTTACATGCATCGGTCCAGAAAGCCACAAAAATAAAGTTTATGAAGGCCACGTGTGTTGTGTGTGTGCGAATCCTAGAGATGTTGTGGGTAAATAACAACCAGGAACAACAAGAATATTTCCGAAAGATTGCAGATTTTCTGCATGGGCGCAAGAGAGCAAAATATTTGAGTAAGCGACGACCGTCATCCATACACACCTAACTTTGAAGTCAAATAGGTAATGCTCCTACTTCATATTCTGCAGGTCGCGTGTTCAAATCTGGGCGCAGAAGCCTGTTATCCTCAATTTGAAATGTTCGTAGTATTCCTCAGTCGCTCCACGGAATTTCCAGAAAAGTGTCTGGAATTGTGCCACAGTTGCTTCATTCAACATCCTTTGCAAATTATTGTTCATCAGCAGACCATCGTAGGATGCGCGTTAAGTGGTTAGCATGGTAGTAAATCACCAGACACGTGATCGAGAGATGTAGGATTTTAATCTCGGCAAAGATATGGTATATGTTGACATTATTGTATCGGTTTTCCTCAGTCCCTCTACACAAATGCCACGAAAGTAATTAGATTAAACCATCAACACTTCCTTACGATTTCTTTTCAGTTCAATATTTATTGATCACTCTTCTACTTTTCACTATGTAATATAGATTTTGACAGCGTCGTGAGGAAACCAACTCACCATTAGACACAATATAACCTGAGCTACTGAAAGTGTCGTTAAACAAGCCTGATTCATAAAGCAAGTTATCGAAAAAAACCTGAAGTGTCGTTTGCAGATATTTCATAAAACAGGCCTGTGTTAAGGAGGCTATTTGACAAATGTAGTATGGCCCTCTCGAGAAGTTAGCAGTAATGTTCCATATTCAAGAAACTTTGAATCAGGATCTTTTGCCCGAATATCTCGATTTTTCTCAGTTCCTCCACGCATAATTTTCTGAGATTCTGATGCCGTACCTCAGCATTGGTCAAGGTCGATTTCTCATGCAAAATTTCTGCTCCATATTTCATATCTTTATATTTCCATTTTCGTTTGAGGTCCTCGAAGTGATCTATATTATGCGCTATGACGCTGTGCAGTCCCATAGAATCTTTGTGAGGCTTCAATGGAATGCGCAGCCTCCATCTTCAGGCCAAAACAAGTTGTTTGTTTTTTTTTATTTGCTAGATTAGCTTATCTTGGACCGTCAAGATTGAGGCAGTAAGTCAGAAAAGTCGATGAAATTCTACCGGACTACACGGTATTACATCCAAGAATATACTACTCTCAATTCTACCATTTTATCCTATAACTAATAGAATAAATATATGTGTTCAGCAAGACCTAAATATATTTATAATAAGACTATAAATTTTATAAATCAGATTTTTCAAAACAGAAATACGTACTTATCGTATATTTTCTCATACTCTTATTTAATTCACCTGCATGTTCTTAGTTTATAGAGTAAGAGATCTCTTGGAATAGAACTCATATATTAAGAGGATCTACAATATTTGCGTCTATTAAACATATCTAATAAGTAGGCCTATTAGAATTTGAAGAAATATTGGTTCCATAAGTTGGACATGTTTCAGTCTACGTAACTATTGAGCGATATTTCTTTATAGAAAACTAAATTTACAGATTTACTTTAAATTTCTTATAGGAACCTCAACCTATAATAGTGAATTATAAGCACACCCTATTTTATCATTATTTTTGTTGCTACTATTTTAAAAATATATGCTAAAATTTTCATAAGTAATACGAATTAATTTTTATTCTCTATTCAATTATTTTCTCACAAGAAATTTTAACATTTTCTTTCCTTTCTACTAAGGGGTTTAACTTATTAGTTTGAGGGTCTGGAAGTTGGTAATTTTATTTAAAAAATTAGTTTTATATTCTGAAATTTTACGAAATTCCCTCTGTTTATTAGGGGTAAATTACTCAGTAGGCCCTCGATTCAAATTCTGACCGGGGTTCTGGCTATTCTGAATGAATTCTTCTTTCTATCTGTTCTCGTCTCTACAAGTAAGTCCCAGGTTTATGTCTCGGTTAGGCCATGTTCACCATTCTACGCTATAGGCGAGTATTCTATACACTGAGAGAGTAGGAAATTAGCCCCATTTAATAGAACTGTGGGTCCCAGTATTTATTTGCCAGTGAAATTTATAGGCCTACATAATAATTTGTTTTTCTATAACAGAGGAAATATTCACATAATAATCTCTATATAAAAAAACATTTCATACACAGAAAAATGAATTAGCTAAATACAATCCTGTAATTATCTTACCTTCAAATATTCTGACAATATTTAGGCTTCTTAGTATTATTATGCCGTAAATAACATAGCTCAATATTTTCATAGAATTTTACAGTTGTTTTTTTTTTCCTGAAATTACAATACTCAGCTCACATAATATGTTTGTCTGTTTACAGCTGTAATGAATGGCCTCTGCGAATCGAATAGTGCCTATTTGTGGTTGATGTAGCACCTGGAGAAAAAGAGGCTTCATATTTTCTCGTAAACGAAACATTTCTGGTGAGTCAAAATTTTTAACTTTATTTCATTATTTGTATAGAATATCTAACTCAGTTTCTATGTCTGCATATAATAGGGCTTATATCTATTGGTTTTACAACCTGAACAGTCGTAAATTACTAATCCAATTTAGATTTGTTACTAATTTTTTATTCTGAGTTTAAATTCTATAAAATTGACACAATGATTGAATTATTTGTAGTTATAGATAATTTACGACGTTGAATATATAGAATTTGGTATAAATTTCTTAATTCAGCTTTCTAAACATGAATAAAATTAGAGGCTAAATTAAGGTATAACTTCCGGTTCGAGTTAGGCCTATGCACATAACGTAAATATTTGTTAAATAAGTAGGATAATTTTATTTACAAAAAAAATATATATAGGCCTACTAGCAGTAATAGGCGTATGTTTATAAATCTTATTATCATTAAAATAGTCAGTTGGTGTAAATGAATTATGTAAATGACGTGACTTTCTGACGTTGTATGTAATATATTAATATTTTAACATTTGGCGAAACTGCAGCCTTATGCAAGTAATCACAAATTTCACAAGTAGGGGAAATGTGTATGTTGCGATAGGTATGACTAAATTCTTCATCATGAATAATAACGAAAATGCACCAGAATTATCTAAAAATTTTAAATATCGTAACCTCTCATTGTAATAATAAATTTTACTGGTAATCATGAACAGTTACTGGTTAATGTTTATAAGTACCGATGTCCTTTTGTAAATGTATTAAAACCCATATTTCTGTTGTCAATGGGCAAAATCCTTCCTTATTCAGAGGTTGATAAGATGCTCTATTAAGATTGCCAGAATTATTCATGCAAATTTAAAGAATTGGATTATAAATTTCTGTTTACTCTAGTTACCAATAGGCGTTGGTAATTATGAATAACAGCCGGCAAGAAGGTAAAAACGTAACAGTTATTATTAACACTAGTTTTACCATAATTACGGTTGTTGTTTTTTTGGTAATTATATTCTATATAATTATTCTATAATTCTATATAATTACCACTTACTTAGTTTTACTGTAAATAGAATAAAACATTGAAGGCTGATAGGTTAGGATATATCAGGTTAAATTCGATAATTCAGAAATCTTGTAACCATGACAGCAGAAATAGGCCTGTAAGAGACGAGCGAATGACTGAATTTTTCAATACTTCAGCTGAAATTACAATTACAATTTAATAAAAGACGTATTTCTGGTATAATAATTATACATGCCTGCTTGTAGACCAATTTTTTAAAGTGATTTCTTTTTTTGTGGTACGATGCTTTAAGTAAGAAAATTAGTAAATAGACCAATTTTATCCATGGTTAATTATGACATTTTTTCATTATTGAGCCATGAATAAAGAATTTTTATGATAAATACTGGAGCATTAGCTTAGACATATATTATGACAAATTTAGAGTTTTGTCCACTCTAAAAATAAGCCTATATTACGAAACTGGTTAAGTAAAACCTTCTAATATTTTTCTGAGGGTAATATGATGTTTTGATAATTCATTAATTCAAATAATTACAAACTGACATAAAGAACATATTCTTTATATTTTAGATTTATAACTATTTCTAAGCAGATATATTAAGGTACTATATAGGCCTAACAGGAAGTTTATTGCTTAATAATTTTTCTATAATTTTTGCCTGAAGAAAATATCTATCATAAATAAAATAGTGATTTTAATTAATTCAATTTTGGATCTATGTTCACGAAATAATATAAGACCTAAACTGCTTGTAATTTTTAGGTCAATTTTTACTTAAATAATCATTATTTTATCAATTATTTTGATTAAAAATTAATGATTATTTAAAAAGTAATTAATAACATGTAAGCTTAGTAATAAATTCAAATTTTTGTATTTATTTCTTATATTGATATCAAAATTCATCTAATGATATGGGCCTATGAATGTACTTTCATCTTCGGTACCCAAGTCCCTTACGTCCTGATAAATTGATGAGTTATAAACAGCAGCATGTCGTTTCGTGAATACAGCGGGATGAACCCTTACGAGTGTTACAGAAAGAAACAAAAACGATATGACAGAACCTTACATAACGTGAATCATAAAATTTATAAAAAAATAGAGAATAAACAAGAACAAACATAGTGAGAGCATAAGTTCTGACAGAATTCTAGCAGGTTCTTAAAATATCAACCAAAAGAAAATAAATTTTTAAAGATCTCCGAAATAAGAGAAGTTTTTTTTTCGAAATATCAGTAACATCTCTTAAGAGGCCTAACTATTTAGAGGATGGTGATGATGATGATGATGATGATGATGATGATGATGATGACTCGAATGGCTGAAATTTATTAAATGGAGTGAATATAATGTAAGTTGTGAAGTATCTGCCGCATATAATCAATTAAGCAAATAGACATAACGTACTGAATAGTCTGATTGGTTTCAGTAGCCTATTGCCAAGAAATTTGTTTCCAAAATCTTGGATATCAATGTACTACAGAGCTATTTGTCCGAGATATACATTATTATGTAGCTCTACTTAAAATGTTAAGTTAGGACATTATCAGTTATACGAAGCCTAAATATATACTAAATTCTATGAAAATGCTTTGTAATTATTTTCCGTAAAAACACGCCCAGTACCATTAATGTCTGTTGATATAGGCTGCAGGCCTAAGTGAGGATTCAACGGTCGATGCACTAATGAAAAATGGCCCAGTTCTCATATGTACACAGCAGAGGATCTATCCTGAATAACGTTTATATAAATAAATATATTCCCCTGAAAATAGTTCGCAGATGTGATAGCAACGCAGCAAACGATTATTCCTGAATAGTATTCATACAAATAAATAAATAAATAAAAGTAGACCCCTAAAAACAATCTGAAGTTGCCATACCAAAACATCACACGATTATTTTTGAATACTAGTCACATAAATAAATAAATAAATAAATGTGGACCCCTGAAAATGATCTGAAGTTGTCATACGAACACAGCACACGATTATTCCTGGACAGTGTTCGTATAAATAAATAAATATTAGTATAGGCCTTACGAATGACATTTAAAAAAGAGAATTCTTTCGCTTAAATAAGCCTTTAGGACTTGTAGCTCAATAGATGCTAGATTTTACACTAGGGCACCTAATCTGCCGTTAGAACGTGACTTCAATCACGTGAAAATCTCCTCTTAGGCCTATTTCTGTTTATATATTCTGTTTTATGTTAAATTATATGTACAAATCCCATTTCATCTACTTGCAATAATTACAGGCACGGTAGAACTTATCTATCATCTGTTGAACTGGCTTAAAATTGCTAATTAAAATTAAATCATTATTTGTCTTATTCTTCTTGTAATTGGGAAGTTCTTAGTAGGTCTCAAGGTGGCCGTATTGTCCTAGAACATATTGCCCAGTTTGTTAATTTTATTCGTAAATTGACCCATACGTTGTGTGGCTTTATAAATTGTTATCTAATATTATCATTTAGAAGTTAATGCCTTAATATTTCTGTCATAATAATCTATACAGAACTGATACGCGCTGGCTCAAGTTTAATTTACTTTTTCCTCGAATTATTAACTATTCATATCATAATGGTTTGCCCAAGACACTCACAAAACCCTATGAGTTTTCTTGTGTGAGAATAGGCTGCCTGCCGAAAACAAAATAAATTTACTATTTACGCTTATTAGAATCTGTAGAAATTAAAATATATGTATTTAAGTCTACGTAAATATAGGGTGGGATTTCGTTACGTAAAAGTAATCTTATACATTTATTTCAAGCGTTTTATAGGCATCTAAAAGTATAATCAATAAACACATTATAGGCTATAAGAAATTTTGCATTCACAAAATCAGCTTTCTTCTACTGCAGAATTTATCGGTGCTTATTAGGCGTTATCAAGTGCCTAAGTGCCTGGGATACACGTAGGCCATACCACCTTAACCTTACATAGAATCCGAACAGTAGTTTTACTATGGTAATACGTATCAGGGTATTTGTTTTATACTTATGTAACTGCAAAAACCATTGCATAAACGTTACAGAATTTCTTTTACCTTATGTGGAAAACAACTTAGAGGTCCAGATTTATTATCTAAATTCTATGGAAGTATCTCGGAATATGTTTTATTTACATTTAGAAGCTCTCAATTGGCAGTTGCATACCTATATACATCCAGTAAAGTTCCGGCCAATGAGGAATTTGAGACCTTTTCCTGGCTTAAATTGTTTTCGGTTTGCTCGGTGCATCACACGGACGAAGGGAAAAACTAAACGCAGTCTGCCTGGGCTGTAGTTTCAAATTAGGATCGGTTGAGAAGACGAGTTTTGCCACAAAACCAGATAAAAAAAAAAGTAAAATATTCTGCCACGTTTATTTTCATTCTCTCTCCGTCTTCACTGTTTGAATGTGTTGTGCCCTCCTCTGTTGGTTGGGGGCGCAATTACCGTTACTCGGCGCGATGTGGGCAGGGTTGGGAGGGTGAGGAGGAGTTTAAGAGCCTCGAAAAAATGAGGTGTTGTCTTCTAACTTCTTTGCTGCGGTCAAGCCGGTCCCCCATTTGTAACCCTAGACATCTAGGACTCCACCCAGGGGATGGACAGACAAGGGGCAGGTTTTTTCAATCCCTTTTTTTATTGGAAGTTAGCAGCAGAACTTCCCTTTATCCCCTTTCTACCCCTTTGGGCGGGCTTATTCTACCAATCCTTCACTAGGCTCCACCCCTTCTGCCTTTTTATATGTCTTTACAATTTTTCGCTCCTCCTGCTAACCCTCCCTCTCCCTCCAGGACTCTTGTTGCAGCTTTGCTCCACCCCTTGAATGACGTTGGAAAAATGCTCCCTCGTCCTGGAAGAGAGAGAGAGCGAGAAACGGATGCTGGCGTTGGGATCTGTACAAAGTACCAACATTTATTATGTGACCGGGGCGGCCATTCTCCACCCTCATCTCATTACCCTTCCCCGCGACGTCTGGGGAGGGGAACATTGCCCGGATCTGGTAATACCGTGAGGTGGGAAGGGGGGGAACAGTAAAAACTAGAGATGAAAATAAAAAAAGCGATGAGTGTTAGTGGGAGGGTCTGAGTTGACGGCTTCAACATGGCGGACTTGAGCAGGGAGACTCGAATATCGATTGTTGGTGGCCATCATAGTCTCAACACTATTCGAGTTTTCCGGAGGCCATCTTGGGCCTAACCGAACTCCACCAACTCGGTCGCACGTCCTACATCGCAGCAATTGGTCAGTTTGTATTTGTGTTGATGAAAGGCATGCTAATTTCGCTCTGCCGGATTTTATAATATTGTCCCCACCTCCCATCCAAAAACTCTCTTTCTCTTTCACCCACTCTACCCCCTCCTCTTTACCTTTTCAAATTCTCTCTCTTTCGTAACACATTTTACAGAGCAGCCATACTTTCAAAATATAGCATATAGGAGTATATTATAATATTTAATGGGTTGCTGGTGGGATGCGCGCTCTTGTTGTTAGATGGGCCTATTGAGGCCTATAGTTTTTCATCTTGGCCCTCGTGCACTCCACCCACTAGTCCCTAGGATCATGGGCTGACCAAAGTATATATATATATAGTCATACTTACACGACACAGCCTGTGCAAACATTGGGCTCTTGCTAGTTCGCTGTAAGCTGAGTTGAGAGCTGGTGTTGAGTGTACTCCTCGAAATTCTATACCACGTCGTCTGGTTTCCAAAGTTGTTTGCATGAATAGGTGGATGGACCCCCTCCCTGTGCAAACTGTTCCGTGCCTTAAGTCGTTAGTGCACTGTACGGAATAATATGGGACTTCAAGGATGGGTGTACACCACACACAAAAAATTTGTTTGTTTTTATCGTTATTGAAGGAAATGAGGGTAAACCAGTCATGAGCACGTACCTGGTGAAAACATGACTCTGGGTCATTTACAAAATCAATGTTTGACAACTTCAATTGATCCCTGAACTAACAGCGTGTCCTCTTTCCGTTTAAATGACATTCACTCGAAATCTCATTTTCGTAATGAGAGCTCCCTATATCCTGTATATTAAACAGACCGATGGAGAAGACTGCCACCTGAAAAACAGACGCTTTAATAATTAACTTTTTTTTCCTTCTGAAACTTGTAGATTACGTTAATGTTATAAATGATAGAGGCAATTTTTAAGCCTATTTATTTGGTATTTTAATCTCTTATTAGCATATGCTTTTTATTTTGCTAGAAAATTAGCTACAATAAATTTACTACTGTAGTACATTTATTACTCTACATTCTTGAGATTTATAATTTTCACTCGAATATCTATAATAATTTCTGTATTAAATATAAATTAAGAAGTAACTTACAAATTAAAATAATCCCTTTACATGAATATTTATATATATATTTTTAAATAATATTTAGGATAATTTGCATTTGTTGAAAATTATTTGCATTTTCTTAAAGTCTTACTTAGGCCCACAAGAAATAGACAATGTGGTACAATTTATTTTCACCTTAACAATACAGATGCACACAAAGACAAACACACACACACACACACATATATATATATTTCAGCATGAAATTCTGTTATGAAATCCAGGTTATTATCATAAATTTCCCACGCAGGCTTTAAATAGAGGTAAGCAGAATTACATAATCATATAGGCCTACCTAAATATTTCTACCCAAAATACACCACAAACCACAGTAATTCCCCTCCTCACTTAACCTCTAGTGTCTAAGTTGACTACAGGACTATGAATTCATAAATTGTAGGCCTTTTACTGGGTCCAGTATGATTTTTAATCCCAGACTGAATTAAATCTAGATTTATTTTATAACGGATGTATTTAAAAGTTACGAATGGATTTAAATTTCTTCATGACAAATTAATGAGTTTTATTAATTTATTTTACTGGTTAGGCCCAGTATTTTATCAAAAATTTTCTCATACAAAAATCAGTATATAGCCCCATGAATACCAGCTATCATCTTTTTTTTTTCTGAAAAAGCAAATTAAATTTAAGAAATTATCTAATTTCCCTCCCCCCCCCCTTTTCAAATTTCTTATTGTGCAAAATTTACATAATTTTTTTTTTTTTATA
>NW_019727101.1:2205269-2208961 GCF_002891405.2 Cryptotermes secundus
AAATTTACATAATCTTTTCTATTCTACAATATGTTATATTTTCTGTGATCTATGTCGCAGAACTAAAGAATAACTTTAATACCTTATAGTATTCACTACATCATATAAATGTAAGATTTAATTTTGTTGAAGTCGCCTGCAAAGTCACATTTCCGTATTCTAGACACAATCATCTGCTTCACGATTTCTGCTCTGCTTTGTAGTTAGAATTTCAAAATTTTGTATTTAATTTTCAGGCTTAGACTTCGGTAAAATAGACATGGCCTGCTTGTCGAAATTCGTTTTCTGTTCATTCTACGATATTTCTATTTATTATTAAGTCCATAGGACAGATCAAGACGATGAAAATTAAAATAACTCAATTTAATAGAGTATCTTATTTATTCTTAACACTAAATAGGCCTACAGACTTATAATGATTTTGGAATAATTTTTTTTTTTGCTTTATAAATAGACCTAATTCTGTTGAGGGACTATATATGACAGCAACCTAATAGGACTTATATACAAGCCTATATACACATTAGTTCATTTATATATTTATCTGAATCGCGAACCATGATTTGGTTATAACTTGCCTAAATATGTCCTTCTGCGTTATGAAATTGGTGTTCTATAAATCAGTTATTCTCGTTTTTACCTTTAAAACTTTCAATTTCTTCAGAATGGCTATACCTTATATTCATTTTATTATGTTTTATTTTGTCTTTATTTTAGATCCATGGAACTTGCCAGAAGTAGACAGCATTTTGCGATTCTCGTAGGCTCTTCCTGATATTTCTAATTTGAGCTCAGAGCTAAGCAATTATTTCTACTAGGTCTACTTTTTGGCCTTCTTCTGCTGGAATGTGGGTCCTCTCTCTCTCTTCCATGCACCTACTCAGAATTAATTGAGGAGTTATTCTTCATAAAGTCACACCATTGCCACTGAAACAGTTTTACTAACATAGGCCTACTGACTAAAAATTAAAATTAAATTATAGTTTTACCTGTAGTTTTGTATGAGAACAAAATTTGGTCTCTGAATTTAAGGGAAGAAGGACTTAAGGTGTTTGAGAACAAGGTGCTGAGGGGAATATGTCAGTCGATTGCAACAATTGTATACGTTTTTATAATTAATAACTGATAGGCTCAAAATTGACGATAAAGTCAGATTCTTGTATTAAGATTCATACTCGTATGACACCCATGTCGCCCGAAAAGGACAAAAAGCCACAAAACAAATTATATATACATACACCATTCCCTTTAGCCCATTCGACGTTACCCCCCACTTGTGTGTAATAAGAAAAATTAAAAAAAATAACAGTAAATATAAATAAGCTCTTCTAATTTTAGACAAGTATTTGAATCAATTTAAACACTTCAATTCTATGTAAAATTATTTACATGACGAGACAATTAGCAATGGATCCAAATACTACTCTGTCTAGTACTGAATGGTGACGTATTTTGTTGTTTTTAAAAACCTGATGATGGACGTTTATGGTCGAAACATGTAGCAATAGTAAAACTAACTGATTTTGTCGACAGTTTGAGTCTATCAGTTAGTTATTATAAAAAGTGTAAAATTGTTATGATATATATGTATATATAGAAAATAGTGACATACACTACAGGATGTAAAACATACGAATGAAGATTCATAAAATTTACTCTTCGCCATATATATTTATGATGACAAAAGAGTATATGGGCGGGGCATGTAGAACGCATGGAGGGGAAAGGTATTTAATATCGTTCCAGAGTAAAAATTCTGATACATTTAAATACAAATTCCCCATTAAAAATACTTAAATCAGTATTTCATCTCGTAATAATTTTATGGTATATTAAAATAATAGTTAAACCTGGTCTGTGTTATCTGTGCCTGATGTTTAAGGGTAGGGCAGCCTGAAAGGGGGGAGACAAGTTAGGCATCTGCCCCTCTCTCCCCTAGACTGTAAGGAAAAAAAAAATGAAAATTTAATAAAGAAGCAGATATACTATAAAGTGAGGCGATCTGTAAAAGTAGTTTAAACGGCTTAATAATATATTTATGAATAAATATTTTTTTCTTAAAATGTTTACATGCATGTGAGAAAAACTAGAAAGTTATTGAAAATGACTATATTTTGGGATTTTACATTGTGTCTTTTACTCTGAAGATGGGATCAGTAGGTTCCTTCGAAATGTTGGTTTCATTTCAATACAAGGACTCATATCGTAGCAAAGATTAAGAACATTAAATTGTACATATACTTATATCAAAGATGTTTAAATGAAATCAATGCGTAATTTGAGGTATGTAATATATACTTCTTCGTCCTTATTTAATGAATAATTATGGTGATGGAGTTAGATTATCCTAATAATCAGTATTATAATCAACATTCTGTCCACAATACGTATTTCAACTTTTACCTTAACATTGTATGCCCATCCTTAGAGCATTTTAACAACTGATGAGTGTCAGACCTACATTTGGGTTTATTGTTCAACTAAATTAACATTTGTCCAACCCTGTTTGTGGCTTAAATTTTAGAAATTCGTTTAACTTTATATGCCCCCTTAAACACCTCCAATGTTCTCTCTCATTTACAGAGTAAAATAAAAATGGACTAGTTAACGTTTCGTCTCGCTGTTAGAGGGCGTTCAAAACTGTTCCGTGTGATGGGTCAGTTACTGACATTAGGGCGCAAGTCCTATAAAGAGTAAAAAAAAAATGCTCGGTCAAATTCTAAACGAGTTCCACGCATATAGGATATGTTTAAAACGACAAAACGTGATGTACGAGTGTAATGGTGTATGAAAAACTGAAACGCTTCTGCGCGTTGTGGCCGGTGAGGATGTCGCTCTCTTCGCAATCAGCTGATGGAGGTGGCTGAGATCTGTCCGATGAGACGGGCTGAACAGGCTGGTTCATACAGCTTGGCTGCCTGCTCTCGGCGCTGACCCGGTAGCCTTTATGTCACTCGGACCCTGTGAAATACAAAAGAATACATAAAGTGGAGGGCGAAGTTGTTGTCCTGTCTGTATCATAAGTTACTATGAGCTCAAGACCAGTTTGGCGAATAAAAGGCAGGGCAATGTCTAAACGGTTCTGTAACGCTGTACTAAACTTTCGTGGCGTTCAAGCCAAGCTTTCAATTTTCTTTCATCGTCATTTGACACATAGTCAAGTCGGAATGTCGCGAGTTTGATTCCCGTTGAAATCATCGGATTTTTCAGTTGATCTAATTCTGATGTCGACTAGGCCTCTAGCAGGAAAGAGTACCAAGAATCTTTTCGGGGGTAAAAGGCGGCCGGCGCATAAGCCCGATAACCTCACCGCCATCTGTGCGCCGACAAATGTTGGAGCCTCGACGGCTCATAACCCTATGGGCTTCCATTTCCTGTTACAAGGATAGCTTTAACTTTGAATATCCTGAGTAATAAGGGAAACATCTAGCAAGATGGCAACATCCTACTTTTGCACTCGGAAGGTCCTTGTTTGGAACCTCGGTCTAGGTACAAACTATACTAGAATATTCGTGGTTCTTTCTCAGTCCTTCCAAGCCAATTTTGCGATATTACCGCTGTTAGTCGAAGATCTTTACTTCCAAATCATTTTTAAGATATGATTTTTCAGTCATTCTACACTTCGACGTAATTCGATAGAAGACATTGCCAACTTCTTCAAATATATCCCCCCCCTCATATCGAAAACATCC
>NW_019727101.1:2209024-2210131 GCF_002891405.2 Cryptotermes secundus
CGTTCCCTCCGAAACGTCGGCCAAAACGAAGAATACACGGTGCCTAAACCCAGAAGACGACTTTCTTCAAATGAATATCTTATCTGATATCAGTACAGTATCTTATGAAGTGGGATTTTGCATGCATAATTGAAGGTTAAGTAAATAAGATTCAGCACTCTCTTTGGAAAAATCATTTTATGATAAATAATGACATGAAAGATAACTAAAAGAAGACCATTAAGCGAGAGAGATATTTAATAGAATTTAAAATAATATGATTTAAAAATGAATGTAATTTAATATCTTATCAGAACTGATTACTTCTTCCATATGTAGGTAGATTCCGTAATCATTTGTCACCGTAAGTAATGCCGTTTCTTGAAGATGCTTAGAGGTCAAAGTAGTAACGCCTTCCTTCTTCAAGGACAGATCTGGAAACAATGCGCAGACGGCAAAATATTATTAAAATGAACCAGAAGAACATTTTCTCCTTTGATGATAGTCAAAATCCCTGCGTATTTTGTGAAAAATATATATCTTAAAATTCTTAAGACTGAAATAAAAATTAGTTAATATCATTTTTCCTTAAACGTAATATATCAAATTTTAGATATTGTAATAGACCTTTGGTAAGTAAAATGCAAGGAAAGTTAATAATTGATATTAAATAATTAACTATATATATCTAACAATATGGGCACGCGGTAGCGTAGTTGGTTGAGGCGCTATGCTACAAGCTGGGAGGTCGCGGGTTCGATTCCCAATAAGGTCATTGAATTTTTTAATTGGTCTAATCCTTCTAGCCGCATTATGACCCTAAAGTCGACCCAGCGTCTAACAGAAATGAATACCAGGAATCTTCATGGGGGTAAAGGGCGGCCGGCGCGTAAGTCTGACAACATTACCGACACTTGTGAGCCGATTGTCTAGAGAACATGTGGAAGCCTCGACGTCTCACAACCTCACGGGCTTCCACGGCCTGTTACAGGGATAGCTTTATCTTTTACCTTTTATTTACAATAATATACTCGTACTACTACAACTACTACTGCTACTACTACTACTACTACTACTACTACTACTACTAATAATAATAATAATAATAATAATAATAATAATAATAAT
>NW_019727101.1:2210918-2213218 GCF_002891405.2 Cryptotermes secundus
CTAACAGTGGAGATTCTTCAGTTTCACACGTTCAAGTCCTCTTGGCACAGTCACCCATGAAGAAATCTTGATAATGGTCAACTCTTCTTAGCTCCCTTGCTGAGCTCAAATGCACTGCCAACCTTCAACTGACTTCTTGCCATCTCTTGTCAGTTTCTCTTCTACTGCCGATTATCGACTTACTCTCAGTTATTTCTCAGTTATTAACTCAGCTGGCTGCGTGTCCTCGTTATATAGCCTCAGGACGGACCAAACAGAAAATGTCGTTTCCAACAAATCCTCTGTTTTTGTACACGCGTGTTTACCTGCCCGTTGCCTAGAAATGACCGTTTATTGTTTCGCCTATTGCACAGCAACGCCTGTACATACTACAATATTAAATCTGATGGTTAAGTGCTTCACATTGAGAGGGTCCAGAGTTGGGAGTGGATACCTCCGTCGACAGGTCATGTAGCACGAATGGGGGAGACGAGGAATGCGTTTAGGATATTGGTGAGAATGCCAGAAGAAAAGAGACCACAGGGAAGACCAAGTCGTAGGTGGGTGGACAATATTAGAATGGATCTTAGAGGGATAGGATGGGATGGTATGGATTGGATAGATCTGGCCCAGGATAGGGACCAGTGGAGGGCTCTTGTGAACACGGTAATGAATCTTCGTGTTCGATAAAGTGCTGAGAAATTCTTGAGTAGCTGCAGAATTGGCTGCTCCTCCAGAAGGACTCAGCTCCATGAGTAAATAAGTAGTGGATACCTCCACAAAATTTGGAACTTATAATAAGACAACGGGAGAGAGTTTTGGAAGGTTTAAAGGCCGTAATCAGCAAAAGCGAGGAAGATAATTACAAGCATGCCTACCGCCATTGATTCGATATTAAAGAGATCTGTATAATTAAGCTCTATTCAGTTGCATCCTATGAAGGAACTACGTCAACACGGCCAAATTCAGTTACTGAACGAATACGAGCGATGACTAAAAGGAGTAATATTTTCTGGATGTGATGCTATGTAATTTGTAGAGATTTATCGAGTATTCGGAGGAAAATACTAACTCTATAAGGTTGCCTACACAAGGTCAGTTTTAGCCTGGTTCGTAAAGTGGATGGACTTTAGGAATGATCTCTAAATACAGTCAACGCAAACAATAATAGATAAATTACCCTAACCTTCAAATTACAAATATTGGACACTGATACACCACACATCGAACATGTGAGGTCTATTGAGGAATATTCCGAACCTGATGTTGTGGTTTAGACTGTACCCAACCACTTCAGAAGTTAACATTTCATGGCCATGCTTTTAAGTTCACACTGAGTAGTTTACCGTAGCGCTAACTCCCTTCGGTTTTGTCCAGTAAGTGCCAAGGTCGAACATAGGCTCGGACAACGGACATCTTGTCAGAAGTTACATGTGGTTCTCTACAGGTCATACAGGTATGTACCGGGATACGCACATCCTAAATGACTCTATGGTCACTGCCTTCCAAATCATTTCTAATCCATTATTTATCAGTCATCCCAACAATAAACACCGTGAAAATCTATGCTGGTTACTGCGAGTTAGTCCTCTTTCGGTAAAGGTAAAGAAGGAAAAGTTGTCCCTGTTCTTAACTATGTATATATGTATGTATGTATGTATGTATGTATGTACGAGTGGATGTATAGATCCACATTTTCTTAACCTCGACATTAGTTGGAGGTGAGTGCTCAGCTTCATGCCCAGGCCGCTTTATCCCCGGGGGAAAAGCCCCAGGCACCCATTGTATAGGAGGTTGGATGAACCCCAGAGCCGGTCTGGACTACATGGAGATGTGAAAGTTCTTAGCCCCACCGGGACTTGAACTCCGACCCCTTCTGTCGTCTAGCCCGTAGCCAGCCTCTATAGCGACTATGTTACGCCGGCCCCACTCCGTCTTCGGCAATACCATAAAATTCACTGTATCGTATTGTATACTCCTTGAGCAATACTGTCTTCTTCGATACGATGCCGTTTATTCTGGTATTTACTAGGTTTTGGAAGGAAAACAGCCTATATATATAGTGTGGGAGGGCCGCGCCATAGCTCAAGCGGTTAGTTGCTGGCTTCCCCCCTCGGAGGCTCGGGTTCGATTCCGGGTCTGGTCAAGTGGGATTTTTGGTGGGCAAAGTGGCGCTGGGGCAGGTTTTCTCCGAGTACTTCGGCTTCCCCTGTCAATCTTCATTCTACCAATTGCTCCAAAATCACCTTCACCTATCATCTGGGGCTGGTACGATAGGCCAGAAGTGGCCGCAGTACAAGGGACTTACTCCCACCTCACTA
>NW_019727101.1:2216540-2218128 GCF_002891405.2 Cryptotermes secundus
TGTCACTTCATCTCTCTTCGGTCCAAATATTCTCCTCAACACCCTCTTCTCAAACACCCTCAGTCTATGTTCCTCCCTTAATGTCAGAGACAACGTTTCACAACCTTACAGAACCACAGGCAAAATTATAGTTTTGTATATTCTAATTTTTATGTTTTGGAGAGCAGACGAGAAGACAAAAGTTTCTGAATTGAATGGTAGCAAACCTTACCCGAATTCTGTCTCAACATAGTTTCCTCCTGAATCAAATTTTGATTTCTTTTCGTTATTCCCAGATTTCTGAACTGTACCACATTTTCAAAACATCTGTTACTAATTTCACGTCATGATTTTGCCCTGCATTTTGGTGACGAGACAGCAACATGTACTTAGTTTTCTCTGTGTTTACTTCTAGACCAACTTCTTTACTTGCGTCAATTATTAAAGTTTGTGTGTTTTCTTTATGATATCTACATTATCACCCAGTAGATTCACATCATCAGCACAGACCAACAGCTGATGTGTCCCGTTTAATTTCAGTCCCACCTGGTTTCCCTGGACCTTTCTAATGGCATATTGTAAAGCAAAGTTGAAATGAACTGGCGATAAAGCATCTCCTTGTTTTAGACCATTCTGGATAAGGAAATTATCAGACAAATGTCTTCCTGTGCGGTATTTATTAGACGTCTCGTTTTAACACATTTTAATCAGTCTAGCTTGTTTCATGGGTACACCAGCTTCTACAAATCACCGAAAATACAAGTGCAAGTAAGATATGTAACGCAATAGAACAATATAATATATCCCAGCCAAAAATATTTGCAGTTATTTCCGGGGAAATAGCCCCCAGTACTCATTGGATAGGAGGTTGGGTGGGCTCCAGAGTCGGTTTGGGCTCTGTGAAAAAGAGAACATCTTGCACTACCGGGAATCAAACGCAGACCCCATAGCCTGTCACTATACAGACTGAGTTCCCCGAATATATGATAAGATTTTATTTTTTGAAATACTACTTCCTAGAGAGCAGGGATCGCCTTATTTTTGGGTTCTTAATAATAAAGATGAAGAAGATGATTATGAAGAGTTATAATTGTTAATTCTAATTATACACATGAAAATAATGTAATTATATTGTCACGTAATTTTATGTAGTGTGACTCTAGACGGATGTCTTGAACAATGTGATTCAGCGCTTCATTACAATTCATACTTCTCTCTTAAGACAATACTAGTGTCCACAGTCACGTCTTCACTGTCATTGTTTGGTAGCGGCTTCAAAAGGCGACCGTTCTCCTCCCTTTGGTTTACCGAACTAGCCCTTCTTATAAAATTTCGGCAAGGACCGCAAAGAAAACACCGCTTATCTTTTGCCATTTACGGGCCGCTGCCTAGTAATGGCAGTTGTACAGTTGCTTATTTCGTGGTCGTTGCCTAGCAATGGATATATATGTCACAATATTTGTATATTATTTATCTGTAGTGTGTTTTTTATTTAGAACACACAACTAAATGATATATTCAACTCCAAAACCCAGTAATTCTGAATATTCAATTTTGGAAAAATATATATATATATACATATATATTTTCTTTTTTTAATTTTTCTCAT
>NW_019727102.1:0-12159 GCF_002891405.2 Cryptotermes secundus
GATTTTTGCCAAATGAGTGTCCTTACATGTCAGATGCATATAGAACAATTTGACCATTCAAGAGTGGTATTTCTTTTGCCGGTTAATTTGATGTGTCCTTCCTCCAGCCCTCCGACTCTTGCTTCCGTCCGCCACTGGCCGAATCACAGGGGTGTCAAGTTTCCTGCAGCCTGCCGGAGCACTAAGCTACCAGGCTACCAGTGAGAACCCGCGCACTGGCACGAAACTGTATCTAAAGTTGTCTACCTGCCTATCACAGAAACCAAACATCGCCTGACGTAAGGGGCGGGGAAACACAGCAACACATAAAAAACAGTAAAAACTTCCTTAAATATGTAGTGATTCTGAAATACAGGAAGCTAACTTGATGCTTACATACTACAAATCCCTGCGACGACACATCTGTCCAAACACCGCCTGATACAATGCGGATCGTGTGGATTATGTAGTTCTAAACGATCCAGCCAGGGACCCTTATGACCGGAAAACAACGGGGAGACAAACTGGCCACCTACTTTAATCATGACGCTGCAGATGGCGCTGATCTTGCAGTCGGTGACGCCGATGATGAAACTTGCTACTCTACATTTTATCGCGCTTCTTGAGTTAATGACTTCACTTCTATCACAACACCGAATTCGCATTCTAAACATTTTCGCTGCCCAAACTGTCTGAGACTACTTGATTTACACACTCCATACAAATTTGATTCACTATTTTCAAAAAGGAAGAGGGGTTAATTTATTTCTAAGCACTCACTGCATGCTTCGATTCTCACTCCACTCGCTTTACGCTCAACACAATTCACACGTTTTGAAGCTCTCATTCCTCACAATGGATATCCATTTTATTTTATTCGTAGTAAGACAGAATTTTAAATTTATAATGATCTCTTTAGTTTTATAAGCAGTTCACTTTCTGTACGCTTTTGGAAGATCAGCCGTCGCGAGAAGGTTAAGATACCGGTAACAAGAAAATCCTCTGTATAATGAAGAACCACGAGGACAACTTATAAAGACAATCGTTTCAATAAACCTTCGGAAACAATGAAATACTTAACTGCACTAAATAAACACATGAAATGCCTGATTAAACAATTGCTGGCAGTATGTTCTATCATTATCTGCGTTTCTTAAAACGTCGACAAACTTGTAACGTATCCTTAATATGATTGAACCTAGCCTCCATTTGGATTTTGTCGAGTATGGATAGCTGCCAACTTATCGTTTTTATCTTATGCTATAAACTTACTGCACTCAAGTAATATTCGCTAATTTTTTAAAGTAAAGTCGTTATTAACAATTTAAAACATCCCTTGCCTTGTAAAACTAATCGTCTGAAAATATTTTACAAATTTTAAGCATCGATGATTTAAATGTATCTACTCAGTAAGCTTCCTCATATTAGTTTTACCTATGACGCATTATCAAAGCTTTAAGATAAAGTATACAGCTTATGGAAACGTCTGACATTTGGTAGTATTATCAAACATTTATTTAATATCATTTTGGGGATCTTTCAAGAAAATTGTTTATTTCGACCTTCATATTAAGCATTCTTCACTTTATAACATTATGAGTTATAAGCAATTAATAAATTCAGTTATCAATAAAAAAAATAAAAATTAAAAGAAACGGACACAACAAATGTTGGAACTCCTGCTGGCCAGGATGGACGCAAATAGAAAAACCATGCAAAAAGAAATGAAAAGCGACCGAAAAGACATGAAGGCCGAAAATCTTAGTGATTAGACCTGTTAACAGCCATTCATGCATGCAAATTCCATTATACGTTCGTTCGGGGAGAGACAATTAATGTAATTTGAATTTTGTTTATAAATTCTAAACCTAAACAGAAATTTGCGTCGTTTCTTTCCTCTGGCACAAAAAAAAACACTTGATTTTGTGGATAGCCCCAGTCAACTGCCTAATCAGTGTAGTTAAAGCGGTAATAGCACAGGTCTGACGGTATTTAAGAAATCTGCCAGACTTTATAGGGTTCTTTCGAACTGGAAACCTTGATATTATATCGGCATGTTTCAGACATCATACAACCCCTGTCCATGCTCATCTCACTCCCATGATACACCCTTCTTCATGCTTGCGCCTTCCTTCCCATCCCTTCCGCTAGCTACAGCCGACCTACAGCAACCTTAACCCTGCTGAATACTTGGGGGCAGGTGTTTGACCGCTCGGGGACATCAAGTGACGGCGTTTTTGGTGCATTTCAAGGCCCTTAAAAGGGCCGGCTACACAACTTTCTCGGTCCACTGTCCTTTCTGACCTCACCACTGTTTTTCGAAACGGATTCTATACGCACACAGAAAGTGTGCACGCTTCGGCCCGGAAAATGGAGGCAGTATGTACATCCGAAACGTCGACACCATCGCCTACATCAGTACGGTGTTACAACCCATGAACGGAATCGATATCAATACTCAATTTCTAGATAACATTCTAAAGCGTGTGAGGAGCTACGATTTGCAAATATTCAAACATAATTAACTGACATATGTACGCCTATGCAAATTAATCTTTTGGAATTACTTTCTGCGTTCAACAAGTCACGCTTCATAAAGAAGACAGTAATTTAAAATTCAGTTTAGAATGGTGTCATTCAATTTTTGTTATTACACGAAATTCCAATTGACTTTTCCGAATCTTTATATACTTGGCATAACAACATATGATTACACAAGTTTATTGCATGGACTTAGTGCGAAAGTAATGAGATTTAACGCTTCAGATATTTTCAAGCGTGTAATTAGGGCACGGCACTTACACTGCTGTTCAAACTTAACCACAGCAAACACACACACGTGACGATACCGACCGACCGCAACCGGACCGAAAGATTAAACTGAACTGAACCGAACCGGGGCTCCGATCGCTCCGATTACCTACAGACCCTACAGACAACTCTTTATCACGTGATACTCTATGGGACATTTTATGTATTATAACTAATACTTAAACACTGTATATCTGTAATTCTTTCTTTATATTTTTCATTGTGAATTTTTAAGCGACTTTGTTAGCAACATGATTCTATATCAATTTTAATTCTTTCTTAATAAATTCCTGTCTTTTTTAATCTTGGAACTAAACATGCGATACTTCCCACGGCGTGAACAATAGTCATACGGTCGTGACCATTTTTTTTATTTTTGCTTACGTTTTATTTATTCATTTACTTCGTATCAATCTGCTTATTTATAAATTTATTGATTCATTAATCCGTTCATTTAATGACGCTTTCTGTAGTTCACACTGTATTGCATCCAACCACTGTCATCTTCCAATTCATGAAGCAAAAAATAGCAACTATCATTTACCTAAGATGAGGGACATGATCGACATGATGATGGCCGTAGGCTACACTAAGAATTTTTGTTGACGAATTGATGAATACTATGATATATGGTTTTCGAAACTATCCATCTTTCTGGCCAGATTTCGAAACGGGTATATCCACAACACGAAATATATTTATATAATTACCGTAGTTATAATTATTATTATCTGGACACTGTACCACATCATATACTGTACAGTCATATATTCCAGCGAGCAAATTTAACTCTATAGAGATAATCTGCCACTTGGAACAGCGTTCAACACATCTAAAAACTAGGAACCAGGATGGATCCTAATGAAAATGGTTTGAAATGACAGGGTCTGCTTATTTCACCTTCTAAAAGAAACAGTGTTAACATAAATTACAAACCATGGCAAAATATAACTGTATTTAAATGGACTACTTCAAGTTCAGTACTGCTGTTATGGGCCAATGAAATCGATGGGAAATTTCGAATATCGAATTGAGGACGCGGTTAATCCCTAATCTAAAAATACCAACCGGAATGAAAGAATAAAATTTGGGGATGTTTAGCATCGTTATTAATGCAGAACAATTAGAAGCTTAGCCTCAGTAATGGAAACATTTCTATAAGAGGTTAGGGCCACCATCATTCATTTGATATAGTTAAGGGCTATGGGTTGGATGGCCGAGGAATGGGGGGTAAACTCCTGGTAGGGACGAGGGGGGTTTTTCTTATGCACAACATCCAAACAAGT
Organism: Cryptotermes secundus; assembly: GCF_002891405.2. Lineage (NCBI taxonomy): Eukaryota > Metazoa > Arthropoda > Insecta > Blattodea > Kalotermitidae > Cryptotermes > Cryptotermes secundus. Next base: position 4,077 of record NW_019727102.1, read on the forward strand.
TCTGGTGCCCACCCATCCAATATGTGCCAGGAGATCAAGCAGCTGGGTCATGACACTAACCACTCACCTATATCAATTGCCAAAGTTAAGAATGAGTGGTATCATACCTTCACTTCCTCATACATCTTCATGACAAGGTGATTACTTAATTATGCACATACAGGGACTTCACTTTTCTACAGGCTTTGTTTAAGACGCCGACAAGCGGCTGTCGCTTGGTCGGTATAGTTCACTTGCAGACTACAGGCCATGGAGTTCATTCTTTTTTTGTTTGTAATTTATTCAACATACAGCAGCAACAAAGGAATTTTATTTAGTACTGATTCTGCTGGTAAACTTATTGGCCAGCAACAGCTTCTCTGACCTCAGGGATCATTTTCATGAAAATGTTTATGTTGAAGTATTGAAGATTACGACTGAACTATGAATAAGTGAAATGGAGATCCTAGTCTTATACATTCTTACTTCCTAGCACTATGATGGTGACTATTTACACTAGGCCACAGTTGATCATGTAATTCTTGTTGCTGAACATTCTTGAAATTAACAAGTGACATACACAAATAGAGTTCACTCAGAAGTGTATTAAAATCTTCCTGGAGGTGAATTTATGCAGTTGTAAAAATAATCATATTGCCATTGTAATATATATACATATCAAGCATCTACTACAAGTTATTCTGATGGGTTCAAATCAGAGCCCTCAAACACAATTTAACTGAACCAGTACATATGGACCTATCTAGGCAGGGCAGGTGAACCAACCAGCTGCCTATTTGAGATTTTGATCTGATATTACTTTAGTTTCAAATCCTTTTACCTTCTTCAGATTCAATTGCTCCATACAGAATATCTGCAATTTCTTGTTTGCTTACTACCAGACACCAAACAGTGGTCAGCAATACAAGCTGCTTTCCTAAGATCAGACAAAGTATATTGCATTTCATCTCCTGTCATTTAAGATGTGATCAATCTACGTATTCTTTATCAATTAGATTTTTGGATGTGGTAAAATTTACTATCCAAATGCCATTATCATACTAGTTTAATATAAGATCTACTTCCTTCCCTTCAACTTCCCTCTCTACTTTCACACTGAACTATCATAAACAAAATATTCAAGTGCTACTTCAGAACTTCATCAAATACACGTTCTACACAGTGCTTTGATCCTTAGTTGGTGCATGAATATCACACAAGCGGACTTTTCAATAATCAATTAATAACTCAGTTATAAGCTGGTTCAACACCACCCGTGTCTCAATCCACCTCTTGTACTTCCATTAAATCTTACTTATACTTTACTAACCCTCTTGGAACTGTTTTCAGTGGACATGCCTTCTAGAGACTTGTAATGTTCCAAGTTCCAAATCTCATTTCTATTTTTCCAGTGCTCATTGTGTTCCAAAGAATATGTCCATAACAAAAGCCTGTACAACACTCTGTAACACGCTAATTCTATACAGTAAGATGATGTTAGCCCTCTCCAAACCCCAAGCTGGAAGACCACTCCCTGTGCTTTGTCTCTAACTGCTCCTTATTTGGAAGCTGTCTCCTTCCTCCCCCAAATGAAGATTCATCTGCCAGAAATGGACACAAAGAAAATAATCTATAACAGGTTAGTACCTGTAAATGGTATTACTGAGTAGAAACATTTGGCTAAAAAACATATAATGTAACTATGTAAGTTTTGAGGTTTTCACGGCGATGACTATGAAGAAAGTCATCTTCTGGGTTTAGGCGCCATGTATTCTTCGTTTTGGCCGACGTTTCGGAGGAACAGCTACTGCTCTCTGCATTCCAAGCCATTCACCTGCTCTGAAGATGGAGGCGATACGTTCCTCCGAAATGTCGGCCAAAACGAAGAATATACGGCGCCTAAACCCAGAAGACGACTTTCTTCATATAATGTAACTGTTTATACTGATAGACAGATCAGTCAATTATGTTGTATGCTCAAAGCAAACACATTTCTCTCTACAGAAAGTGGTATTAGCCTAAATACACTAAATAATATCTGCAGAGAAAGTTTTTTAAAATGTTTCAAGGTTACAGCCATTCTACCATTGTTATATGCATCTGAAAACTCAAAGCTTGTATGTATGTATGTATGTATGTAAGTAAGGAGTGGGCCATAGAAACTGGCCCACACACTGTGACCTTCAATGATCTATTGTGTTTCCCCTTGGATTAGCCCTTTATTAATCCTACAGTTTTAATAAAGTGCAAGACCTTGCTTATGAGGGTGTCATAAAAATTACTTGGTTCCATAAAGAACTGACCCAAGTGACAAAATCTTAAAATACGCTATGGCCTCACAATCACACAGGGTGTGTGTGGCTGATTCATTTTCTTGTAGGCACCTTTCACAGGTTGGGTTATCTGTCAGTCCCAGTTTGAAAAGGTGTCCTTTTAGGTGGTAGTGTCCAGTAAGTAACCCTACCACCCATCTTAGTTGATCTCTATTTAATCTCAACAGACCAACTCAAAGCTTAGTATGGTTCAACTGATGAAAAAAGCAGCTGCACAAATGTGCATCTGAGGGTAGCTGAAGGAGGCAATTTGCTAGACAAACATAATTAATATTCAGTAACTGAACACACTGTTATGGAGACAACTGAAAACATCATTTAACACATGATTCCAATAGTTTCTTTGATGTAGAACCCAAGAGAACATGGGCCTAACAGTGGCCTCGAGATGAGGTAGTAACAGAAACAATTTTAATTGATGACGGTGATGATGATAGCAGTGGCAGTGATGATAATGATGCACGTAAGGTGAAATGCTCATGCCTCTATGTCGTATATAACTCACAACATGGAAACATAACTTTATGATCATTACAGTTTGACTTACATAATAAATTGTTACTGACATACTGTTACATTTCAATGCAAGTAATAATGAATTGTATTCAAATAAAAATTACAATTCTGATACAAAAGTCGTGGAAGAATACGATATAATAATAACAGTAAAAAAATGAGTGTCCTATCACTTAACATTAAGCATAAGACTGGCAGCTGACAACTCAACAGTATTGTTAATTGATCTGAGATGTCTCTGTACATAACGTAATTCTGACATCACTTGACAGAATTACCAGTTACTCAGGAAACTCTCCTCCAGGGTCTGGTACAATTCCAAGTTATGGCCCATCCTATGGGAAGAAAAGGTAATATTATAAATACAGGTTAAGAATATTGTGTAATGTATACAATCATCATACAAATCAAATTTTTTGACTGAAACAGAAAATAAGCTTACAATATTCTACTTTATAATCATATTAGCAAGTTCGAAGATAAAATTAAGATGTAAGGAAGTAAAGGCAAAAGATGAAAAGGATGGAAAATTGCAAAATTCAATACCCACAGTAAAATTCTCTCTCCTCTGCCCCATCTATCCCCTCTATACATTAGACGAAGTTTTAGAGAAAGATAAACAATTCAGTTATAAGTCTGTATGTTCCATTGGCTCATATAGTCAATTGGACACATTTAAATTATTCTCATAACTTCATTTTGACAGTGATGAAATCTGAACACTCCACATGACAAGTGAAAGGTGTAAGCGTAAATCCTACAAATGAAACTTTATACAATTTTTCAGAGTCAATAAAATTATTAAACACACTTCCTAAACATATTTTTGTTCCAAAATATCGTGGCGTTCCGCCTAAAAGCCAGAATACCTGAATAAAAAGGGGCACCCAGTGTTAGGCAACAGCTAGGTATCCACGGTTCCAAAGCGTTGTTCGGGTGACAATGAAACAGGTTGAAGCAACAATGCATACATAAGAGACGTTACCATGCAAGTGAAAAACCAGACAAGTAAAGTTCCTGCAGCAACCAATATGCTGGAGACTGCTGCATTGGATAACGCAAAATAGGAACCCTAAGGGGCGGTGTCTGCTATTCAGCATGCCAAGAACTTACCTCAGGGAGATTACACCAGATGTAACCAGAGAAAATCAGAACAGACTGGAGCAGATATGACCAGACCACATTGGAGATGAGAACAGAGAGAGACAAGAGCAGAAACTGACAAGAAGTCTTCACATGGCACAGCAGAGTGAATATTAGTGTGAGATCATTGTTCATAGTTATAAAGTGTTATAATTATCATGTGTGATAATTGTCTGTAGTTCCGCCTGGCATAATTCTCCAATAAATCACTTCCCCAGATCAGTAGCCGATTAATTATTTTTCACAGAACTCCGGACATGTGACAATATTAAGTGCCCATTTTCAGTACACCTTCTGATTAATGATATGTGTCCTTAATTTGTCCTTGTCATTAATTTACTTCACTTTTAATAAGTGGTTCATAATAGCAGAATAACATATAATCATACAACCTATACAAAATTCTATCAAAAGAAAATAACTTACTCTTTAAACCCAGCTGCAATTTCTTCAATTTTTGAAGGATGGCACACAATGCTTGTCCTTGATGTCTCAGGGTTGAAAAGTGGTGCCACATATTTAGGGCCCACTTGATTCAGATCATCTGCTGTAACTTGAGAGATCAGCTGTACCAGCTGTCTGTTAAGGAAAAATGTGTGATATGAATCAGCAATCTTCCGCAATAAGACCTCTTTATATGGATCACAAAACCCACATAACATACAGAACTGCAGAATCATTTTTGAGAGTAGAAGGGTAAATAAAGTAAAGCTATCCCTGTATGAGCCCTTGAAGGCCCATAGGGTTGTGAGACATTGAGGCTCCCAAATTATCTAGACAATCGGCTCAAAGATGGCAGCCGCGCTTCAGTCACCAGGAAAATTATTTAATTAATTCCTGGTACTCATTTCTGTTAGAGGCTGAGTCAACCCCAGGGCCTAGAGAGGCTGGAAGGATTATGTCAACTGAAAAAAATCCAATGACCTCATCGGGACTTGAACCCACGACCTTCCGGCTTGTAGCATAGGCCCTCAACCAACTATGCTACTGCATACCCCCCAAAAGTAGAAGGTTCACAGGATAAACAATTTACTCTATATTTTGTCATGCCAATATTAATGATCACAAACTTGAATTCTCTCGCCCTTTTTTATTTACCTGTTGTAATCATGATCAACCCTTTTGAAGTATGACAGAAGGGACTGTGTCACAATGTCACCTACGCTCTTTTCACGCTCAATGATCTCAAAAATAAGAGAACTCTTTGCAGATTCAAACAAATTTTGGTCCCATTTTGCTCCAGCAGTCACTTGAGCATTCTGAAATAATACACATGGGTAAAAATATTATTCTCTACTATTCTGCAACATCAAATTGAGATTTCATTGTCTGACTTTCTTACTACTCACCACTATATTCTTAGTTTCTTTGTATGCCAATACACAGTTTGTTGCTCGGTAGAAGGACAGGTAGAGTAACCCTTCGTGTGGCCGAGGTACTATGCTGTAACCATACGAAAGGCCAAGGCCTCGTACCTGACGCCACAGTGGACCCTACAATACTAAATTCAGTAGTATCCAAACATTCCACTCAAGAAAACAAAATTTCCATCACACTGCATCATCATACTTGGGATTAAAAATTGCTGTTTATATAGAGTGGCTAAAGTCAGTTAACTGGTTACTAAAATGTACACTAAATTATACTAGAAATTTCTTTATTGCTTACTTAATTAAAAAAAAATGTTCAAAACGAGATCCTTCATGTTCAATGCACAACTCGCAATGCTGCAAATTGGCTGGAAGGTTTAAATCTGAATGTTCCCACTAACACGAGAGAATGTTTCAGGTTAACTAACTTTTGGGCCATTCTGTTCTTCAGTCTGAGAGGAAATGGAGTAACATGACTGAGAACATGAAGACACTTAGTTGAAACACAGTATATTTTTTTATTGCTAGTGGGGTGGGACTAAGTCCCTTGTACTGCCGCCACTTCTGGCCTATTGTACCAGCCCCAGATGACAGGTGAGGGTGATTGTGGAGCAATTGATGGAATGAAGATTGGCAGGGGAAACCTAAGTACTAGGTGGTTCAAATATGGCCGGGACTGATTTTTTTGTAAACAAGCCGCACTGCGCAGCAGCTGTGCGACCTTGAGAGAGTGAAGCCACAACCTCCACCCTCCCTCCTGTTAGTGTTAGAACCTGTTCAGTCCTGTCTGGAAATTGCTAGAGTGATGAGTGAACAGAAGCTACCGCTGAGCATGGAACAACGCATTGTGATCAAATTCCTCGGAGAAAATGTCCCGTCCATTGAAATTCACCACAGACTCCAACAACAGTATGGGGAAGAGTGTCTCTCACAGACCTGTGTGTTTGAGTGGTTAAGTGCTTCAGAGAGGGCAGAGAACACATGGAGAATGAACCGCATGATCATCGGCCACGAACATCCGTCACCAAGCCAAACACTGATCATGCAGACGCACTTATTCGTGAGAACAGGCGCATCACTATCAAGGAACTTGGAGCAATGCTGTCCATCAGTGTTGGTAGTGTAGAAGACATCATGAAATACCACCTGTACTATCACAAGGTGAATGCATGGTGGGTACCACGCACTTTGACGGATGTGAACAAAATGGTGCGCATGCAAGTTGCCAGTCGTCTCCCACAGCAGTTTGAAGTCGAAGGTGATGCATTTTTGAAGTCTATACTGACCACCGATGAAACATGGGTGCACTACTTCATTCCCGAGTCCCAGCAATCATCATGCGAGTGGCGGCATACCGGTTCTCCCAAACCCAAGAGAGCGCAGAGCCGTTCGGCAGGAAAATTGATGGCAACGTTCTTCTGGGACTGGCAGGGGGTTATCCATGTAGACTTTCTGACAGATGCCAGAACAGTCAATGCAACTTATTACTCAGACCTCCTGGCAACAGACGTGAAGGAAAAGATCCGATCCAAGCGAGTAGCCATCCTTCAAGACAATGTATGCCCCCATACGGCCAAAACAACAATGGAAACACATCCGCTGTAGAGTCCTGATTTGGCACCAAGTGATTTCTACCTGTTCGGAAGGCTCAAATCAGACTTGCAAGGCATGTGGTTTGTGGACAATGCCGTCATCCAGAATGTTCGGGAGTGGATACTCCGCCAACCACAAAACTTTTTTCAAAAGGGTATCAGGATGCTTCCAGAACGTTGGAAAAAATGCGTTGATGCCAAAGGGGAGTACATTGAAGACCGACATGTGCAAGTAAGTGTTTGGCAATTTTGGTTTAAAAAAAAATTCAGTCCCGGTCATATTTGAACCACCTTGTACTTGGAGAAAACTTCCCCAGTGCCACTTTGTTCACTCCAAATACCATTTGACCAGACCTGGGATCAAACCCAGGCCGCTATGGTGGGAAGCCAGCGACTAACCGCTTGGGCCCTACTGACACCTAACAAAGACATCAGGCCAAGCCAAGCAGCAAAACTTTATCCTAGGGCAAGATTGAAACTAAGGTGTCAGATGAAATTCTGCTGACAGTAGTTTTCCTCATTGGTCACAAGTTTAAGGCAGCAACATTTTACAAAATTACAACTCATTGGTCCATTCCTCCTGGGACACCCTGTATACAGGGTGTCCCAGGAGGAATGTCCCAAACTTTGGGAGGGTGTTCCTTATGTTAAAGTATGCCGATATAACCCAAAACACCTATATCCAAAGTTGAACGGTTATGGAGATAATGGCCCGAGAAAAGTGTGATCTTCTGGTGGGTCCTGTCAGCTGAGACGTCTTATCTATGTCTGTCCTTGAGTGTGGTGATTCACACTAGCCGTAAGCTCATGTGGCTCATGTGCTACCTACAGAGTACGTTGCGGCAGCGTCGTGAATGGTTGGTAAATTAGTTGTGTGGAGTTGATGAAATGCCTTTTGTGTTTTCACACGTGGAATATTGTGATATGCATTTTGTGTATGGATTTTGCGGTGGCAATGTAAGTGCTGCTGTTGAAGAATACCAAAGGCATTTTCCCAATTGAAGGATTCCATCACGACGTGTATTTACGCGAATTCACCAGACATTGCGTGATACTGGTTCTCTTCCGAGTGTTTCTGTGCACTCTGAAAGGGAGGATGTACAAATGAGAAACACACGAGAGAACATTCTTGAGATGGTTCAGAGAAGTC
>NW_019727102.1:12611-96224 GCF_002891405.2 Cryptotermes secundus
AAGGTAGATTCATGAGAAGCACTGCGGAATCATATTTTTGCAGCGGCAGAGAACATACGTCACCATCCAGGCAACATTGCTTCTGCTACCCAATCCCTCATGATGCATGCCGAAAACTGCATTGCAGCTGGCGGACACTTTGAACAATTACTATAAAGCAGGTGCTGTATTTTAGTACTTATGTAGTTGGCTTATACCAGAATGCACAGTCAGCCATGTTACATCAGCGCTTGCCATTCATGTGTCATGTATAGTGTTTGGAAACCTAAGGACAATTATGACATGGCGAGCGAGTATTTTGTACTTTAATTTTATGACTTCATGTCACTCATAAGTTAGTTTGATGTTACGTACATTATTAACATTACAGAAACCACATATTCCTGCCAGTTTTAATATGTATTTTGTAATCAACAAGTGTGTAACACCGGTCAAAGTTTCACACTTCTCTGGCCATTATCTCCGTAACTGTTCAACTTTGGACATAGGTGTTTTGGGTTATATTGACATACTTTAACATAAGGAACACCCTCCCAAAGTCTGGCACATTCCTCCTGGGACACCCTATATATATAAAACTATTGGCCCTTTAGAAACCCAGAGTCAAATACCATGGACCTGTACTACATTTACAAAAATATGACACACAAATTTTCTCTATCTATAAGTATCAGCATTATATTTGCATACATAAAAAGGTAAAGGTGTCCCTGTGCTTAACTAATTATGCACTACGCTATGAAGGCGTATGGGGAAGTGGATGTATAGATCCACATTTTTCTTGACCTCGGCACTAGCTGGAGGTGAGTGGTCAGCTTCATGCCCCTGCCACTTCAACCCCAGGGGAAAGAGACCCTGGTACCCATTGGATAGGAGGCTGGGTGGGCCCCAGAACCGGTCTGGATATGAAGAGAAAATTCTGACCCTACCGAGACTCAAACTCTGACCCCTCGGTCATCCAGCCCATAGGCAGTCCCTATAACAACTGTGCTATCCCCATTCCATTTGCATACATTCCATTCTGTTTTATCTTTTACGAGGAGTATATTCAAATACAATATAGTTTACCTACCTCTGGCTGTGTGAGGTACTGAAGGAAAACTAATACTGGTGCTAAATTTTCATCACTGAAATCTCTGACACATGGTGTAGTCTGACAGAGGAAAGAGGACTCTATACAACCTAAACCAACAACACAGCTGCTGTTGTTGGGAGCAAGAATTAACGTCCAGTCATCTGTCACATGCAACCTGAAATGATCAATATGAAAAGGCTGGATAAGATAGCAAAGATATTGGACACACACACAATTATTACATAGTTTACTACATTTCCTTCAATTTCTTGTTAGTCTGTATGTGTTTAAGACACCAAACACATCTATACTTTGGTGTAAAGTGGACTGTAATTACTATTTCTTCCTGTATGGGTTTTTGTTTTATCTTTTGGTCTTTTAATTTGCTAGTTAACCATGCAAATCATCCGTCTTACCAAGGTAATTAAAGGACTAAGTTATTTACAAACATCTACATTTGTTCGCTTGAGAAAACAATGATGTATATTCATCCAAGGCTTTATGCCTCAAAGTTGCACCTCTGACCATTCCCATTATGCTATTTCATTTATGAAACTCACTTTTTCTTCTCTGCAACTTTATCAGCTGGCAAGACGTTTCTCCATGGCTGTACCAAGTCACCTACTTTATTTGCCAGTTGATCAACATTTGCGGCCAAGTGGATTACAATGCTAGATGGATCTGTGATGATCTGATGCACAGATTTTATTTCATTCAGAACATGTTCACATTTTTCTTTTGAGTCCAGTTTCTCAATCAGTGCAGTAAGAAACTTATGCTGTCTAAGCATGCTGGATGAATAGTGGTTACTATCTGCAGAGAAACATTAGCATTTAGAATAATTAGAGATACCACATATAAATTGAATGGATAGAAATTTTACCAATAATGTTGCTTCACTTCATTTATGGATGCAGAACAGATATATGTCCATAAATTTTACCCAAAAAAGGGAAAACAGAAACAATTTTGTAGATATTCATAAAATTAATACAGTATTTTCTTCTTCTTTTTTTTCTCATGGAAAATGTTACATAAAATCTGTGCGTGTATTATACTGAGGATGTATCCAAATACAAACTTCTCCCTCAAAAATCTATATTCATCTTACAGTCCATAAAATATGGCACACATGTAATAAGATGAAGTAATACAATATATACACACACACACACACACACACACACATATGTTAAGGACAACAGTTATCATAATAATTAAAATCTCGTTTTTATAAAATACTATCACACTCCACTAATTCTGGAATGCATATCTGGAAACAATAATGCCAATTTAATTTCCATTACATTGAGTAACTTTTGTATAGTACTTAGGGACATGCATTCCTAAAACCATACTTCTGCTTTCAAATATTGTTTTCTTCGCATTACTGAAACAATATTATAGACAGTACATGTTTTAAAAAATAAATAGAATGGCCATATATTGTAATTAGTACTCTCAACTCCAAATATGATCTCCTTCTGTCCACAGAAGCCTGTCTCTAAATGATGACTATCTTTCCCATTTCCACTCGAAAATATACTATCATCTGGTCTCATATAACCTCTCTCGTTCCTGCCACATGTATTTATTTTTTTACTGCTAGTAGGGTAGGACTAAGCCCCTTGTACTGTGGCCACTTCTGGCCTATTGTACCAGCCCCAGATGATAGGTGAGGGTGATTGTGGGGCAATTGGTGGAATGAAGATTGGCAGGGGAAACTGAAGTACTCGGAGAAAACCTGCCCCAGCGCCACTTTGTCCACCATAAATCCCATTTGACCAGACCCGGGATCAAACTCCGGCCACCGCGGTGGGAAGCCAGCAACTAACCACTATTCCTATTGTTATATTTTTAATGAACCTGACCTATAGACTCAAAGTTCCAAATCATTTCCATTTTTTGGGTCCTGAGGATCTGTTCAAATTCAAGGTCCTGCTTAACATTCTGTAACATGCTAATTTTTACAGCAACAGATCGCTACTTACCATACAATCCCTAATTAAAATGAAACAGTGATAATCCAAAAGACTATGTCTTGAATACACAAAGCAGTCCAGAATTATGTACCTTTGCTGTAGCAGAGCCCCCTCATAAGATCTCCAGTTACTTTGTTGCCTTTTCTCTTAACTTGTGCTACATCATTAGCAATCTTGGCAGCAATGATCTTAAATCTCTCAGCCGTAAATTGGGTCTGATAGAGCAATTCTCTGATCCAATTGATGCAACGTTCATATTTGACGGGTTCAAGCTAAAACAGATAAAGACATGCAATATCGCCATGCAACTGAGACAGAACTGCACTAATATGACAGCGTCGGTCATGTGGCAACAGCCCATTTTACAAAACACACTCTTGTGTACAAAAGTTACATATATCACATTAAGTTTTTGTTTAAATCTGAATACATATGTGAGATTACAAGAACCAAAACCCATGACATGAAAGCAAGTCCTGTTCTTTACGTGTAAGACAATTTCAATAAAGTAGCACTCCATGTTGTGTGTGTCATTTAATTTCTCAGAAGAATAGTAGTAACGTCTTAGTATGTGTAAAATTAAACATAACAGTGCACTGTTGTGCTTATATAGGTTCAGTGTTTAGCAGTATTAAGAGATACAGACGAACTGTAAATTATCTTATAGCATTTAGCAGTATTAAGAGATACAGACGAACTGTAAATTATCTTATAGCATTACTCATCAGCTTAAATGTTTATGATTGAAGAGTAAACAGAACTGAGAAGGTTACATGCTCAAGTTCATAATTTGTGTCACCTGGGTTTCAAAACCCTTCCACTCACTGCACTACATATACAGTGCTCAAAATGGGATCTCAGGTAAAAGAAGTGAAGTGTGTGGTCTGTTTTCAGAGATGAGGTGTGTGATTATAGTATAAAGAAGTTTCTGATCCACGAATGTTAACTGGAGTATCTCAAGGAGTAAATCCTCACGTAGCGATTGGGCACATAAGGGTCAGTCCCAAGTTGAATGTACTTTGTGTTAAAAACAAGATATTCAGGCTCTTTTTCCACTGATGATTCAACTATGGTTCATATTTACCTATACATGCTGGAACAGCAAATGATGTCCATTCCTCGTTATTACTTCCAATCTATTCACAAAACAGAACTCACGAAATACCAGCCACTAAACAAAATCCAATTACCAATGCATTTCAACTGAAGTCAGTGGACCTGTGGTAAGATGGTGAGAGTATTTCTAGAGGCCTGTTTGTAACATGCAGAACACATGACTACCTGAAGCATAAGAGAAGCTGTATGGGAGTATGGGCCACATTGGAACCTAGACAAAGCCTCAAGCCCAATTCCAGTTGAAGCTGTGATGGTGTCTATTTCTAACTGCGCTACGACCTCTTCATACGGGACAAGTACATCGCCTCGTTTCACAGGCAGCTCCAGTAAGGATTCTAGAAGAAGAGGTAAATAAGGGCGAAGCTCACATGGTACTCCAGCAGTGTCCATTAGGATAAACATCTGCAAAAAGGAAACAGAACCATTCAAGCATCTTCTTTAAATTATTTTTAAACAATTTAATCTTATAAATTAATACACCTGCTAATGACAAAGTTGGGCTGAGACATGGTGTGAACAAATAAGTGGATTTACTAGGATTAGCAAAGAACAGCCACACAACTGCTAAACATTAAAGTTGCAAAAAAGACAACATTTTAAATGATCAAATTAACTTCTTAAATGCATTGCTACTTCTTATTCAGATGTGTTTCAATAATGTTCTACTTGTTGCTGCTCTTATTTGGTTGAAACACCTGCATTATTGGTTCATCTATGGTGTCTAAAGCTCATATATTTGGTGGCGATGATATTTTCTTAGGGTGTAATTCTGTTATGTTTCTAAATCTTAATTTATACGTTGCAACCGAAACATACTATCATCATGTAGAACAATTCACATAAGGAAAACTAAATAAAAATACTTCTGTATCATAGGGGTTCAAGTGTATTCTTGAAACAACTGGCATTGAATAAAGAGGAGAGTCAATAAACAGGTAACAAATGGATATCAAATATAAACACATGATATTCGAACCTGGAAAAAAACATTTATTTCTCGAGATATCCTCCAGCAACATTGATACACTTGTCCCATCGCTTTATCAGTGCGTTGAAGCCCGCAGTATAGAGCTTTTTTGATTGTTGGCTCAGCCACTTCTGCACCTCTATTTCAACCTCTTTGTCATCAGCACAAGGTTTACCACCAAGGTGGTATTTTAGCAGACAAAACAGATGGAAGTCACTAGTAGCCGAGTCTGGGCTGTAGAGCAGATGGTCCAGAAATTCCCACTGTAGTTCTTGAATTCTCTCATGGGTTGCTTGGGCTGGACGGGGGCTGACATTGTCATAATGAAGCAGTACTCCTCTTGCCAGTTAGTCTGGACGTTTTCTGCGAATTGCATCCCAAAGTTTCAATGGAACTTCACAGTATGATGCAAAATTCACATTTTCACGACACTTCTGAAAATAGGCTCACACTGCTCCCTGAAAATCCAAAAACGTGGTAAGCACAACCTTCCCAGCTGATGATGTAACCTTAAACTTTGGGTTCAAGCTGAACTGCGATGTTTCCATTGCACTGAAGCACATTTTGATTTCGGTTGGTAGTGATGAACCCATAATTCATCCTGAGTAACAATTGAGTTAACCATATCTCTCCTTCATTTGCATATCGTAAGAGATTTTGCAAGGACAGACCCATTTGGTTCATTTCTTCTTGATCCTTCAGTTCTCTGGGCACCCACCATGCGCACACTTTCCAAAATTTCAAATGATCATGAATTATGCTGTATGCTAAACTATGGGAACACCCTAGTGCATTGCTACACTGTCTATCATTAACCTCCTGTAGTTCGAATCAACTCTTCCACACACTGCACACTTTCTTCTATCACAATCTCAACATGGTTACCTGGTTGGGCATCATCTGCGAATTTTGAATGTCCTTGAGAGAATTTCTCGACCCAGTTGTGAACTGCTTTATGCGACGAACACTCACCATAAAAAGGAAACATTTCTTTATGAATATCCTTTGCACTGAATCCTTTTGCTAACAAAAAACACACAAGAACACTGTTCTTCAGTGGTATACGCCTCAAGCACAGTTGCCATTCTGACTACTGAAACTGGCCACTGAATATTCACATGCACTTTTGCTACCAACAGTCGTGAAGCTGGACTCTGCTGCTACCTAGTGATACATATAGGAAACCTATTACATCCATTACAGCTGTTTTACTTCCATTTTTTACCTATTTACTGACTCTTCCTCATAATAACAAGCAGTATAGACGAATCTCCTCGCCTAAACCCTTTTCAGCGAAATACCTGACATTACAACAACAGTTGATCCAGGATTAAATGATAATAGTTAATTTTTGCTTTTCTTTGGAAATACTGTGATAGCTGCCTGATTACATTCATGCATTCTCTGCTGAGACAACAAAACTGATTCAAAATATAATAGCCGACTGCTGAGAATTCAAACTCTGACAGACACACTGGGAAGATTTGCTATATAACATGCCTACTTTGTGAGATCTAAGGTTCTCATTGGAGGGCTTATCAAAACTATTGTCTTCTGGAATAGACTGTTCTTCCGAAACATCTTTAAATACCAGACTACATACCAAAAGACAGCAACCTTCATGTCCACCTTGGATTTTAAATTGATCTAACTTAGATCAACTAGATGTAAGACATTTTCCTCTGTGATAAACACATAAACACACAGCATTAACTGATCACTTACCTAATTCTATAGCTCCATGACACTATAAGGCCATTGGTATCCACAAGGACAGGTGTTATATAAAAATGATTACTATATGAAGGTCCTGAAAACTATTTGTAATCTGAAAAAAAAACACCTGTTTACTGTAGAGCCTGATTGCAATCTTATGACACCTGTATGAAGGATGAATTCAAATCCATCTATTTAGTCATGTCCCTAGCCCACACCAGAAGGTTGTTGGGTTAGCTGGTCACAAGCATTAGAGAGTTAATATCGCTTTGCATTACCAGTTATCTTCCAACTAAAATCACTGTTCTAAACAGAGTACTTGTTCAGAACTATGTAATACACAATTACTGAAATCAAAAAGCTCATATTTAAGTTGATGGGGGCCAGGGATGAGGTGCTTTCCACCCGTTATATGAAACTGGTGCAGTCAGTTTGGTGTCTTCTTTACACTTAAGATGCCTAGAGCAGAAGGTCATCTTAACCTGCCTGCAAATTCAGTAATAATATTGGACAACACATCTCACCACAATACTCAGATTGATAAGCCACCATCTATTGATATCAGGAAAGATATCATGAGGAAGTGTTTGCATTCCCATGGCATCAATTATACAGAGGATGCAACAAAGATCAGATTACAAACAAAAACAAACTCCATGGCTTTAGTCTGCAAGCAAACTATACCGACCCAGCGACCACCACTCGTCAGCGAAGTTTAGTGCCAACATTAGCTGACAGAGGTGTCGCATGGTCAGCGCAACGAATCCCCATGGCCGTCAATCTCGGTTTTCTAGACCAAAGCCTCTATTTCCTTGAAATAGCTCCTCAATTATCCTCATGAGGCTGAGTGGAACCCATTCCAGACCCACTACTTCTCAGAAAATATGGTAGCGCCAGGAATCTAACCCAGCACCTCTGGATGTGTAGCCAGGAACTCTGACCACTAGACCATAGAGGCAGTCGCAAAGATCAGATTATTTAAAATATTTAAATTGAAAAAATCGAGATTCCAGACATGTACACTGTTGACAGCATCCTGGCACGGCATGAACATGTTATTCTGTTTCTACATCCTTACAATCCAGAGTTATTTGAGGTATTGTAAAAATCTGGGTGGCAGCAAATAACGTGACTTTCAAGCCAGTGGCTATAAGGAAACTGAGTGAAGACTTTTCATTGACAACAGAAGAATGGGTGTCAACATTTATACCAAGAATGAGCAGATGATGTATAATATTCTTGAGAATTTGATAAATGTTAGGTCATCTTCAGATTTGGACACAAACCATGATGATGAATACGGAATGGTTATGTAATCACTGGAATCCAAATAATGAAATTAAGTATCAAGACAGAAAAAAAAGTATCCCTGTAACAAATTATGGAGGCCCATACGGTTGCGACATGTTCAGGCTCACACATTTTTTTAGATAACTGGCTCATAGATGGTGTAAGGTTGTCAGCCTTAGAAGCTGGCCACCCCTCACCCCTACAAAGATTCCTGGTATTCATTTCTGTTAGAGACTAAGTGGACCCCAGGGCCATAGTGCAGCTGGAAGGATTAGGTCAACTGAACATTCCAATGACCTCATCTGGAAACAGGAACAAAGACCCCTATGTTTAAAAAGAGAGATGAAACTTGTCCAAGCATGTCTGATCCCTCCACCTGCCCACCTTTATCACCCCCATTCCTCTCATGTACGCTAAATTTTAAATAAGTAGCGCATAAACACACTGGTGCCACAAGACTGTAATCAGACTCTACTGACACTTTGTATGGTGACAGCTGTACCACAAATATACTTCTGCAAGAGCGAACTTACATACACAAAATTGGTGTGCACACTGTCAAGGTGCATTTGAACTGGAACTTCAGATAATTCAAATTTTGAATGTTGCTCAGCTGAATCAGTTGTAAAGCACTGGATTGGATGAAAGTTGATAGAGGAAGTGCTCGGAATTGGTATCGAAGTCAGCATGTCACGTGGTGGAGGTTTCTAAACAACAAAGACTAGCAATCAAACACATTTCACTTCATACAAACATCCAAGAAATAATATAACAAGTCTGGATACAGTACAGCCAAAAAAACATCATGAAATTATCTCCTTTACAACAAAGAAACAAAACAACTGATGCATCAAATGGGAACTGAAGGTTCATATTTATTTTGATGATGATGATGATAACTTTCTATGTAAGTCATTAAGGTCTGTCCCCATGAATGCCATGATAGTATTAGTCTCTCCATCATCATAGCAGATCTTGTTATCACCTTGGTTGCTCACAGAACACCAACTGTGAAATGCAGCCTCTTCCATTCTTCCCAAATGATTTTCATAATTTTATTGGTATCCTTGTACCTCTGCAACTACATCCGTTATCTTTGAAACTTTCTCTGATGTCCAAATTTCTTTGATGATCTATTACAGCGAAACCTGGCAGTGGTCTGAAAAACTGTTTGTGGTACCTCTCATTTTTTGGATTCATTTTGGTTTCAAATCCACACATCACTACCACAGTTCAGCAGTGCTCTTGATGCAGTGATATGGGAACATAATTTTGTATCAAATGACATTTGTGTGCCAAAGTGTCTTTTACTCACAATATTTACTACGTTTTACTTCTGTAACTTCGTAACACAGTATTGGTCATACTAAGCAAAAAAAAAAAATGTATATGTACATATGTCCTAAGGGGAAGCAACAATAGATCATTCAAGGTCGCAATGCCAGGGCCGGATTTTATGGCCCACCCCTTACACACATACTCATACATACATACATGTTCTATTCTGAACAGTTTCCGAGATAGAGCTATTTCACTGTGCAGTACACTGTACAGACAAGCAACTGTACCAACTTTGTCACTTGAAGAATAAATACCAGTATCAGAAACAGCATGTAATATCTCTTTCTTTATCAACAATTTTGGAACTGTACAGTGAAATAGCTGTATCTTGGAAACTGTTCAGAATAGGACACGTGTACATATACACTTTTTTGCTTAGAATTACCAATATTATGACCTCCACCAGAATATTGACCTATCTTCCTGGGACACCTGTATATTATATTTCCTAAGTAAACAAAATCAGACACAGTACTTATGCTGTTACATTTCCATCTATTTCCATTTTTACTCTTTGAATATTTCTTCCGCAAGTTCCCATTACTTAGTTGTGGATGTGAAAACTTTGATATCATATTTACGTGCAATTCTGATTAGTTGGCACTGTCATTTGTTGCTCATCTTCAGATTCTGCATAAAATATTGAGTTACTCTGTTCCATGTCAAGTGGATTACGTTTTTTGCAGTGTTTCCATATCTTTGTCATTTGGCTGATGTACACTTCTACTAAACAGAGTCAAGGACAGTTCACACCCCCCTCATGCTCCTTTATTGGTATAATGGGTTTGGAAATTTGTTTCGTTGAATACTTAACACAACTGCCTAGTTTTTAGTATAAACCAATTATTGCTTTTATTAAATGCATGTGGCCATTTTCTTCTGTGACATCAGACATTTATTTTTAATTACAAAAAACTATCATTATATAAAAATGTCTAGTTGTTCCATAAAAATAATCATAACACATTTAATTCGCTTAGTGGGGGGTGGAGTCCAACTGGGTCCTCTCGGCAAGGCAGCCACTGATTGACCTATTGTAGTCTCTTCCTGGGTGATTATGATGGAGAATTTGGTGGAATGAAGATTGGCAAGGAAAACCGAAGTACTCCACAAATCCCACTTGACCAGATCCGGGATCGAACCCAGGCCACCGCAATGGGAAGCCAGCGACTAACCACTTGAGCTATGGCGCGGCCTATCGTAACACATACTCTGGCAGTTGTCAGATTTATCATGGGACATGTGTAAGGAAACTATCAAAGATCTAGTAGTTACACCACTGTTTAGGACAAATCTGAAATTAGAGATGTGTTAGCATCCATGATTCTTACCATAATTCTGCCTTACACATTGCTCTTGCCTATTCAAGTGTACTCTACACAAATTGGGAAATCATTACTATTGAGAATGGGCAGATTTTAGGCTCTGATAGGACATTTCAATCAAACTCATGTAAGAAACATATATGGCTCTCAGTTCCATCAATACTATTACAAAACTCTTTAATGAAGTGGATTACAGAATGGCCTTCATATGGGCTCATATCTGTGTCTCAAAATCATCTATTTGAGTTTTGATTCTGGGAATAATTTTCAATATAAAACTCATGAAAAAACATAGCCTGTGCTTCATACAAATGTCATTAAATTTTTTAAATGTGGAACAAAATTGGATTTTTCCAGTATATTTTTATGAAGAACAACAATATTAAACTTCATTAGATCAATTCATCCAGAGTGAAGATGGAACATAATAGAAAAACAACTCACTTCATTTTCAACTGTCGCCTGTTGTAGCTGTTCACCAAGTTTCGTAAGTCCCTCTTTTCCAAATTTCTGCCGCTGCTCTGAAATACGCTGCTTCTCACTTTTGGCCATCAACTGCTGCTCCTCTAAACTAGGATATCCCCTTATGGTCACACTTGGACCATCAAGCAAATACATTTTTAAAAGTTGTAACCAAAATTCTTCTGGCTCTTTCTCCATTTTATGTAGATCTTCCACTGGATTCAGCCGCTGACTAAGCTGTAAGAAGAAGAAATTAACAGTGAAGAAACGACTCCTTTCATTAGCCCAACACTTAACTACAGATTCATACACATTTCAAGCTACAATAGCATGAGAACTATAACGACATTTTGACATGTTACAGCACTGACTACAAACATTAACCTAACAACACGCTTAAATACTAATATTCAGAGCAGATTTTCATATATATAATTTTTAGTTAGCTAAACTGATTCCAGAGAATACTATTTGTTAAAGAAAATTCTTAATACAAGTTCATTTCAGGTTACTAAGTGAAATGTCATTGTAGGACATACAGGGAAATGGATAAGGATTTTAAAAATATTTCATAATATCAAAGACTATTATTTAAATGTTATATTGTAGTTTCAGCCCCAACATCACCTCCTGATGGTGTGCTAACTTATAGGGATGTATGTTCTGAGGCTCAGTTAATAACATTCTAACCACAACATCAAACTTTCAGGTATATACCAGACTTAACTTCCTGTTTGACAATAAACAATTATGGACTAGTGCATCTAAATTCTTCCACAGACAGATTTTAAATTTTGTGTAATGTGGTAATCCAAATTGGTATGTTGATTAAAAATATGAATGTGATATTGATTTCATTAATCCCAAACAAACGAATTCCATGGCTTGAGTCCACAAGCGAATTATCCCACACATAATAATAGTGAAGCAGGCTTGTGAGTACAATGAAACACCAGGGGTTGCTCCACAACTTCTACTCATTTACATCACTGTTTTAAATGTTCCGCCATTTAGATAGGGTTCCCAGGCCACACAATTATAAAGTCTCAATATTACTATTCCTCAGAATCTGTTAATAATACTGTGACATAACAACTGAATACCGGAAGAGTTTAACAAGAAAAGTCATTCACTGCCAGGCAATGGCCAGTATACACATTTCCACGTCAACCAACACATGTTCCCATATAAACAATACCCAGGCCATTGCTATGCAACAGGCCTGTTAACATATCACTCAATTCAATTCAATTCAATTCATTTATTTCATCCATAGCTGTAGAAATTACTCAACAATGGAGACAATCTTGGAAGCAGTACTTTCTACGCAGTCAATGTCAAGGCTACATAACAAGCAGACAGGCTGAGTAGCAGTCAGTTATGAGGCAGTCACCAATCAATAAAGACATGAGTACAGAAGCAGAGGAATATCCATTGTTGGGAGCCAATACCTAGCAATGACCAGTGATGATTATAACAGACAGAGACTCAGCATGTGCTATAATGATCTGCAAAGTGTTTAGATTAGTAACAGCATTATAATAATTTGTAGTTACTAGTTATAAGTGTTCAATAAATCCAAACTCCATGTCCAATCACTAACACGTAACATGTCACAATACATTAAGGGATGGGTGGTAAGGTTCAGTATTTAGACAATCCATATAAAACTGGAAATGTCACAGAAAGAAGAGGAAGATCGGTACTAACATATCTGAGGAAGCTACTGTCTCTATCTTAAGGGAAAAGGGGCAGCAAGTTCTTCCAAAGCACCGGTGCCTATCTACCAGACTACATGGCGTCACAGCCCAGAAGACCATAATCTTGAGACTCAACGGTGAGAATTTCCAGTCTCACATAATGATGATAAACATTTTTTTAACTTTAAACTCAAACTTGAATCAAATGGAACTCAAACAGCCTCCGTAGTCTAGGGGTAACGTTCCCACCTCATGACTCAAGGTATGTGGGTTCAAACCTGGCGGAGGTCGTGGAATTTTTAAGGGCTGAAAAATTCAGGGAACAAGTCTTCCGGGAGTGACTTTAAGCCGTGGGTCCCATGTCACAGATTTATGGCACATAAAAGATCCTCATGTCTCTAGGAGACCTCTAAGCAAAATTAGGCAAAGTTTCCCGCCCAAGTAGTTTCCAATGCCTCCGGCAGATGGGGAAGTTATTGGGTACCACTGCCAGCCTCACTGGCTGAACGGGGCTGATAGCGAGCACCAGTATCGGCAGGGTATGGCGACTGGTAGAATATCAAAGGAGGACATACAATAGACTATTAGTCGCAGTGCATGGGGAAACCCACCCCCTCCAATAATAATAATAAAAAAAAAATGGAACTCAAAATATATTTCCACTAATTTATTTTATAGTCGATATCATGAGGAAAGCAATTATATCACAACACAATTAAATCTGTTATAGATGCCAGGCATGCAATATAAATTTACTGTGCATTAGTAAGTGGAATTGTATATTTCTGACTTGTATTTCTTGGATCAAAGAATACGACAATTACATCTTCTTTGGTGTTACCATACAACATGTCCCCAATGATCATGAAAGTGACTGTTTCATGTGGACTGTTTTCCAAGTGACTCAAAGACTCCAAAATATGTTTGTGTATGACTGTATGCATCCTCCTCATATCCAGCTGCTCACTTCCACTGGCAATTGCTCCTAGAATTTCAAACAGGCGATTCTTCACCAAATCAATTTTCTCTGTTGGAACATTTTCGAACATTAGATACAGCATCGATTCGGAGTTCTCTGTCAAGCAACAGGAAACCTGCAATAATATAATGAACATGTGTCAAAATGTTATCAGTATGAACTGAAGAAATTGTAAGGAAAACAGGTATAAACTTTCTGAGGGCAGTCATAAAGACATTGTTGACATATCATATACAGACAAAGTTATTTGCTAACACAAGTCACCTTATATTCTCGCACTGTTGGACACTTACGTACTCATGGAGCTGAGCCCTTCTGGAGGAGCTGCCAATTCTACAGCTACTCAAGAATTTCCCAGCATTTTATGGAACCCGAAGGTTCATTACCATGTTCACAAGAGCCCTCCACTGGTCCCTATCCTGAGCCAGATCTATCCAATCCATACCATCTCTCTTAATATCCATTCTAATATTGACCACCCACCTACGCCTTGGTCTTCCCTGTGGTCCCTTTCCTTCTGGCTTTCCCACCAATATCCTATATGCATTCCTCGTCTCCCCCATTCGTGCTACATGACCTGCCCACCTCATCCTCCTTGACTTGATCATTCTAATTATACTTCGAGAAGAGCACAAGTTATGAAGCTCCTCATTATGCAGTTTTCTCTAACCTCCTGTCACTTCATCTCTCTTCAGTCCAAATATTCTCCTCAACACCCTGTTCTCAAACACCCTCAGTCTACGTTCCTCCCTTAATATCAGAGACCAAGTTTCACTGGACACTCAATTTCAAAAGATTGTAAAAGATTGTATTACAAAAGGGAGGCTGCATAACATAAAAGCCATCTTTTCTTATTGCTGGGAATATGGATTCTCCACATAGCCTTAACTATAATTAATATAACTAATATTTAAAAATGAAAGACAGACATTTCTTTTAAAATTCTCACATAATAGCTGCACTACGTAGTAAAATTAAGAGAATCCTCCATTTAGACACAACAAAAACAGCAACATGTTATTTACAACTTAAATACCCACAGCAAAGAGAATGGCAGCATTACTCACTACTGTTTCAAATGGAATAGGCAGGGGATTTATTTTGTATTATGGTGAATTCAGCATTAAAAATAAATTCAGATTCTTGAAACTTACAATGTAATGGGAAAAAAATTGATCTCCTCTGACATGCATTTGTGCTCATTCTAACAGAATAAAAATTCTGAACAAGCCGCATTCTGTATGTGTAGTCCTAAGTGAATGGTTTAAGAAGACCAGATTTGATACAGTACAAACAAAACTCAACGAATCCACTTATCTGCTCATCCATGAAGGGTGAAAAACCTCAGTCAAAATGTGGAAAAATCTTTGAATTTATTAGTTAATATACCCTCATGCTTTTTTTTTATTTCTCCAGAGATGTTGAACAGAAAATCTGAAGAGTCATTGATCTTTATATGCATACAATAATATGTAGCAAATGAGACGCAATTAAATCTTGAATGTTACGTGATGGGAAGTAGACTAGTGAACACCAATTACAATGGTGTGTTAGGCATAGTTCTCCTTGTGAATAAATGTTTGGCATGTAGAATATTTCCCTAACCGCTGAACTCATATAGCCAACATTTTTTGATGCCAGGGTATAAATGAAAATCCCACATTCTGCTTTGTACAACATGGGTTCACATTATGCAGTTTGTGAAGGACAACCCAAATGTAAATTTATATGTTGCTATCTCTGCACTAAACATGTTACATGATCAAACGTAAAACAAAGTCATGTCTTATCTTCAAACAAAGAACTGTTACCTTGCTTGCATAAGGATCATCCGTTTCAACAAATTCCTTCTGGAGAGGACTCACAGGAGTGTCAGTCAAGTACCTCAACAGGATTAAGCACGCATCCATCCTAACAAAAGGAAGAACAAATTCATCTAATCATGGAATTACAAATATGAAATTTAGTAAATAAACTGTGTAAAATGGTATAGGCAAAGTTTTAAGCACAGTTTTCATGTATTTCATAGAACGAGCAGGTTAAATTAGTTGAGCTTTATGAAAATATCTGAAATTATCCTGACAGAGGATAAATTTACTGTGAATCCCCTCAGTCACTCTAGCCAAATATCTGGATAGTATGTTCTGATTTACGATTTGCCAATAATATAACATAATTACAGATTGTTGATGTTACTGTCTCTGTAGCAGGCCAATTCTGACTCAAACAGATCACATTTTGAGTGAATACAGTACACATTATATGCAAATTGCACTGCCATTTAAAGAACCTGAAGGGCTGATATTCTGTTCACAATAAATCACTACTGAATTCTACCCTGAGCCAGATGAATCCAATCCACATCTCCATCTCCTATATTTGTAAGGTACACTGCAATATCATTCCATTCTATGCAAGGTCTCCCATGCGATCGTCCCCTTCAGATTTTGCAAATAAAATTTGATATATACTTCTTGTCTCTGCCATGTGTGTTACACACTAATAGATTAGTTTACCATAGAACAGTATATGAAAAAACATTTAAAAGAAAACACAGCTGTCAGTTTCAGGGTTCAAAAAAAATAAATATTTTTAAACCCACTACCCAATTAATATTCATCAGGTTCCATAATCAAGGACATCACCTGTATAGCTCCTTAACAGCTGAAGGACCACGCCATGCAATGTATACCATTCCATTGTCTTCTTCGTCACACGGATATGGCACTTTCAGGTCAACAGACTCTTGCAGTGGTGGCACAGGTGACTGCCATGGTCGAGTGAATGGTCCTCGATTGCCCTAATCGGAACACACACAAAGTATTATGTTCACAGATAGCATTTAAGAGATATCTTGCATGTGATCAGCATACACTACAATCACAAATATACAACATGTGAGATTTGAAGTTCTCATGAAAGTGACTATGAATATTATTATCTTCTGGGATGTGAGGCTGTGAAGTCTGTTACCAACATTTCAGATGAATTTACTGCCTCCATTTTCAGGGCAGAAGAATACCATGAAGATGGAGGTAGCAGGATCTTCTAAAATGGTAACTTTCTACAAGACCACATGGTGTCACATCCAAAAGACAGTTCAAATACATAACAGATTCACTTTTCTTCAGATACAGAACATATTTGCTCCTGCCTCCTACTCAATGTAATCAACAATGTCAGACTAATAAAAATCCAGACACAGGGACTGGATTGGCAGGCAAATGAAGAGGTGTGAAGTTCATCTACACTACATGGAAAATGAAGATTGTTTCTCCATGAACAGATCATGGACAACTCTCATTCACACCCATAAAAAAGGTGGGGGGTGAATGTTCTTTTAAAGGATAAGTCTTTAATTGGGTTTCCTCTGCACACGGACCTGGAAAGGGCTGTTACTCTTCCTGTCCTGCACAAAGGCAACTGTTTTCCTTCTGTGTCCTGTGACTGGGCAATCGTTACTGTTCCTCAGCCCCCTTCAATGAGACTATTTATTATGCTCCCTCCCTCATGTCCTGCAGTAGTTTCCAGGTGTTATGTCCCACGTTCATATTTTGTTTGTTTCCAATATGTCGCAGACCCCACACAATATGCACCATTCATGATGGTGCAAGGCTAACAATTTACATCACCTGCAAGCTGGTGTGTGCAAATGACACACAGGAACTGGTGTGCTTTAGAGCAAAGGTGTTCACTTTGCATGAAGTTACCATCATATTTCAAAGCATTGCTGATAAAATACAACTATGTTTTGATATGCCATCCAATTACACAATCGATGGTGTATGTACAAAAGCTGCCATTATAAGAACATCAGGCAATGAAAAGATGTGACTGCAAAAGTTGACCCAAGTTGACAGACAGCATGAAACTACAAGTGCCATCACATGTGACAGTGAATCAAAAGAACTATGTCTAAGGAACACCTGCCAATAAGGCTACTAATCATGTGTCACACCAAAGGATAGGTGACTAAATGAACTGATGGAGTAATGATTACAAGTTGTCTGGAACAGGAGACAAGAGAGTATTTTTAAGGAAACAAGGAATGTTTGTAGTGGATGCATTTGAAAAGTCACTTTAACACTGGATGCCAGATCTATGATTCATACAATGAACACTGGCTGTGTAGTCATATCTCAAAGGATGACTTCATAATTACACATTCTACAGAATACACCTTTGAGATATCATTTGAAACAATTGTATTCCAAGCAGCTCTTTGTAGAGGAGTATGTTCTGACACCGCAGGGCCAATAATGAAGCCCAGTGTGAAATTTACTCTGCAAGTTAATCAAGACCAAGTCAATGGACTTCTGCAGAAGTGATAATCAGAAGATTTAAGACATGTTGTATATACGATGAAATGGAATGAGGGTGGATGAGGAAAATACGTACTGGCAATGCGGGCAGTGAACATGAGACAAGATGGGAATTGTGAAGACACTAAAGCTGAGACAGACAGTAGAATGGTGAACAGAGACTGGTCAAGCTGAATAAAATCTAATGTCTTCAAGAAGGAAAGTAACACATCTTCATACATTTATTTTCTTTCACATGTTTCTAGTAAGATTATGATATTAACACTTCGCGGACCGGACACCTAGGCCTAGGCATTTGGGTTTTAAACGTGGCAGACCGGTCGCCTAGATTTAGGCTTTTAGGACACGTTATGTTGCAACATACTATTCCTCGCTTTGGTGACCACGTGTCTGTAAAAGAACTGCGTAGCTGACCTTCGGAATGTTTGTTTTCTGAGTCAGCAACGTGACCACTCTCTATTCCCCTCTCACTTTAAAGAAAAGTCCCTTTGTTCAAGTTGAAGCTTCTATGTGTGAGGCAAGATATTCTCAGTGTCAACATGGCTCAGAGATGAAAGCAGTTGAAGGCCGCGCGAGCTCTCAGAGAAGAAGAAATCTGTGATTTGATCTCCGATGAGTTATCTGACTTGCCAACTGCTTCGTCTTCTGATAGCGAGGGCAGTGTCAGTGGCAGTGACAGGGGCCCCCAAAATATTGTGACCAGAAGAGAAAGTGAAAGTGACAGTGAGAGCTCCGATGAAAGTGCGAGTGCTAGCATTGCGGGNATGAAAAATTTTTTGGCAATAATCATTCTAAAGGGGTTTACAAAGAGGGATAATTTGAAAGACTACTGGTCCACTGATCCATTTTTAGAAATTCACA
Organism: Cryptotermes secundus; assembly: GCF_002891405.2. Lineage (NCBI taxonomy): Eukaryota > Metazoa > Arthropoda > Insecta > Blattodea > Kalotermitidae > Cryptotermes > Cryptotermes secundus. The sequence goes on from NW_019727102.1 coordinate 31,748, forward strand.
TTTTCAGCAAACTCATGAGTCGTAAGAGATTTGAACATATATGGTGGTGTTTGCATTTCAATAATAATGAACTGCAACCACAATCAATGGGCAGGCTTTTCAAAATTCAGCCCTTATTAGACTTTTTCGTTGAGAAATTTCAGACAGTTTATAAGCCAGAGCAGCAACTGTCTTTGGACAAATCTGTGATTCCTTCGTTTTCGAACGTATAATCCTGGCAAACTCACAAAGTATGGCCTACTTGTTCATGTAGTCACGGAAAGCACTTCAGGCTATATTGGAAATTTAGAAATTTATGCCGGTGAAGGCAAGAAATTGCAAGAAACTGTTGTTTCCATTTTGGATCCCTATATGGATCAAAATTATCACGTTTATCAAGATAATTTTTATAACAGTGTGGCAACTGCAAGGGAAGTACGTATTTGTGGTACAATTAGGGTGAACAGAGGCCTTCCTCCAGATCTGAAAGAGGAATGTAAATCCCTGAAACGTGGTGACACCACATTCAGGAGGAAGGCGGACATTCTTCTTCAGTCCTGGAGGCATACTCGCGTTGTGAATATGATTTCCACTATTCACAATTCGAGCATGGTCGATGTTCAAAGACGACACGGGCAAGTGAAGAAGAAGCCTCTTTGTATTTCTCAGTACAATATGGTCATGAAAGGAGTTGATAGAGGCGACCAATACTTGGCCTATTATTCCCTTCCTAGGAAAACAGTAAAATGGACGAAGAAAGTTGCCACGTGGCTTATAAACTGTACCCTTTTCAATTCATTTTTGGTTTTCAAAGAGCTAAATGAAAATTCAACTTTCAGATACAAGGCATTTCTCATGAATGTGGCAAAAGCCTTGGCTACAGACCTCACGGTGGCGGCAGAACCTGCGTCAGACACAGACGTAGTACAACCAGGACCATCTACTCCCATCCCACGGAGGTCTCATATGGACACCCCTGGGCGACTCTCGGGTGATATGCAGAAACATACCCTCGTGAAAATTGTGATGAGCGAACAATCAATGGGTAAGTATCCTTCTAGGCAGTGCCGTGTGTGCGCTGTGCACAAGAAGCGAAGCAAGACTTCCTACGTCTGCAAGTTCTGCATCATGCCTCTTCACAGAGGGGAATGTTTCCAAAAATATCACACTCTGAAGCACTTCTAGGAGCTCTGGTAAGTCTTCTCCAAAAATTTTAGTTCATAAAATTAATTAGGAGATTTTATATTAATTTTTAAAGTGAACAGTGCACAACTTAGGGTAGTAGGTTTAAAAACACTGGTCCCCAGGGTGATTTAAATATTTAAATCACCGGTTCGCAAAGTGTTAATTAATAAACTTGTTTTTTCTGTGCAGACTTCCTTGTAGCGCAGAGTCATCTTGCATTCAGAATAATTTTCCATTCACATAAATATGGCAGGACACTTTAGTGCAATGTGTAAAAAAGGTTCATGTTACAGACTATTAGTGATAAAATTGGTCTACTAAAGAAAATCCTCAGTCTTGCCTCGATTATAAAAATGTTTCCAAATTTTTGTCCTGATCTCATCTCAAACTGCAGAAGTCATTCCCACACATGCATACATCAAAAACTAAAGCCACATAAAAGCAGAATTCACTTAATGAAACCATTACATGCTTGCATTACCACACAGGAAATGCCCCTCATAACTTAGGAAACTTCAACTAGTGAATAATAAACAAAATATATTAACACTTTGCAGACCAGTGATTTAAATATTTAAATCAGCCTGGGGACCGGCATTTTTATACCTACTACCCTAACTTGTGCACTGTTCACCTTAAAAATTAATATAAAATCTCCCAATTAATTTTATGAACTATAATTTTTGGAGAACACTTACCAGTGCTCCTAGAAGTGCCTGAGAGTGTGATATTCCTGGAAACATTCCCCTTTGTGAAGTGGCATTATACACTTTCAAATGTAGACAGTCATAGTCCTTTTTTCGTGAGAGAGAACACTTTGCCTTCAACCACTTTTGACCTTGAAACATATTCCCCTCTACTAACTTCCTGCCTGGTACATAAAGAGCTGGAAGGGGCAAAGTTTATTTTTTTTTGGAGTAGGGACCCTAGCCAGCCAGGTCAAGTTACTGAATACCTAGCATACATTCCAAAGATTTATTACGCAGTATTCATTGTAGTTGCATGGCGCCAGAGCAAGGTATAGTGTGTTTCAACATAACGTGTCCTAAAGTCATAACAATATACCACTGGTCCACCACGTTTAAAAGCGAAAAACCTTTTAAAGGGCGCGCGTTCCGCAAAGTGTTAATGTTAGGGAGCATTTAATTCCTTATAATAATGTCAAATTTATCATAATAATACCTTGGAAATAATTTTATCTTCAACAGTTGTCAAAGCTTGAAAAACTTCATCTGGTTTCACTTGTCCGGCAATTATCAATGTTAAATTCTCTGGTCTATAGAATTCTTTGTGGTAATTACGTACCTGAAAATAAACATAACATCAAATGTCCATACAGTCACATAAAAATTAATATTTCTTTCTTTGGTAATATGTTTATGTACCTCTAGATGCACACAAATAACCTTGCTTTACAAACAGATGAAACTTATCTCTTTCAATGACCTGAGGGTAAGGTTTTGCAGTCACCTATTTCCTTTGCTTACCTTCCTACAAATCTTGGACAATTCTTTGATCACTGGATTTGGTGTCCTCACAGCTTTAACTATGCAGGGTACAATCTTCTCGGTTGTAAAACCGTGTACTTCAGTAGACATCCACCAACATTTCAGAAGAATACTGGTGGATTCTTACTAAACTAAGTGGTGTTACAACCCAGATGATCTCATTCTTAAAATCTCACGTCATTAAATGATGTTCTTCCAGCTACTAAGGTTATGTAGCAATGAAATGAGGAGATGATGATCCATTAATCACAGTCTTATGTTAAAAAATTAAACTTGGGATGTAGCGAGATGAACATTCAACTCCAAGAGATCCATCATTAGATACCTAACAAGACACTACCAACCTATCACCTTAAGTGTTCTAGTATATTTATCATTCTGCTGAATTTCTTGTAAACTGCCTTATGTAAAAAAAAAAGTCTGAAAATAGCAGTTTCCACAGAAATAACAATTATGTTTATATTAAAAAGCAGAGTAGCACATGACAGAAATTACAACAACAAATAATAACTATGTACCTTTATATTGTCTGTACTATCTCTTAAATTTTTCATGACTCCACTTGCAGCAGATTTGTATCCACAGTGACCTGGGTACATGGCCCTTGACATTTCAAGATGGCAACGCCTTTCACCTGTGTTTTCACATCCCTGCACCTCACAGTATACTACACCTGCATCTTCCCCTTCTGCTGTTATGTGATGAACTTCTGTGACATAACCAGAATCCTGCAAACAGTTCCACAAGTTACTGGCACCCGCACATACAGGGTTTGTCCAGATCAAGCAGTTTTGACCACAAGGGGATAAAAACGGAGTCATTATCAAATTCACAGTTCATACACTGCAAACATGATGAATACATTAAGTAACCAAAGACCCAATTCACCAACTATAGACAGTGTCACGTAACTTTGAACATGGCCCCGCATTCCTAGTCAAATCCCGCACATAGCTTGTGGTGGGAGGAGTTTCGTAACACTCATTCTTCCACTTTCACCAACCCCTCGTGTTTCATTGAAACTACCCTATTCTCTTTTCGAAGAACATATTACAATAATACAAATATATTGTCACTCGCCATGCAAAGAAAAATAGGTTTAATGTGTATTACTAATTTATACTGTGAGTGTAGACCTATACCCTGACCTAATTTCTTACTCTTTATGAGTAACTGACGTTTTTAAACAGATGATAGAAAAACCATAAGTATAACCTGCTTCGAGGGTGCCTTACAAACAATTGGCTGCCTGTCACTTCTCACACCCTTGAACCCACCCTCTTGTCTGAAATTTTTCTTCTGCACATTCAAGGTTACTCTTGGCCTTGTTCGAAATTACGTGACACTTGCTATACCTACCTGACTCCTTCTTCAGAGGAGATTCTCAGAACATAATGGAACCTGAACATTCATTACTGTCTTCACACAAGTCTGCCACTGGTTCCTGTCCTGAGCAAGATGAATCCAGTCCACAAACACACCTCACCCTATTTCTCTAAAATCCAGTTTAATATTGTCCTCCCATCTACATCTAAGGGTCTTCCCAATGATCTCCTTCCTTCAGAATTCTCTATCAAAACCCTGCATCCACGTTTTTGCTCTCATGTGTGCTACATGCTCTGCCCATGTCACCCTTCTTGACTTGTTTTGATGCGCCTCATAATGCAGTTTTGTCCAGTCTGCTATTACCACATGCACCACCAGACTTCTTTTCTGGGAAAGAAAGGATCAGTTTTCTGAGGTAAAGCCATGTTTCCTGTCAGGGGAGCCAGAAAATTTGCTTATGAACTCATAATAAAGACATTTAATACTATTTTTACTGACTGTCCTACAGTATTCTGGATAGAATAATAATTTCAGTTGGTAATTCAGTTTTGGAGCATTCCCACAGTTTTTACATGCATCACTTCCAGTGTTCTAAAAAACCACTTTAGTGTGTGCCACCTTGTTTGGAAAATGCTGCATTAAGCAATATGATAGTAAAAGTTATAAGTATACATAACAGAAGTACAGGCCCACAATGACCACTTATTCTGCATACCAGTAAATCCACCTCTCATTGTGTCTTACTGATGACCATTTCAGAGACAGATTTCATATTTTAGGGTAGGATATAGCATCACAACACTGACAGGATTAACCATTACAAGATGGAAAACTGAAATAACATTTCTGTAGACTTAATGCAATTTTTAAACAACAGTAAGACACTCCTTCCAACAAATGACCTCTTAAAGACTTCAAACGTTTGCTATGCAATCAAAGTGTTAATCTGTGCTTCAAAGCTCTTGTTGATATTCATAACTAAAAATAACATATATTCCACATTAAAATTGTATTAACACTTTGTGGACTGGCAATTTAAATATTTAAATCAGCCTGGGGATCGGTGTTTTTATACCTACTACCCTAACTTGTGCACTGTTCACCTTAAAAATTAATATAAAATCTCCCAATTAATTTTATGAACTATAATTTTTGGAGAACACTTACCAATGCTCCTAGAAGTGCTTGAGAGTGTGATATTCCTGGAAACATTCCCCTTTGTGAAGTGGCATTATACACTTTCAAATGTAGGCAGTCATAGTCCTTTTTTTTGTGAACTGCGCACACACAGCATTGCTAGAAGGATGCTTCCCCTTGGAATGTTCACCCTTCACAATTTTCATGAGGGTATGTTTCCACATATTACCCAAGAGTCGCCCAGGGGTGTCCATATGAGGCCTGCGTGGGGTGGGAGTTGATGGGCTAGGTCGCACTAAGTCTGTCTGACTCTGGTTCTGCCCCCACCATCAGGTCTGTAGCCCAAGCCTTTGCCACATTCATCAGAAATGCTTTGTATTTCAATTTTGAATCAGGGTTTAGATTTTTGTAAACCAAAAATGAATTGAAAATGGCACAATTTCTAAGCCACAAGGCAACTTTCACTTTTATTATCTGTGGCACAATTCTTTGTTGACCCCTGTCACTTCCACTGTCTCAGTCACTAATCACTACTCCTCCACAAGGCAGTCAGATAGCTCCATAAACAAGTCCGAGAGATCGCTTGCCTTCACCGCTTTTTTCCTTGATACATATTCCCCTCTACTAACTTCCTGCCTGGTACATAAACAGCTGGAAGGGGCAAAGTTTATTTTTTTTTGGAGTAGGGACCCTAGCCAGCCAGGTCAAGTTACTGAATACCTAGCATACATTCTGAAGATTTATTACGCAGTATTCATTGCAGTTACGTGGTGGCGCCAGAGCAAGGTATAGTGTGTTACAACCTAATGTGTCCTAAAAGCCTGATATCATGTGACCGGTCCGCCACGTTTAAAAGTGAAAAGCCTGATATCATGCGTCCGGTCCACAAAGTGTTAAGTAATCATCTGTTAAATAAACTGAAGTGTAAAATTTTTTTGAAATGTGAATTTTAATTTCATAATGGATACATGATATTCTTTCTGCAAATCCAATCTTTGGTAAATAATATAAACAGGTTTCTTGGAAGGGGGGATTACAAATACAAATTTACATTTAAGCTGTTCGATATCATTATAGATTATATATTATGTCTGCTCATGGCCCTGGAGTTTTTATTTAGATTTTTTTCAAATGCCTAGTTTGCTCCCAGTCTGCCCTGTTCAGATGCCCAAGAAATTGAAATACTTTGTGCATACACACAAATTTTAAGCTACTTCAAATTCAACTATAGGTGTAGGACCCCTTACCTGAGAAGGCTGAGAATCAAAGGGACATTTCTGGTTCTGTGGCAAATCTCTGCATTTAAGCAATCACAGAAATACCTTTCTCTAATTTCATAAGTAACTGCACCTTCAACTTTATACTCACCATAAAATGCTTTCTTCATAAAATGTTTTCTCCTAGCCTTCTAGATATGTCCTTGATAAAAAGAAATGGAGGTAAATAGCCATAAAAATCAGGGAGAAACAAGCATACACACTATGTGCAATTTGAACAAAGCAGCAAGTAGGCAATCTATGCAGTCATTGCTGCCAATTCACCAGCTTAAAAACAGCTGGATTTCTGGTTCTCCCCAGCTTCTTGGCCCCTGTACTGTGATGCTATATAGTATTACTCTTTATATTGTCCACATTAATCACAATAACTTGATCCTTCTGTGTGCAAACCTGAACTAAAATTAGACTTACTAACTTTACACGAATACTCATATCTGCAATAATATAAAATCTAATTTTGTGAATACGTACTGTTAGGGTTGGGTACAGTATATGATCCAAATATATGGGCATCACAGCGAGGAATCCCTCGCTTCCAGCATTTGTCATAGTATAACAAGTATGGTCTGTGTCTGCATGAAAAAAGAAATATAATATACATTAATACATTAATCATTAAGCAATTATTATTAATCAAATGCTTCTACCACCAATTAATCATGATGTTCCATCTTTGGTACATAAAACAGCAATATTACATTGGTTAATATTCTAGACTGTGAAATATCTCTGACATAAAGAAAATCAGAACTAATGAATGACACTGTTTCTTATATTTTGGTTATTTCATTCCTGGTACTCATTTCTAAAAGAAACGAGTACCAGGAATTAATTAAATAATTTTCCTAGGGAGTAAAGCGCGGCCGGCACGTATGGCTGACAACCTTACCGCCATCTTTGAGCCCATTGTCTAGATAATGTAGGAGCCTCAACATCTCACAACCCTATGGGCCTCCATGTCCTGTTACAGGGATAGCTTTACTTTTTACTTTACTTTACATGATACTGTCAGTATCAATATTATATATAATAGATGACAGGATTAAGAATGAAAATCTGAAACAGATTGGGAAGATCGTGGTTGTGGTGTACTCAAGGTACTATCCAGACATTTGCCTGAAGAGATAGATGAAACCCATGATAAGCCTTCTTCATGATAACCAGTATCCCAGCTAAAATTTGAACTGAGAAGCTTCTGGATACAAATCTAAAGTGACACATCTAGACCAACCTATTTAGTGAATGGGATTACTGAACATGTATAATTTTGTTTACCATTCTGAAGTTCCTTTCACTAATTTCTTGGCTGGAATCAAATCAAACTATGAAATCCCACTTGCATTTACATGCAGTACTTGTCTTGCATTTCTATTATCTGACTATATAAAGTAAAAAATGTATTATCTTTTATACTACAAAACACAGATGTAATAGATTAAGATTCATTATTCACGTAACAAAGTAATGATGATCTTAATTTAATTATCAATTAACAGTAAAGTAAAATGGCAATGTTGTCCCACTGCTTAACTAATTAAGCACTATGCCACGAAAACATATGGAGGAGAGGATGTATAGCTCCACCATTCTTGACCTTGGCACTAGATTTACGTGAGCGGTCAGCTTCACACTGCAGCCACTATATCCCCAGGGAAATCACTCTCACTACCCATTGGACAGAAGGCTAGATGGAACCTAGAGCCAATCTGGATGTTATGAAGATGAGAAAAGTCTTCCTCCTACTGAGAATCGAAAATTGGCCATCCAACCCATGGGCCATCACTATACCAACTGAGCTATCCTTCCTCCTGTCAACTAACAGCACATTTGTAAATAACTTTTCAGCAATAATAATGCTAAAATATCCCACCAGTCCAAGCATTGGTCCCAGACGCCAGACACCTGTTGGCAAGCAGATCCAGAACTCCTTTGTATGGGTATTCTTCACTCCCCATAAATATGACATGCTCCAAGGTGTGTGGCAGTCCGTCATCATCATGTGCCTCCGTTGCTACAGAACAGACAAATATACCAACACTACAATACTACATTCTCTTTTTTTGTCGGTAAAACTTTGGTCTCTCACTGTGAGAGAAATACAAAGAATGGAGGTACTTCAAACCAAGCAGCAAAGACAATATCTGGATTCAAGCAAAGTATGATATGAAAGATATACAGAAGTTGTTAATGATTCACAATTTTCAAAATTATTCTCTGTGCCTGTCAAGTACCAAAGGCGTTTCACAGTATGTATGCTACAATGTGAACACTGAACAAAGCTCATTATTTGGCCAATTCATTTGGTTTAGTTATAAATGTTGAGTTGTGTAACAGGAAATATGTCATTATTATGAAACAATGGGACAGTGTTTTTGTGTTCAGTACCAAAAATATGGATTCCACATGTCACAAAGACTGGTCTTGCATTCCTAGCAAATAGCCATAAACTATTAACTTATACAGAAAATATGTTAGTAGAACGGCAGAAATTCCGCAGTAGGTGGACTGGGTAGAATGAAAAGAGAGGAGGTGATGATCAGGAGGGATAAGAAGATAACAGGAAGTCTCATAGTCACTTCTGCAATTTTCCCCAAACACTAAACACAGAACAATACAGCAGTCTGCACCACAGGAGTCTGATACAGTAAATCTTCCTTCAAGACTCAGTGAATGGTTCACATAAACTGCACACACCATTCACATGCTCCTGATACCTTGAAAATATATAAGATTTATAACAGAGAGGACCGGGGAATACCCAAGAAATACCTGCACAATCTGCATTTTCAACCACCTGTTCCCTACACTTATTTTCCTTAATTATGCATGAAGGTAAAGTTTCTCCATGCTTAATTGATTAGGACCCCCAAGAAGATAGGTTGAAGAATGGAGGTATAGCTCCACCATTCTTAACCTCGGCATCAGACGGAACCTGAGTGGTCTGCTTCACGCTTCTGCCACTTTACCACCGGTACCCACTGTGGAGGATGCCGGGTTGCCCCCAGAACTGGTCTGGACGCTGTGGAGGAGAGAAAAATCCATTTCTCCTGATCGAGAATCGAACCCCAGCCGTCCAGCCCGTAGCCCGTTGTTATGCACACTGAGCTATCCCGACTCCGCCTGATATGTATTTAAACCAGAAAATTACTTTAACATTGACTTAACTTACCCAAACAGAAGTATCCATTTACGACTGGACCCTCAACTTCAGCAATGACAACAATCAGCCCCGTCGCATTCGATTTATATTTATGAACGGGTACCAAGTCATTTGCTTTCAATGAACAAATTAATTCGAAGCTTCCACTTCTCCCTCCAGCTGGCGAGTTATCAACAGGAGCCATGTTTCTTATGTGTGACTAACACTGAGCGTAGTTAAGTGATGTACTGAGCACAGTTGAAGTGGTTAAGATAAATGTATTGGCTGTAGGCATGTAGGTGATCCGTGAACAGATTTGCAAGACAGTGCCACAAAATTAGTTAGACGAAAACCCACGAAGACAAGGGCAGGAAACTCGGTGGCACGGATCAACACGGGTGTGTACAGACGGAACAGACCACAAAAGTACAGACCGTGTGTGCTTTGTGACCCGTGTTCGCAAGCAGAAGTATGGCGAGTTTTTCACATGAACCAGGTTTTTGCCCACAGTGTGGTACAATTTTGCCAATGTTAGGCTCCGAGGGCGATGTTAGATGTTATAATTGTAAGCAGACGTTTGGTCCAGAAGGTAAAGAAGTTGCAGTAAGATTCAGAAATTTATTTCGTTTCAAGTACTTTGAGGTTCAAGTTTACCCGCTTTATTCCTAGAGAGCTACAGACTTTCGAAGTCGTGGTAGTGTATGTACTGGAGTACCCGAATAGAATATATATGCATTTTACGTGGTGTGAACGTATTTTGCCTTAGCCTTGGAACCGTTACAAAGTAACGGTAACGAAGCTACAACCACTTTCATCGCAGAAGTAGTCGGACGTCTGAATAGGCGATTGCGAGTATGAACGTAGTTCATAAAAACTTATGACCTTTTTAGCCCAGTAATAAATTTAATTAGTATTTTGCAGCTGAAATGCTGCTGAATGCCAAGGCTTATTCAGGGTGGGCCGACTTCAAGAATGTTTTAATCTGGAAAGTAGATATGGTAGTGGGCATGAACAGATAAGTGGCCAGTTTCTTGTAAAGTCGGGCCTGCTGGGAAAGTGCTCTTTTATGGAATGTAAGATACCAGCATAGTGGGGAAAAAAAAATACATGCCTTTAAACCAGATTTGGCAGAAATGCGAAATAACTGTAGACCAATATTCAAATTGTGGCCCTCTGAGTTATGACACAATGCAGCCTCTTAGGTGGATACTAGTAGTTTCAAAGAACATGCTGCCTCCCTCTTCAGGATCAAAGTGAATGTGACAATGATGTGATCAGGTTATAAAGTTCAAGAACAGTAGGTAAGATAAGGTAAAACTGCCCCTGTGCTCAATGTCATGCCATTTCATTAAGATGTAAGGGGAAGTGGAGGTGTAGCATGACATTCTTGACCATGGCACTGGATGGAAGTGAGTAACTTGCCATGTTAGCCTTGGGGATAAAGCCCAAGGCACAAATTGTCTATGAGGCTGGGTGAATGGGATGCAGAGCTTGCCCCTGTTGGGAGTCAAGCCAAATTCTCTAGCTGTTGAGCCTGTTGCTGTATTGACAGAGCTATCTTGGCTCCCTGAAAAGGAAATTCTGAGCAACAGAGTCCTTTTTAGGGCCGGAAGCAGCGTCATCAGCAGCGACTTGAAGCACAGAGCAAATGATGCTCGAGATGGTTCAAGTTCGTATAGCAACAGGCGTGACCAGAGTGGTTTGAACGGCAGTTGTACTGCGATGTGGAAAGCAAATGGAAAAACTACCACATTATCACTTTTCCTGGATAGTCTCTTTCCAAAAACAGAAGATCGCATTAAGTGGAGGAACTGTTTTGGAAGAGACTGTGGACCTGTCGTCTGACAGATTACTGATGAATGAATAACAACATTTCCTTTAAAGTGACTGAAAATAAAAATTTCTGGACAAAATTTTGTTTATATCTACCCTGCCAATTTAATTAAGCTCTGGTTAGTTTAGGCCCTGCTATGTGCTGACAGATGGACATGAAACTATAGGACGTCTCTGCTACTTGCCCCAGGGCTAAAGCAATGAAGATGTGAAGCTGACCACTCACATCTAATGCTGACACCAAAAATGGTGGAGCTATAACTCCAGTCCCTATATTTCTTCATGCCATGGTGCTTAACTAATTAAGCTCAGGGACAACTTCCCCCAACTACAACTCAAAAATTGTAAAAGTCATTGCAATATGTGTGCAATTTTAAATATTCTGGAAAGAAACAGGACAGCATTTTGCCAACATAAAAATATGGTTTTATGTTCCAGTGTTTTCGGGTTTAGAATGCCATTATGTCATCCATTTTAACTCTCCTAATGTATATGGTGGGTCAAAACAAAAAGCAGACAGTGCAGATGGGTGTGTAGTGGAAAGAATGTGCCCAAATTGCAAGAACGATAAGATGTCATACGCTACTTTGCAGCTACGATCCGCAGATGAAGGGCAGACAGTATTTTACACATGCACAAAATGCAAGTATGTACACAGCCTCTGCCATTTTACAGATTAAGTCATTTTATATGCAGTGAATGTCTTTATGAAGGTTGGATTTGAGATTGTCACAGTGAAGAGTTCTGTCTTCTAGGATATAACACTGTGTAGTCTAGTGAAAGTCAACCAATACTTTGGAGGAACATACATACCACCATCTTCAAGGCCAACAAGTAAGGCAAGCAAGACAGTACAAAGTAGGTACCAAGCAGGGGCTGTTACAAGTTCACCTTTTTCTTTCTGCCTGTTTCATGCTTGACTTAGTCTTTGACCCTGAAAATGGAGGTGGTATGTTCCTCCAAAATGTTGGATGACTTTCACCAAACAGCATGGCTTTGTATGCCAGAATATATAAATTCTTTGTGCTTACAAAACTTTGGGAAGAGTGTGTTTCAGTGTCGGTTCAGTATTGTTCTCGTGTCATCAATTCAAACAGTTGTAAAGCGTACATTGCTTTCTTCAGCTGATATACATACCAGCAAATGGTGATATGTATTGGCAATCTTGTCAAAAGCAAAAGTCACATATCTGCAAGTCCATTAAATGTTTTAATCTTGAGGCTAAATTGAACATGGGGCCACCAGCAAACATGTTTCTGGGGTGAACCAAAAGCAGTGGTTCTGTGTATGCATGCAAGATGAATTAGAAGACGGCTATTACACTTTTCCACAGGTCAAACTGCAGAAGAATGGTGTTGCAGATGGAATTATGTGCTGTTTCTTAATGTTTTTCATGAGCTTTCAGCCTTTATGACCTCCTTAGTACCACAGATTCCCTAATTACATTTAACCAGTTACATAATAGCAATGTTTGGTATAGTGGTAGTGCTCCAGACTGGATTCAGGAGATGCTTGGTTCAGATCTCAGCCAGGAGCACATCCATTCTGATTGAGGATTTTCTTTGTTTCCCTCAGTCCCTTCATGAAATACCATGATTAGGGCATGACCACTTTCTTCCAAATTCTATATCATTAATAACCAATCATCCTGCCATTCAACACTGTTGCTTGAGATGCATTTGTTTTTAATTCACTTAGTGGGGGGTGGAGTCCAGCTGGGTCCACTCGGCACAGCGGCCACTGATTGGCCTATTGTAGCCTGCCCTGGGTGATTATTATGATGGAGAATTTGGTGGAATGAAGATTGGCAGGGGAAACAGAAGTACTCGGAGAAAACCTGCCCCAGCACCACCATGTCCACCACAAATCACACTTGACCAGACCCGGGATCAGACCCAGGCCACCACGGTGGGAAGCCAGCGACTAACCGCTTGAGCTATGGCGCAGCCTTGAGATGCATTTTAGTTTGTGCTTAGATTGCTCTAGTGTTATCTTTAATAGGCAGGCTTATGCACTTCTCTGGTCTTTTATTCAACCAAAGAATGCATTTTCTTTACCAGTATACACCAAAGATGATCTAAGAATACGATAATACTGTAACAGTACAGACTGTCTACCATTTAGATATAACGGCAGGGGCAGGCAAGATGAATTTCAAGACGTCTTCAAGGGGTTAATATACCATTTTTGTATCTCAGATTATCTTGTCTGTGTATAAATTTCTACCTGTATAAGGTTTTCTTCTAATCAAGAGTTCATTCCGTTGTGTGCCAAAGCTATTCAAATATTCTCTATTTATATGACATAAAATTCAGTTAACAGAAGTGTTCCTAAATAGTATGTAGCATGAATTACATAAAGTAAACTGTTGCCTGCCCCATGTGGTGAGCACTGACATAACTGACAGCTTACTTTGTGTATAAATATAGAGTGTGATGTGACATCACATCCACCCCTGATGATGGAGCCAGAGACAGTCTCCAAAACATTAGACACTTATTCCACATTTGCATGGTTAATTGCCTGAGAAGAATTCATTGTGTTCTGTCACTGTAAATGCTTCAAATCATATACAGTTCTGTTTACTTGCTACATATAAGCATACATGGCCATTTTTAGAGAACACAGCATTGATGATTTTTTATGTTGTCATGTTATGTAGTATTTAGGAACAAACTTCTCAACTTTTTTTTGGGGGGGGGTGAATTGGATATTGAAATCCCTATGTATTCTGTGTTTATTAATTTTGCTATGACAATATAATGCATAAAGAACTACGTACATATTTCTCACTAAATGTTTTTTTTTTAAATCTCTGAGAACTTCCGTACACAAACCCTTTAATCATGAATATTCTACAGACAGTAATCTTTAATATGTTAAAACTTATGAGGCGCACAAAATATTTCCTTTGAATGCAGTAATCCCAAGTTTAACATGGGGGTTACATTCTTGGGTTATCCTTTAAATATCAAAACAATGTAGTGCAAGGGCTGGGTCTTTTGGAAAATAAAGGCTTCTGGGAATCAGCCTCTAAAATATACATAGACAAAAGCTCGATGTTCAAAATAAACAAGCACAGCGTGTACATATACACAGAAAGATGCCTCATTTTCTCATGTGTCATATTATTACTGAACCTAACTTTCATTCGTGCCATTACTTCTAGAAAATTTTACTTTGTTTCAGGTTCAAGGAGACGGAAAATTCATGATGGCTGACATTTATGTTATGTTAACAGAAGACAATTCAAAATATGGATACCAGATGTGAAATATGCAAATATATCATATTTATTGTATGTTTAATATTCATGTCTGTACATGAAACATAAAATATTTATAATGTTCATTATATCTAGCTCATACACCAAATCCCCAGTCCACACTGGTTTTTCTTAAAATATCTGAATATGCCAGAAATCTGTAAATAGTTATGTAAAACTTACCCTACTTAATCTGACTCTAGCTCCAGGATATATCCTATACCAATTCTTATCCATTTCTTTCATGTTATAAATGATTTACCCTTATGTTCACAAATATGCATTGCATTTTTATAGATGTTTCCATATAACCTTCCAGTTGTTGCCTGCACTTAATTCTGGCACACATGACCCACGAGTGAAGTTTGTTTACTTCCATGCCAAGATTCAGTTTTTAGACATATTCATTCTTCATTAGCCTAGTGCTGTATCAGTCAACAACCACAATCATTTCCTTTTGAATGAACATCTTTCCCATACAATTCTGTTCTCATAAACAGTCAATCCAGTCTACAACTCAAAGGGTATATGACCAAAAAAAAAAAAGGAAAAGTACATTAAAAAGAACAGTTATAATTAACACAACTCAGTGAAGCACTGCAGTGTGTGTGTCTCATGTCACAAAGTCATTTTAGAAAAGAAAGGTTCTATCTTTCATAAATGAAAATGCAGATTGCAGTTGCCATTCAGTCAAGATATTGGTCTTTTGATGTAAGAGTGTTTATATATCACAAAGGCACAAATATGTATGATAATTAAATTAATAATAATAATAATAAGGTAAATTTGGCCCTGTGCTTAACTATTATTATTAACTATAACTTAAACATTATGACATGAAGAAGTATGGGGTAGTGGATGTGTAGATCCACATATTCTTGACCTTGGCAATAGTTGGAGGTGAGTGGTCAGCTTCACGCCCTGGCCGCTTTACCTCCAGGGAAAGAGTCCCTGGTACCCATTGGGCAGTATCGGTTGGCCCAAGAACAGGTCCAGATGATGTAGGGACTGAAACACCAACCCCTTGCCCTTCCATTTGGTAGCGTTGCTATCCCAGCTCCCAATTAANGAGTGTTTGAAAGTATGTACAATTTAGTCTCATAATTTCTGTAAACTGTTTATTACTTCAGCTGATAAACATTACCTTCTCTTTCACAAGCCAATGTGATAATGGCACATTACGAACCCATGAGTTAGGTGCCTTCAGACTCAGTACATATAGGAATGTCTTTCAATGTACAACTTGCATGAAGCTGCAGAACAGTCTCCAACACAAAGGTCCAAAAGAGATGCTCACATACCGATAAGAATACAGTAGAAGTCTGAAGTAATAAACTCTTGACGGGAATTATATTATGCACCATCCATTTAACCACGTTAAGCATAGTAACATTCTTCTGTTTTAACAGGAGTATGCTTTCTTAATTTCTGCTGGAACGAGTGCTTCTCTCCTTTCTGGATACATATTGTCACGTGTTGGGTATATGCCACGTGACAAATAACTTCACGCCATCTTGGATGTGGCAAATTTATTGAACACTCACTCACACAATTCACAATTACAATTACTGCCATCGGCAGTATCACAGTTACATCCACTGCTCTCGGCAACTGCTAGACTTCTGTTGCACTTAGCGACTTCACGATCCGCAATGTGTCACTCCTGATCTCACACTCTCTGACCACATACTGCTCAGCCGGCTTTTTATACTGTTCCCTTGTGTTACTAGCATTGTCGCGTTATGTCACAGTGGGAACTGCTGTTACATCACCGCAGTGGAGAGGGGCAGAGTGTTGACTGGCCTGTTACTGTAGCTTGCTCAGATGTTGTTATGTCACTGCAACAATGGTTGCCTGACACAGTTGCTCTTCTGTTATGTCACCCCGCGTTGCATAATGATGGAAGGAGTGAGGGTATGTGATGTCACTCGCAAGACTGCAGTGTTCACGTGACCCCCTACTTCCTGTTGCGCCATCCATGTCACAATATAAACATACATTTGACAATGTGGGTTGCCCACCAAGTTCTATTCTATACGAGTAAAATGAGTACTGGTAATGTAGCAGTTTCATGTCTTGATTCATTAGGATGGAAAGAAGAGGGACAGTAAGAGCCTGTTTCAAATTCTTTCAGTACATGCACATCACAGGAAATAAAGAAAACATTCAAAACATTATTGTATTTTCTCCATGGTTATCCATGGCATGGTTGCACCATTTGTCACATGTAGGACCAGTCCAAACTTCCATCCCCACCTAGACTGAAAAACAGTGTAGGGCAGAGGTTAAGGATGTCAGTTTCCTGCATGCCTTTGTGTAGAGCAAGTTGTCTTGTAACAGCCATACTGCACTGTCAGGTACAGATCTATTCTCTGTAAGCTGAGAGTTACACATCTATCAAGCTACTACTTTCCCTCAACATCTTCTCTTGGTCCCTTTTTACTAGACATATTTCAGGAACAAGTCTTGAAGATGTGCAGAATGAGTTTCAGTGAATGTCCCATGGAATCATGGGCCAGATGAGTTCTACTTGCATGCAAACAAAACCAAGTAGAGCCCGAAGCAGCAGTTAGCTGAGCTAACAGAAACTGCAGCCATCATCAAATTACTGTTTACTTTGACATCTTTCAAGGAACATCTAAACATGCAGAACATTTGCATTATTATTAATGCTTGTTTTACATCCCACCATTCCAAATATGCTGGGAAGTTCTTGAATAGCTACAAAATTGGTGGCTTCTCAAGAAGGGTTCAGCTCCATGAAGCTACTTACATCCCACAAAAGGTCCTTGTGAAAATAAGGACTTCTGCATATTCACCACTTCTCCATGTCCATGAACTTCTAAGTACTCCTGCTCACAAAACAATAGTGCACAGCATTGTGTGTATCATCTCATTTCTTGTGGTAGCAGTAGTACTTTCTCCTGAAGACTGAAGACTTGGTCATAACTGTAAGATGGCATGGTATGTGCTGTGTTTTATCAGTGATATGCACAACTGATGAACACTGAGAAGACTTAGCATGTCCTAGCAATATGTACAGTGTACAGATCAGCAACAGCACTGTAATTACATGCAGTTACGAATGATGTGTAAAAGGTGTCAATAAATCCAAATCATCCAATCCAAAACCCGTTTATATATCCCCCCAGTGACATATTGCAGTTTCAACACACATGATATGAATGAATGCCCACTTAGGTCAAGAATGAACTGACTTCATTTAAAAAAAGTCATATGAACATGATTTAAAAAAATTCTGTATTCTCATTTACATATTAACAAAGTAAGAATGAACCAACTTTCACTTAAAAAAAACAGTCATATGAATGTGATTAAAAAAATCTGTACTTTTACATATTATTAACAAAAGTGTCCTGCTGACAAATAAAAACAAAAAACAAAATAAATGGTAAACTTTTACTTAAACATCACTCTTTTACTGCAAGAATATTTGTGTACAAATAATATGTTTTTGGACATTATACATCAGCTTGTTTTTATCTAAAAACTGTCCCATTTAATGTTGTGCTTTGAAAGATAAACAGAACAGTTTTTAGATAAAGACAAGAATGATAAATGATGTCCAAAAACAAAATATTTGTACTAATGTACCATCGTCACAAACTTTTAAATCTTTTTAAGAATACTTGTGCCCAATCTCTCCACCATCCTAAACACAGCCAGGCAGTTTAATACCCATGTAACATCACATACCCATACTGTTATATAACACACTTTACATCTGCGGCAGCTGATCAATTGGAGTTGCAAATTTAAAGTCCTCTGGAAAAAGCTTCGCTGCGTGAGGGTACATCAGTTTGTACGACTGGCGGATTGTCACATCAGCCACACCAGCAATATCTCCAATTTCCTTCTGGCTGCGTTTATCTTCAGAGGCCTGCAATCCAGAAGTCAAACCAATGCTGCAGATGGCCAACTAACAGAAACATAAGCTACAGTAACAAAACTTAAAACACTGCCTATTTTACACACAGAATGGGCCACGCCATAGCTCAAGCAGTTAGTCGCTGGCTTCCCACCGCAGCAGCCCGGGTTCGATCCCAGGTCTGGTCAAGTGGGATTTGTGGTGGATGGTGCTGGGGCAGGTTTTCTCCGAGTACTTCGGTTTCCCCTGCCAATCTTCATTCCACCAAATTCTCCATCATCATAATCACCCAGGGCAGGCTACAATAGGCCAATCAGTGGCCACCGCCATGCTGAGTGGACCCAGTAGGACTCCACGCCCCACTAAGCCAATTTAAGAAAAAAATTTTTTTACACACAGAATACTATGGATAATGGATGACACCTAACCTAATAAAGATAAAAATAATAACCATTAATGCTCAGTGTTACCATGTTACTAATTTCTTTAGAGAACGATGTTCTGCGTAAAATTTTAGATCTTTATAATTTCCTATCATCTCAAATTTATCTTGCCTGCATACAATAATTCATCTGGTATAACCACCAAAGTGAAATCACTTTACACACTCATACACGTGACACTATATTTACTCCAAATTTAGATAAAAACTGCAATGAGAAACCTTCCATGTAGTAGTTATCACTGTTTCCTGGGTATACCTTTTGACTTTTAAAACAGAGGCTGTTATGTTGCTCAGAAACTTGAACAGCCTTCTACAAGACTACATGGCATCAACATTCCACATGACACCAGTCTTCATAGTCACTGGCATGAGAAGCTCAAGTCACACATTGTTTGAGTTTTCCAGACTTATAGAGTCAATTCCATATAAAAAGGCCAGTTACTCAGTTGATCTATAAATTTCCTATCCTGAGACAGACAAATCCAGTCCATGCCCTCTCATCCTGTTTTCTACTTTTTTTAAGAATTTATTAAGAGGCAGAATATGTTGAGTACCACTAAAAACACACAATTCTGTATAATGCTTAACTGCACTAAAAATATTTACATCTACAAACAAACAAACTCCATGGTTTTAGTCCACAATTAAACACTATCGACCAAGCGACCACCGCTTGTTGGCAAAGTTAGTGACAACTTTAGAGGATAGAGGGTGTTGCGTGGTCAGCGCAACAAACCCCATGGCCGTTAAATATTTACATCTACTCTGCACGTAAAATAAATGTGAACATGACACATCAGACAAACTCCATATGGAATACCACAGCAACAACTGACCAAACGTGCTGCATGCAAACCTGTGAAGCCATATATATTGCAGCCGCTGCAACTGAAATGGGTGATCGACCGGGCACAATGTCAAGCTCCACTGCTTTCCTAGCAATGTGTGTTGCGGCACGCTGAACCATGTTGGGGAGTCCTGTATCAAAGTGAAAAAGACAGTTTTATCCCCCATTATTCATTCCTTGCAAATCTGAAAATCATCAACTTGATACTGGAGATGGAAGAAACAGCTCAGGCTCCCGAAACCCATCTTCTTACATATACTCCTTATCATACTCACAAAGAGATTTCTTACAACTCACGTACCGACAGCACCACATTTACTTTACTTTCAGCTCCAGCTCCAGGTTTACATGAGGTACAAGCATAAGAGTCAACTTACAGCACATGAGGAATCAGCATATTTCACTTCAATTACACAAAATGCTATTTGTGAATTCTACATGGTACTATGCAAAATTATGACAGTAACTTCAAAGCATAACTGGGAGGAGGGAAAGAATAACAATGATAAAAGGCTGATATTTTGTTGCTTTAAGTTTTAATCAAAGTAAAACTAAAGAACACAGGCGACTGCACACTGACAGAACTTACCGAGGTTGGAACAGAAACGTGACATAAAGTCTCCTGTTGTAATAAGGTCCACACTGGTTTCAAGAGCCTTCAGAATCAACTTAAAGCAGCGTCCAATTTCTTTCTTGCTGATCTTACTGACGGCACATATTTCCTTTTAAAACACAATAATAATAACAATAATAAATATGAGCTGCAATACAATGCATGGCTAAAAGAATGGGTTTAGTTTAACATATCCTGTTGTGTGTTATTTACAAAGAGATATAATTTGGGACAGCTGCATAACAAATAATCAAAACGAAACAAACTAGACACTACCGTGTCAAAATTTATTTTTTGGTGGTATCACTACATGTTTCAACCCTTTTCCTGGGTCATCTTCAGGCATACATGAATTCTATTTATCTTCTGAATTGCATCATTAATCAATATCAATTCATATTGTGTCTGTATAGTTCAAGTTTGAGTTTGAGAGAGAACAGCTACAGCACAGCAATAACACTCACCATGGGGATCTGAATATCCCAGTCCATGTATAAACAATCTGAGTGGGATACCCTGAACATGTTCAGCGTTCACACGTTTAACAGAATATACTCATTTTCCAGGAAGGTCAAAAAACCAACACAACCTATATTCTGAAAAAAAGATCCCGGCAAGCAGTCACCCCACGGCACAATATCACTACCATAGGGGAACAACAAACAACACAAATATGATATGTAGCAGGCACAAGGCTTAAACAGAATTTGTAATATTGACTACAAATACCTTAATAACCATTGGACTTCTATCCATTTAATATCAAGTTTAATGTCTAGTTTTAATTATTAGTATAGAATAATGATAGAGATACAATATGAACAGGTTGATTAATGATGCAATTCAGAAGCTAAATAGTATTCGTGTATGCCTGAAGATGACCCAGGAAAAAGGGCTGAAACATGCAGTAATACCACCAAAAACTAACAAAAATGAACACTGACAAAGTAGTGCCTATTTTGTATCTTTTTGATTATTTGTTGTGCGACTGTCCCAAATCATATCTTTTCATAAAATCTAACATGACCACATTCTGAGCCAAAAAGAATATTTTCTTAGCCTCTTTTCCACTTCTGTATCAACTTTCTCCAGTATAAAACATTCAAACCATTAATGGAGTTATGAAATCTACTATGCATATCATACCACTTGATGCCAATCCCAGTTTTTGTTAAATAACAAATTTCTGCATGTCAAAATGGGATGGATGTTGCCTTACTTAGGGGAATGTGTTATTCAGTTAAATACAGTACAGAATTCTCTTATCACATAACACATGCCTAAAATTGTGTAAAACCATCAAATATGTTGCAATTTATTACACAGAATGGTAATTTGTGCCATCAAAGGTCAAAATCAGAAATCTTGAAAATGATTACTCAAAACATCAGACTTGTTACTAAGAAAAAAACATAACTTAAGTGCGGTGTAATACACAACATACGTGGATCGACATAAATGCAATCTGATACACCTACACAAGTAATGAGAAGACTGAGTGAGGATGGTGGACTAGGTCAGAATATATAAGTTAATACTGAAATTACAAAAAGAATACAGTCCTCGTGAACAACCAACACACCTTAAATGTACGTGGAACACCTTCCTGTCGGCACGCAATGTACAGACATGCCGAGGCGATTGCATCATTAGCTCTGCCCTTCAAATTCTTCCCATCGTGTACTTGCTTAAACAGATTATTGGCACGATCAACAATGGTCTTCGGTAAATTTATACGGTCCGCCATGCTGGTGATTTCTCGGAATGCATTGATTAATGCTCTGTCAGAACTACTCATCTGGAAAAGATGACATTCATATTTTGAGTGTGGATGTATTTCTGAGCCTGCTTGATTTTCAGATTTCTCACTCACAGTATTTCAACTTGATAATTGTAGTTAACATAAATTCATAACACTTGCAAAGAATTATATTTTTCCAGTTTGAGAACTGGAAATTAACTGAACTGGCTCACATATCGCCAAAAGTGTTCTCAACCAAATAAAGACTTTTCTTCTCAACACTTTTCTCTACGAGTATTATGTACCAATTCCCTTCTTCAGTCTTTGGCCCTAGTAGAATCTATTTTGTGTGTGCATTGCACAGTTCAACAGCTGCATGACTCCAATCATTATTCATTACCCCAATTTTAGGGCTTAAGGCCTGCCATGAATTTCAGCGTTAATTTCTTCTGAACTGGTTACTAAAAACATAAATCGCATCATAGTCGGATATAATGACTACATATCAAACATTCAAAGGGAGAACTGTAATATAAAAAGTAAAAAACCTTCAATCTAGGTATGAACTTCTCAGTAACAAAGAAAAATGTTATGTGTGATCATGAGATAACTGAATCATCCATTTATATACTGCAGGACTTAATGGAATATTAAAATATTCTTCAGCAATATGCTATGGCAATGAAGAGATATGGGCAGTGACTACAACTGATTGCCATTCAATGTGGATTCCAAAGTGTCATGAGGATCTACTATACTTTGTTAAAAGTTAAAGTTGAAAATCTGAGGGTCCCAGTTATAGACTTTCAGCCATAACTTTCCATATCCTTATGCTCCATCTGATTATCCAGGGTTATTTGTAAGTCCATGAAACATTTTAAAAATTCACAACAAATAAACTATGCATTGGATCATGGTAATTCTTATGCCGATAGAGAATGAATCTCTTAATTTTTTTTAAAAGCCCGCATATATAGTTGCCATAGATCTCAGGGACCTTCGCAGCTGTATCACCGCTGCTGTGGCACTGGTCTACCATGATATGCTGACACAGGTGTGGGACGAAATGGATTATCACATAGATGTCCGCCGTATCAGCAAAGGTGGACACATTGGGCATCTGTGAACTATGGGGGAAAAAAAAAAAATGGCAAGTTTATCTCTATTTCAGTGTAATAAAATTTGGTATCCATTGCGTAGTTTACTTATGTTAATTTTCAAAATGTTTTGAATAACTTATGAATAATCCTGTATAATGATATGGCATAAAAAAGTAAAAGTTGTTTTAACTAATTAAGCACTATGCCATGAAGAAGTATTAGGAGAGTGCATGTATAGATCTGCAATGATATGGCATAAGCCCTACTAAATCTCGCAGAACTTAAAAATGGCATAACTTCACGTGTGAGGGAAAAAGAATGATGTAAGTATACTTGGTGGTACAAGGAATGTGCTCCCTCATCCATAAATTAACACATGCTCCTTTATTTTTGTTAGGTAGATCATTGGCTTTTTGTACAGGCTACCAAATCTGACCTAGGTCAAATAGTAAAGCAAAGTGACAATCCAAAAAAAAGTCTCTTTCTGAATGCATTTCAAGCATATAATAATTTTCATGTGTTGCTGAAGGTGCCTGTAGCTACCTTTAGCAATTCTCTGGGCATATCTAGACCATCTGTTACAAATTTCTTTATTGCAAATTGCTAGTGCACTTCAAACAAGGTAAGTAAGGAGCAGAGTTGCTGGGAGTAAAAGTGTCAACCTAGGAACTTACATAGTTTTGACAAGGCGAAATTATAATTAAATCATTACTCACTTCCTCAAAAACTTTTTTACAAAATCCAACAAAATACCCACTCATTCCACGCCTTCTTTAAACTGCACTGCTCAAGGCAGAATAATTTAAAAAATTTCAGAAGACAAAAGATCAGTTACAGCTTCCCAGAAGTCATTGTGTTTACCAATATAATTTTCTTTAACTGCATCCTTACCACTGTAAGAGATAATAGTTACTGTTACCTTGGGTTCAAATCTGGTATGCTGATGGTTCCAAGATAAATAAGAGCACTGGAGCTGGTGTGTTATGCTATGGCACGAGGCAGAAACTTAGTTTCAGCTTTGGGCAGTACATGACAGTATTCCAGGCAGAAGTATATGCCATTAAGGCATGTATTATGGAGAATCTAGATAGGAACTACAGAAACAGGAACATCTACATTCTATCTGACAGCCAAGCTGCACATAAGGTGCCTGACAAACATCAGATCAACTCAAAATTGGTCTGGGATTGCCACCAAACTCTCATGGAACTGGCCAAACACAACAGGGTACAACTAACATGGGTACCTGGGCATGAGGGTATTGCTGGAAACAAAACAGCAGACCAATTAGCTAAGATTGGTGCTGAACATCCAGTCACAGGACCTGAACCAGCTTGTGGCATCTCTATAGGAGTTGCCAGAAAGGCAATCAGGGACTGGACAAATATGAAGCTCAAGTTCTTGACAGGACTCAGGGAAGCAAAGGGACTCATATGAGGACCCTCTGCTAAAAGAGCAAAGGAACTGTTGCAGTTAAACAGGAACCAGCTACAATGGGTTGTGGGACTAATTACAGGACACTGTGACCTTAAAGCACACCTCATCAAACTGGGACTAAGTAATGGTCCCACTTGTGAGAGGTGTCAAGAAGAAAATGAAACAGCCACACATATCCTGTGTGGATGTGAGGCCTTAGCTTATTTAAGATTACATCACTTGGGTCAGTACTTCATGGAACCAAGTGACTATTTTGAGGTCCCCACATACAAAATCCTGTGCTTCATTCAAAGCGCAGGTTTGCTGAGGGGATTATCAAAAGAGGAAGCACAGTAGATCACTGTAGGTCGCAGTGCAAAGGCCAAGAAGGCCCACCCCTTATACATACATACATTCATTCATACCTTGTGTTCAAACTTTTATCTACAGGGCGAGCCCCAAATTCAACAGCATTGTCGTAGTAAGAAATACTTGTCAGGACTTAAACAGCAGGCAATTATCCTAATTGGCATATTTACACCATTCAAGAACTGCTGAGCCACAGAAATCTGCAAACATAGTGATTACACAACAATAAGGAAAGAATCCGTTCCCTGTGCCATGCACAGCCACAAAACACCCATTGCTAGACAACACACGCGACCAACAGTATAGGAATAGTGTTTTCTATATCTGTGGATGGACCGTTGCTATGTAACGTGCACTGTGATGTCACACAACAGTACGTGGCCATCACATGACATTTCCTGAAAGTGCGGTGACATCACACAACAGTAGTGGGTAGCAATCATGTGACATGTCTTTATGATGATGCGTTGTCTATCCTTTGGCTATATAAATGAGCGTCACAGTTCAGTCAGTGCTCGGTGCAAAACAGCCATGGGATGTTCATAGTGAAAGAAGACCTGAATGTATGATTGGAAGGCTTTATGAGTGTGATAGTCAGTGACAGTGAGTGATAGCTGACAAGTCAGCCAGTGAAGACTTATTGTGTGAATGGAAGGCTTTATTTGGAGTGTGTGATTCAGTGAGACTGAAGACTAGTACAGATAGTGAAGAGATCAGTGTGGAGTGATTGTAAATTGTGTAAACCCACAATAGTGTAATAATTAATTGTAGTTACAACCTACAGGTTGTTAATAAATACAATTACCAATCCGAATCCTGTCTTTAGTCACTAATACACATGACAATATTATGCTTTTGTTGTTTTTCTTCTTCTTTTTCGTGTTTTTGCTGTTGTGTCAGTTATGGAAGATCTCTACTTTGATTCTCACACATTCAAGACATTCTAATGTTTGCTTTGAAGTTAACTTATACACCGTGAATAAACAAATACAAATTTAAAGGCCCATAAGGCCACACCACAACCACCTGCATTACTTCATTGAAAATAACATTCCCCACATGTACCTAACATGAGCAACATCATGTTAAATTCATGTGTACCTAAGTAATTCATGTAATATTTAAACTGGCTGAATTCTATCACAAAAAATACCAGCATTACAAAAACAATGTATGACTGATAATACAAAATACAATTACTTACAGTTCTACGGTTCTGATATTTTGAAACGCCGAACCCATCAAAGGAAGCATCTCCACGCCCAGGCCCTATCATTGTCGATAGATCAGAACCATTAAGCAGTGGATTTTCGGGGCCACCGACTCGAGATGGGTCCGCTCCAGCTTTTTCATTGCTGAATGTTCGCCACTCGGAACCCACATCAATTACCCTGAAATGAATTGCGTAATAACATACACTCTCGTAGCTGTGTTTGTGTTTGACAATGTCAATTTTACTAACCTGTCACCGACCACAAGGCCACATTCGGAACATATTTGATCGCCAGCTCTGTAATCTTCGATCAGAGGAGCATCTGGATGAGCATAGCAGCATATTTTATTGGCGTCATGTCTAAGGAAACAAACATACACACCAAATTTGGAAAAATTGGATTAAACTTCAAACAAATATGAATAACCAACTTGTACGGGTCACATATTACATAAGAAAACTTCACACAGGAAAAGAATCTTTGCTAACACATTTATGATAAAATAAAAACCTACCTAACGGAAGCAGCCATTTTCATCCACCTTTCGCGAGTGACGAAATCGACTAAATAAACGGAAACAGATCACCTCCCTATGTCGTATACTCTCGTATCAGTCCGATCGGTCCGATGAGTCCTATAAATATATCACAGGACATGAAGCCGTCAGGTTCGCCAACATAATCCATACAAACTCAATCTTGTCGATCTTGTACAAGGAACTGCTCAAGTATCCGTGACTCCCACAATTACAGAGTGGTGCACGAAATGATCCAGGTGTGGGAACTGCCCATATTCAATAAAATGTGGCAACGCAAGCTTCATTGCTTAGCAACGACGAGTAAACAGCGGTTGCTAGGCAAAGCGAGTAAACAACGGTTGCGAGGCAAAGCCTACAAGAATACGGACAGTGACAGGTTTTCTATATGTCCGACTCTAGGTTATATAAGAAGATACATGGAGTGGAAGATATAGTGAGGGGTGAGTGAGGGTTGGTAGAGCTGACAGAATTGACAGGAGTAGGAGTTGAGTCAGAGTTGGTGAGTGTGTATGTGTGTGTGGAAAAGTTACCGTTGTGTTCGTCAAGAGCGACTCGACTGAGGAGAGTAGTGAGCTTTGTCAAGGCAGGAGAACAGCTACGTGTTAGGAGGTCGGATTGATCATTGAGTAAGGAGTGAGGTCGACGAGTGAGAACTTGTCTGTTCGACAAGATTCGAGATTGGATGTGAAATTTGGATTGTGCGTTACTGAGTGAATTCTTGTTATGTCTTAGGCAACATTGCTTGTGAATTCAGTGCGGGCAGTGAGTTGTGGCTTATTATCATCTAGTCTTATACGTCAATACTCGGCTGGGTTGTTGAATCTGTAAGTGTCGGGCCAGAGATGGCTGGCGTCCGTGTGCCGGGGTAACAGGCATTCTGGGCCGAAAAACGAGCCGCTCTACAGGCCGAATTTAAAGAAATTATTAAGCAGTACCCCGATGCCGAAACTCAATACAGGCGCTTATTCGACATCCTGTGCAGCACTGAGGACGTGGCCGGCTTCACAACTGCTGCGATTGGAGAAAGTGCAGAATGGGCGGCAATAGTCAGCGCCGAAGACGACAATAGGATTAATTACTGCAAGGCCCACTCCGGCAAGACGCTGTTCAATGCGCTCTATGGCAACTATACAGTTACGCTAAACGAGCTGAAGTCCCTGATAAAAGCCAGCTCATCAGGCACAAAAATTCCAGCCCGGGAGGAAGGCTTCAAAGAAGTCCGGAGGCGGAAACGACAAAGTACCGCTGAATCCGCTCCGACTCCAAAGAAAACAACGACAGCCGCGGAAAGGAACCCCAAAACAGAGGTTGCCACCAAGAACTACTTCGCCCACCTCAGGGCGACAACGATGGAAACGGACACTTCTGGTGCAGAAGCCACTACGCTGGAGGAGGAAACCTCAGGTAAAGCAGGCAGCCCCCCCAGTAATTCTCACGTCCACAGTGAACCTCATTCAGTTGCAGAAGCATCTGAAAAATGTGGTCAAAGGCGACTTTGAGTTCCGCAGTACCAGAAACGGGACCAGAGTCCTCACCAAAAGCATGGCGGATTTCGAAGCCCTCAAGTCCCATCTATCGAACAACAAACTTTCCTATTTTACCTTCTTTCCCAAGTCCCTAAAATCCATAAAGGCCGTAATCCGTCACCTCCCTCACAATATCCCTGAGGAGGATATACTTGTATCTGGTGGACTGGTGACCCTGGGATTTGATGTGGTCAGCGTCAATCAGATGACAACCACCCGCGGGTCGCCTTCAGAAGAAAGGACAGCAAGAAACCTTCCGCTCTTCCTTATCACCCTACCCCGGACGGCAAAATCGCAAGACATTTTCCATCTACAAAGCCTTTGCCACATTTCCATTCGAGTTGAGGCATATAGAGCACAGAGTGGCCTTACGCATTGTGACAACTGCCAATAGTTTGGCCACGTCTGGGCCAATTGCAAGCAACCTCCCCGTTACATGTGGTGCGGGGATGGCCACCTGCACAAAGAATGTCCAGAGAAGGAGAACGCTGCCTCCACTCCAGCTTCTTGCAATTGCGAATTGAAGGAAGGAGAGAAGCCCGATCCCGCCAACTATCGGGGCTGCAGACACGCGAGGGAGGAACTGCAGAGGAGGAAATCGCAGAGAGCACCCAAAACTACAACGGGAATGGTGCTCTCCTCGAATATCGTTACCCCTGGAGTCTCCTTCACGGCGGCGCTCCGTGGCAGCACATCGCAGGAGCAGCGACCTCAGACTCTCCAAGTTCCAGTGGCAGTTCCACCAGAAGCCACGAAACCGAGCGTCCCGGCCCTTGTACAGGAAAAAAAAAACAGATCAGTCAACTCAGGCTACTCATGTAAACAGTCCATCTCTCGACAATATGTTGAAAGTAGTGATTGTAATACAGCAGATTATGACAGAGGTCAGTGGTGCAGTGTCCGAGGAGGAAAAAATAATGGCCATTACTAAAATTGTTCTAAACCTAATGAAACAAAATGGCCACTATAGTTCATAGGCCCCTCAAAGTCATAACATTTAATGCGAACGGCATTGGGAGGCAGCTTTATGAGCTCAGTAAACAGCTGCAAGACCTGCACGTAGATGTGGCCCTGTCTTCAGAGACACATCTGAAAACTCATGAGAGCTACTTTATTCCAAACTAGCTGTACCCGGCCATGCGTTGCTGTGGCTCAGTCTGGTTAATTGGAAAAGAAAGAAAAGAGAAAGCGCACGTTTCTAATATGTTTAATTTCACAATGCTTGTGGGTATACAATATTTTTTGTTGTTCCATTGTCTGTGCAGATATAGAGATTGTCTGGTTTGCCGACTCTAGAACACGCAACATATAACTGTCCATGTGAGAAGCAACTGTAACCGAACCATTGAAATCCTTCCCCCCTCTTTTTATTTCAGTAGTTTACGTATAAAGTAGAATTGTGAGAATTACAAAGAAGCATAGGTTAAGACACAGTCAGAACAAGCAGATAGACCGAACTTGCGCGGACAAGGACATCTGTTAGTTCTTGTTTCCAAACATCTGGTGCTGCTTCGAAAAATGGCAGAAATGATACTTATTGGAACCCCCACTGAGTTTCTTTAGAAATTCAGAAGTTGACTTACGGCGGCGAGCCACTTTGAGAATTCGAGACGTGACAGTCGCCACCCGTCATAAGTCAACAGTGGGAGGGCCAGGAGTTCATTAACGACCCCTCGTAAGTTACATCTCTGTCAATTTTGCCGTTTGAAATTTTAGGCCGAAACTGCTTCTAAAACAATCGTGCATTGGCCGGAACCAAAATTAAGCCAACTCCTCTTATTTGAATCCACCTATCCGAGAATTTAGGAGGAGAAGAGAGGAGGCGGATACAATTAAGTTAGGACCTCTGGCTCGGCAGAGAGTCCAGTTTAAGATTAAGAGTCTGCTAAAAACCTTTGAACTTGGCGGAGGTAAAACCCGCGAATACTTGCGTGTTAAGATAAGTGATTTGAGCAAGTGCAGCACCGGCGGCTTGGAAGCCGAGACTAAGCCTTATAGTGTAGATTTTTGACTCCGAGTGACTGTGAGAAACAATAAAGTGTTCCAGTGGCAAAGTGCATTGTGTTGGCCAGAAGTGCTTCACCCTCCTTGTCCGAGCCTGACCCTTAGCCGAGCTGAGGAGAGAACTCATCGCCAGGAGCTAGTCAAACCCATCGCCAGCTTCCACCCCACTCTCGCCTTCCCTCCTTTTAAAATGAATCGCAAACAGCACCTAGCTGCTTGCTGGCGCCCATAATATCAGGTTTGATGTTGAAATTCCAAACCCGTAATCAGCAACGGAAGGAGGAAGCGGTGGAGTCGGAAGAAGCGGTGGAGCCTGGTCAAGCCGGAACCAGCCACGACCTAACAACTTCAACGGAGGCAGCACCAGGTAGGGCAGCCAAAGTGACAAGTGGCAACCACCTTGTGGGTAAGAAGCCTTCACAAAGGGGTGGGCGGTTAGACAACCCGTGTCTAGATCTAAACCGCACAATTCTAAAGATTGGCCCTGAGCTTTGTTGATGGTGATTGCAAACGCCAATCGAATTGGGAATTTCAATCTCTTAAATTGATATGGCACATCCGTTGGAATCATAGGAATGCGAGGAATGAGGACATCTTCACCTTTGAAAGGTCCTGTCAACATTGTTGCTTCTACGACGTTGCTCGATAATTTTTTACTGCAAGCCGCGTGCCGTTGCAAGGCTTTGGCTGGTTGATATTTCGCAACATGATAATTGGCACGCCTATTTTCAATTGCAGTACGTGCGGTGGCATCCCTGGCAGATCGAGTGAATTCAAAAATTCTGTTGGATAATTAACTGCTACATCTGCTTCCACAACAGTGTCGACGGACTTGTATGTGACTGCCTCGCATTGAATGTTAGACTGAATGACATTGTTAAGTTCGTAGACGTCTTTGTTCTTGGCCTCAAAAAATGCCCCTCGTCTTCGTCTCCTTCTGATTGTTATTATGTTATTATTATTACGAAGAGGAAGGGCACAGCGCAATCGTTACTGGCCCTAATGTTGGTTCCCACGCTCCCCAAGATGGACATGGGGTATCCAAGCGAGGAGGATGAAACTACACTCAGTTCGTTGGCTTAGATAAGAACAAATACAATTTTAATAAAAAATATATAACAATACATGAATAACAAACGACACATTTGACCAAGAAACTAATGCAAGCTCATTTAGAACAAAACAAATTCCCGTCGGCACCACTTGTGTCGACACTAGACATATTAGGACGTTAAACACTCAGGCTATACAAACACAAGTTTAATTCTGAAGAACTACCAAACCAAATCTAATAACGCGCGTCGCAAGCGATCAACAACGGCTAGCGACCGCGGGCAGTCCTTACCGGCCAGCCAGATAGCACCAAAAGGGAATTTAGAACAAACCCAGCCGAAACCAATTATTCCACAATAACCCTGCTGGCTAGTAACCGATCTTCCAAGTCAACTTGGTCTACACGACTGCACTGTACAAGTCTCCCCTTCACGAGAGGGTACATGGGACCACGTGACTGACGTCAGGATACTGCATAGTGGGGTTGGAATCCGTCAAGGGAAACATTATGACATCATACGTGAGCGAGCTAAACCTTAGAACGGCTCAAGCTTAGGAATATTTGATTGCACATATGACAAAAGATCACTCGTGTTGTAATTTTGTTCATGACGCAATTCTACATTGAACGAAGCAGTAGCAGATCGATTCGGTGATGGCATTCCCAATTGATTGAGAACTTTGTTCGCGATTTCTAAACACAAATCTTCAATCATTATCAACGCTTCGTTGTAGATTTCTCCTGTGAAATCCATGTTCATATTGGAATTTTCCTTGCGTATTCGACGGAAAATATCTTCAGACATGTGCGATTTATATTTCTCCCATAACTCTGTTGGAGATGAAGGAGAGCAGGCGGTCAATATGATTGCAAACAATGCACGAATTTGATGTGGATGTGACGTGTTGCACGCGTCAGTAATGCATACATCCCAGTGTCGGTTGTTCTCCAGTAAATTCAGAGCTTGACATGCACTGTGGAAAGTGGCATGTGTAATGCCGTTGACAATTCTCAATTGCTGGAAAGACGGACCGGGCGGCACATTTACCAACAGCATGCGAAGAAAGAAGCATTCATCTTGATTGGTATGCACGGTGTACAGTCTGCCTATCGTAGTTTCTTTGAATATGCCAGTTTGTCCGTCGACTCGTTCTCCTCGTTTGCGTCCTTCAAATGATCTTCTACTGGCATTCCATGTGTAATACGTAGGCACTTCCGAATACAGCAGTGTTTTCACAAACGCGTCATTTTGACATAACACGAAGAAAGCAGTTAACGTTGTAGCCGCTGGATTCAGGGCTATTTGTTCCACATTTGCAGTTGTGAAATAAACGCGTTGTCCATTTTCTAGATGTACTGCTAAGTGAACAACAGTTGGACTTCGTTTATGTATGGGAAATGAAATAATTCGCCATACAGCTTCATTGCTGCTTATGTATCTTCCAGCCTGATACTGTGCGATTTCATCGATATGTATGACCGCATTCCTATCACTTCTTTCTCGTTGCACGCCAAAAACTGCCATGTCGCTGCCTTTATTCACGTACTTACAAATGTATTTGATCGATTTAACGGAGTTGCAGTATTCCACGTTTATGTGCGCTTTGTATGTTTTTGATAGCAAAGGTGAATATGGAACAACCCACCGGTTATCCACTTCGATGTCACCGTTTTGCATTTGTATGGTTGCTAATTTACCGCCATATTCTGCTGATCTTCTTCTCTATGAAGGATATCCATCGTTTCCTGTAACTGTGTTGGATAGTAATGCTCGAGGATATCGCTTAGAGCATTTTCCGTCTATCATGCATGGTTAATTTGGATTCAGCTTACGGCAAGATCCATGTATCACATTTTTCGTCACAGCTTCATGCAAATCCTTATCGACGTCGGCATCGGGTATTTCAGCGCATATTACATCGTCGATTTCGTTTGAAGTGATTTTGTTATAGAGCCAGATTAGTATATGTGCGTGTGGCAATCCTCTTTTTTGCCATTCCACTGAGTACATCCAGCAGTGCACACACCCAAACACTTCATATTTTACCATGAAATCCATCAGCGATTTCAGCCTCTGTCTCAAAACACGTGCTGTGATGTCATGCCTATCCACGGGCGATTGCCCAGGAAGTAAGAGCTGTTGTATATCATTCCAAGCTGGATTGCACTTGAATGTAATGAATAGGTCTGGACGCCCGTAGTGACGAACATATGCATTTGCATCTTGAGCGTACTCATGCATATGACGTGGACAGCCTGTGTATGAAGATGGCAAAACGGTTAGTTTTCCAACGTTAGTTGTATTACCGTCATTTACAACTGCATCTGCAAATGAACGTATTCTTCAGGGCGAAGCTTGGTCTGATTCAAACGGATGAATATCAAACGTTCTGTTTCGATTTTTGCATACATATCTACGATGTATTGGTGAAACAATTGACGGCATTTCAAAATGTGATTGTCTTCATTCTCTCGAATCATTAATCGGTATGAATAATAGTTCATTGCGCTGCATTTCATATTTGTTTCTTCGCCACTGACTGGATTTATCATCTTAACGTTGAAGTGATATCCATCGGCACCATCCCAAAAAATGATTGGATATTGCAGGGCATCGTAGCATCGATGAGTTTCTGCAACTTTTGTCAATTGATCGTTTCTCCGATGAAGAACAATATCTCTAGGTTGGAACTGATCTCCGACTATATCAATTGCTACTTCGTCTATAGTTGGAGCATTGAATCTTCGCACATGCTGTCCAGCAGGCGTTTTGTCAGCATGAATAACAATCTTGTGTGTATCAGATAGCATCATGTCAATTGCTGTTTTGAACAAACGCACTAAATTGTTTTTTTTTATCGTGCAGAAGCTCTTGCAGTTGGGAAGCGATGGACCTTTTTATGCCGGTAGAAATTCCGCAGCGTGCATTCAATTCATCATTGCCATCGCCGATGAAATACATTTATAGGAATTTATGTTGACCATCTGGGAACGGAAGCAGGGAGTCGGGTTTATGATAAATTTGTCCTTTCACTGTGAAAGTTTGCAGGAATTGAGCTGTTACGATTTCTGCGCCGAACGACGTCATTTGGAAGCATGAGTTGTATTTCCTGATGTTAGATAGGAAATGCTTTGATTCGGCGGTATATCCGGCAAGCAAAGTTTTTAATGTCTCTGGCGGTTCTCCAAGTTGAGGCAGTTTAATTTTTCCCGCGGCGCAACACATTCCTTTCGTTTCTTCATTAAATTTCAGAGCCTTGCAATAAGGACACACTTCAGTCATGGTGCTGATGAGAACATGCCGGCTCAAACTATAATCTTCAGCTGGGCTGTACCGGAATGCAAGGCGATTGTAATCACATGATTGCTGAGCACGGAGTCGTGTTTGACGCTGATCTGCTGTTTCTCGTTGACGTCTTTCAGCCACTCTCAGCCCGTCGCGTTCACTCTGTTGAGAACGAAGCAGATCTGAAGCTGCAGAACGCGATCGCCCTGCTCGCAACCGTGCATCCTCAAGTCTGGCTGCACGTCACTCTGCTGCTTCCTCGGCACCCATTTGAGCCATTCTTTGCCTGTTTCGCTCGTTCGCTGATGCCCGTTCTTCCCCAGTTTGAATTGCAATTACGCGTCGCACACATTCCGCTCCGCGAATACGACGACCTAAGTTTGATTTTCTGCGAGGCATTATTTGGATGAACTAAAGCAGATCGATTGCACTGAAGAAGAAAGAAAGAAAGTTATAATAAAAACATATAACATTGCAAAACATTAAAAAAGGAAAGAACACGAACTGGAAAACAAAGAAACAAAAAAAAAATAAGAAGTACTAACGAAATATTTCAATTCAAAGGCAGATCAATCGACACAGCTCAATTACACGGCCAATTGCTCTGAAAAATAAGGAAAACAGTTAAGAAAACAAAATGAAAAACAATGGAAAATAAACTATACTCACGAAATGAACGCTTTGGTAAACGGCACAGCTCAATTCCAACGCAATGTCACACGAAATAATTAAATCAAAATGAAAATAAATCGAAATCTATGAAAATCCAATTTAACAATGCAATCGGAAACATTGAAATGGAATCGTAAAATATATGTAGTATAGGGCGTGTTAAATGATACGAACTCCGTCCCAAGTGCAAACAATATATATTATATGTCTTTGATCTTGCTCTCTTCTACACTACATGTTTCGGCCTCTAACGGCACACGTAGTAAAGACAAGCAGCGGCACGCACACAGGAAGACTACACAGAATATCACCTGTACAGTGTGGAAACAAGAACTAGCCGCTGCAGCACTTTAGACATAGGGCGAGTAACCCTAACAATTTTAAATTTTAAATTTAAAATTTAGAGAAAATTTTAAAGGATTTTAAAATTATAACTAAAGATTTTATAGTGCTACTACAGGAAAATCAAAATTGACGTGTGCAAAGTAATCTACATACCAGACAGATATCAACGAGGTAGATGTTGATAATAACGAAGAAAATAACAATGTGTTTTTTAAATGTTAAATTTTGGACTGGGTTCAGTGTGGCAGCAACGTAAGAGTATACACCTGATGATGGCCGTTAGAGGCCGAAACATGTAGTGTAGAAGAGAGCAAGATCAAAGACATATAATATATATTGTTTGCACTTGGGACGGAGTTTATATCATTTATCGTGTAGAGTGCAACAGGATGCTTAAATATAATATTATAGGGTGTGTTGCTTTTGCGTCCAACAGATGGCGCTGTTTTTCAAAATAAACATGTTTTTACCTGTCACAGGTGTGACATCTATATAATAGGTATATAAAAACACGCGCGTATTCGAATGCAACGTTGTGTCAAAATTTCAAAGCAATCGGTGAAGAACTTTCGGGGATTTAAGATTTTGAACAAACGAACATTTACATTTTTATTTATATAGATTACCAGTTTTATAGAATCGAACGCCACTCTGGCAGAAAAGGCGGAACTGCCGTTGCAGTAAGAAAAGGCATTCCCCATAACCATGTAGACCTACCACCCCTTGTTTCAGGAGAAGCGACAGGGGTCTGCATACCAATTGGTAATAGCGAAGTGCTGCTTGCAGCTGTTTATAAATCTCCAGGCGAAGCCTGGAGTGTTGCTGGCATCACTGAGCTCTTGAGCTTCAGACGAAAGTCATTTTGGCAGGTGATTTGAATGCTAAGAACCCCTTTTGGAATAGCAGAGTTTCAAACCCCTCAGACTTGAAACTTATGGATTGCTTCGGCATATAGGCTGTCGACAAGTAAAATTACGCTTTCGGACATAAACAACGATCTCCCTGGTCTAGATCGTTTGATAAAATATAAACAGAAGCTACGAAAACTGTAGCAAGAAACTACGGATCCAGCGCGTAAAACGGCAGTCAATTGGGTCACCAAATCAATCAGGCGAATGACCAGAAGAAAGGCACTTGAACGGTGGGAAACAAAAATAGGTAACGCTGAAGTCACACCTCAGAGTATATGGCCCATTGCGAAATCTCTCCTAAAGAGAGACGGACACCAACTGCTATTCATGGTTCTTCTGGCCTTAAATTTTATCCTTCTGAAAAAGCCAACGAAATTGCCGACTGTTTGGAAATTCAGTTCACGCCACATGACATGTGCGACGAAAACCATGAACAGCGGGTGGAGGCTAGAGTTCAAGCCCTGCTGGAAACCGTAGACGACAACCCCCCTCAAAGGATCAGACCATGTGACGTTCAGAAATTAATAAAATCCCTGAAATTAAAAAAGGCCTGTGGAATTGACGGCATCCCAAATGAATGCCTCAGGCACCTTCCAAGGCGACCATTGGTTCACCTAACGCACTTATTCAATCACTGTTTTTAGCTCTCTCATTTTCCAAATACTTGGAAGAAAGCAAAAATAATAACTTTACCTAAACCGGGTAAAGACCCGAAATTTCCTCAAAATTTACGTCCGATCAGCCTCCTGTCCACGATAGGAAAACTATTCGAAAAATTAATTCCTCTGTAAACATATTGAAGAAAGAGGCCTGCTCAACATAAGCCAGTTTGGTTTTCGTGCACATCACAGCATGACATTGCAATGTATGAGGCTGGCAGGCCACGTGACCCTTAATTTCAACAATAAAATGTCTACGGCTGCGGTGTTCTTGGACATCGAAAAAGCCTTTGATACCACGTGGCACTCAGGATTGCTGTATAAGTTATCAAAATTGGAATTCTCGAACAGTTTGACCAAACTTATTGGGTCCTTTCTTTCTAAACGTAAATTCAGGGTCTCGGTTGAAGGCGAAATGTCAACGCCAAGAGAAATGCAAGCAGGGGTGCCACAAGGTTCTGTCCTTTCCCCTATGCTTTACAATTTGTATATAAATGATGCCCCCCAAACACATAGTGTTAACCTGGCCCTCTTTGCGGACGACACCTGTCTATATGCGACAGATCGCAAGGAGGGTTTTATTGTTAGAAAACTCCAGCGCGGTCTCAACTCAATGGAGACCTGGTGTGAGCGCTGGAATATAAAAATTAATAAAAATAAGACTCAGGGCTTCTACTTCTCTCGTGGTCATCGACCGCCTGAGTCTTGTCTTACTCTAAATGGAAGAAATATTCCATTTGTAAATAGTGCAAAATATCTAGGTCTAATCTTCGATAAGAGAGTGACATTGAGATTACACATAGAAATGATCGAAGCCAAGACCTTCAGAACATTCATTAGAGTATATTCCCTATTTAAAAGTGAGCGATTGAGCGCTAACATTAAACTGACCCTCCATAAAGCTCTTATTAGATCCGTAATGACTTATGCTAGTCCCGCCTGGGAATTCGCGGCAGACACTCATCTAGTGAAATTGCAGTGCCTGCAAAACAAGGTTCTCCGCACCATTGGCAATTTTCCGAGGCGCACACCGGTCCGCGAATTGC
This sequence comes from Cryptotermes secundus, assembly GCF_002891405.2. Taxonomy (NCBI): domain Eukaryota; kingdom Metazoa; phylum Arthropoda; class Insecta; order Blattodea; family Kalotermitidae; genus Cryptotermes; species Cryptotermes secundus. The sequence goes on from NW_019727102.1 coordinate 70,072, forward strand.
ACATGGCATTCAAAATTCCATACGTATATGATTACATAACAAAATTATGCAGGCAACAAGTCATACAAAATCATGAGAATGAGAATGTTCGCAACATCGGACAAGGTGAAGCCAGCCACAGAAAGTATAAGAGGCTTAAACTTGGCGGCAGTCAGGCATACGGCCGTTCAAGTGACTATGCTACTGTGGTAGCGATAACTAATAGAAATAGGGCATAATCTGTTGTACAATGCCTGGATTGACAGAGGCCTTGTATATATTGTACATAGAAGGTATAAGTGTGGATTTGTAAATTATGTAAATACAGACAGTGGACTTACTAACACAGACTGACTGACAAATGACAGACCCGACCTCTCGTCAGAGAGGGCACCCCAAATGGACAGGACAGCAACTTTCACAAAGAAGAAACCATCTGGTCATGAGCCCCAGCTGGGGCTCGACACCAAGACAGACAGACTGACTGACCGTCAGTTGTAACATGACTTTGACTTTTAAAAGACAGACCCGTCATCTCGTCAGAGAGGGCGCCCCAAAAACTAAGACTGTAACGGTCAAGCAGTAATAAATATCTGGTCATGAGCCCCAGATGGGGCTCGACACCAAGACTTACTGACTGACTGACCGTCAGTCGCAATGTGACTTTGACTTGGAAGATATAGTTACAGTTCTAGATTTCTACCGTTCTACAATTCTAGTTCAGTGTTCAAGGAGTTCACTATTGTTATTATTATTCTTCAAACTCAAGTTCGTCCGTGTAAACTGTGCAACTGTAATAAAAGGACAGTTCAACTAGTGGTTGTCTCTTCATATAATGACATCCCACACAGTATTTGACTTAGTATACTCACGTGTCCGGGATTCCGTAACTAATAATAATGGACTACGAAGCACAGAAAACACAGCTCCACTATTGTTGTAAAGACGTCAAAGTCACATTGGGACTAACGGTCAGTTAGTCTTGGTGTCGTGCCCTGTCTGGAGCTCATGACCAGATATTTATTATTGTTTGACAGTTACGGTCATGTTTTTGAGGGGCACCCTCTCTGACGAGAGGATGGGTCTGTCTTTAGAAAATGCTGCTGGCCTTGCCGGTGTAGTCTTTCTTGCGTCCTAGTCATCCGTGTGGAGGCGGGGTCAAATACTTTCACCGTGACCCTGCTTCATTACAGGAGGCGACGAAAAGGGAAGTCTCAAGTCTGAGTGACACTTGATTCGACATTATCCTGGCAAGGGCATATAACCAGAGTAGTTACTAAGTTGAATTCTGCTTCTTTTGCTATTAGAACCCTCAAATTGCTTTTAACGATAGAGAATTTAAGGATGGTATATTTTGCATATGTTCACTCTGTCATTACATATGGTCTTCCCTTTTGGCGAAATGCTGTTAATAGCAAAAACGCTTTTATAACGCAGAAGAGAATTATAACAGTTATTTTTAATGTTTCTTCCAGTGCAAGTATCTAAATAGATACTTTATAGTCGCTCTCTTGTCAAATAGAGTGTCATTATATCTAGAACACTCACCATTCGAATTCAAATAAGGACAGCGATGGCCAAACTGGCATTCACCCTTCACTTCCTTCTTTGTGTGGGTGACTCGCCCAATCTGATGATAAACATCAAGACGGTTGTCCCTCCATTTGGTATAGGTCTCTGGATCTTGGTTCAACTTTACTAAGGTCATTCCGATGACCTGTAGTCTTAATGACTCTTGCGACCTCATTTCTAGTGACATCTCGGCTAACTCATAACTATCCATTAAGTTAACCTCTTGTCTTGTCACTCTTTTCAACTCTAATTCGTCGCAAATATCATTTGTTTCAACCAATATTTCACTGATTGTATGTCCATTTAAGGCATTCACTTCATCTTCAAAGTAATTGAAAGCCTCTTCTTCAATTCTTCTGGTCTGTATCACTTCGTTCACGCCTTCAATTTTCGGTCGCAAACCTCTTCTTGATACAAACCTTCCTTCAAACAGTCTATTATATAGGAAAATGTACATAAAGTACTTCCTATACTCCACTTGGCTCTCTCTTACATCAATTGAGTATCGGTCACAAAAGATGTAACAACATTGTGCGACAATGGAGTCCTGTAATTGTGAGATCTCCTGCTTCTCACTTCTCACAAGCTGATCTTCAAGTTGTTTATAACATGTGAATTTATCAATGTCAGTATCAACATGTTCCTCTTCGAAGATCTGATTATTCAAATATATGGGATCTCCATTCTCATAAGTCAAGTCTGGGATTTCAAGCTCATCTCTGTGTTCCTTTCTCCAGCAACACAGGTGGCCATACTGTTCACAAAAATACACTAGGCATTGTTTGCATCTAGTGATCTCCGGCTCTCTAAAGGCTGGTAATGTGGGAATCTCCTCAATATGACTATCAATTGCCAATCTTATCAACTCTCTAATTGGCTCTAAAACTTTAGCCATATATTTATATCCCAAGTGCTCTAAAAGAGCTACACCATACCTTTCTGTACTCATTCGTACATCATTCTTCAAGGCGTAAAGCATCTTGTAAGATGCTACCTTCTGAAAGAAGTTCTTAACTTCAGCTAAAATCTCCTTCTTCCTTTCTGAAGCCTTAACCTTCTTCTTTTCTATGCCACTCTTCTCTTGAGCCTTATTCTTGCAATTTATTATAAGGCTTTCTGTAAAACATTGATGTTCTTGTTTTACAGCCTTTAAAATTGAAACATATTCTTGAAACGCTATATCCTTAGATATTGGATTCATGTTTCGAATAGTCTCCGACCAATTGCACCACTTAAAACACAAGGTCTAGACTTTTAAATATTTTACCTTTTTATTCTTAATACATGTACTCCTTGCTGTTGCTGGTAGCAAAAAAATGCATCTAAATTTGTAATTAGCAGCTAGATATTATATGATAAATAAAAGACAAAGCATTAACTTTTATTTGCCTTCGGTTAACTTGTCCAAATGCAAGAAAGGTTCCTATGCGTATAAAGATTTTAAATCATTTACCACGGGATATAAGGAAATTGCTATATAATGTTAATAAGTTTAAAGTGGTTACTAAGAAATTTTTTTTACAGGAATCTTTTTACTCAATAAATGAATACTTCGAGTGGTCTGATAAATGAAATCAAATTTTATTTATGTTGCTGTTTGGGTCACATTATTATATTGACTTACACACTTATTTTACATTTGTATATTATTTTGCAATTGTATGTGTATAATGTATCATATTAATGTATTATTGTATTACTGAATAGGGTGTAATGTCTTTGTATTACTGTATTACCAACTGACAAGGCTGCTTGTTGTACGGTCACTATTGTATCTTATTTTATTGTATGTGGACATCTTCTATATCCTAGGTGATGATCACTGTTATGGATTACTCGAAGAAAAATAAAATGAATGAATGAATGAGACAATACAATATGGTCACGAGTCCCAAGGGACCAGAACGTGAGAAAGACTGTACAGGCATGTTACCACGCAGTGTCCTAGCAACTGGTATATTTCCAAATCGACTTAAATTTTCTGAAATAAACCCCATAATAGAAAGGGTGATAAGACTCTTATTAGTAATTATAGACCCATATCTTTAACTAATTTCTCAGAAATATTTGAGAAAGTGATATATAGAAGACTTTGTAAACACTTGGTCAATAATAATATAATATTTTGGTAAATGAACAATTTGGATTTAGGGCAGTAGATCATGGAGTTCTTACTCTTTCCGAGCGCGCTAGTGTCATTCTCGTTGAACTGTTCCTGCTCATGCGTCAGTTTACAGAAGATGGCTGACAAACGAAGAATAAAATAGTGTTCTTTACTGAAACAAGAAGTACCAACATTGAACCATCAGTGTTGGTGAGGAAACGTCGCCTGCCTACATGTGTTCGTTCTCTGGAGAGCATTTAACACACTGACACTGTGAGAATGGTGCTGCAAAGAAGCCCCATTAAATCAAGAAGGCTTTCATTTCATTTTCATTTATTCTTTAAATTCAATAAATCCTTTTTGGCCAAGCCTAGGATGTAGAACAAGTCACAACTAGGAATATCCAGACGATCAGTGCAACGAATATCGAAAAGTGTTTTGAATTTGTGTCCATACAAAATGAGTGTTGCCTAAACTTACAGTTCAAAACAAGCATCAGAAGAATGGCATTTGCCGAATGAGCTCAGAATAATGATATGTGCCATTGAGTAATCAACATCACAGTTCATGTTGAAAAAGTTGCTGGATGTAATGGTGGTCATATTGAACACTTGATTCACAGACGATAAACTCCATACAACGGTCTTTCTTTTTGTATGTTAGTTTCTAGTATTGTAATTGAAATAAAGATTTCATTAATAGATTAAATACTGGATCATTTCATGTGCCATCCTGTATTTAAGGACTAAATCTCTTCACTGCTCATTAGTTGATAGTTGTTTACATTCCCTACAGTACAGACAATACTTTGTAAGATGAGGCACCAACTAAACAATTAATATTAACATCTACATCACGAGCCTCCTATACAATCTTATATACAAAAAGAAAAAATACAGAATATTACAATTTGTCCATGGGAACGTACAAAATTACACAAACCAACGATTGATTCAATGTTATATAACATCAATTAAAATTTTATTCTTGTTTTACAACATAACTTCTGTTTTATATAATCTGATTAAATGTATTTTTACATCAAGTGTTTTATATGATTAATAGTATTGTATCCAGTTTAACAGTACTGCAGTTCAGTGGTGTATATATTGTAACGTGTTTCGTTACAGAATACGCCGCAGAGATCGTTAATTGGTTTATTCAACAATCTACAACTATCGGCTACAATTAATTATAACAATGTTATGGGTTTCCATTCTTTACAATCCCTACAACAAAATCTCTTAACACTATCTTCAAGAGTCTTCACGTACTAATAACGCGGGAGCTATACAAGTCTCCCTGAATTACACACTCCAGATATAACTGGTTAGCACTGGTTATCGCACACGCGTCTGTAGCTCGTAACTTGCGAACTGAGAACTCGTTGGTAACGCACTGACTGGCTGACTGTCACAGTACAACTGAAGTCGCCGACTGCTACAGTAGAACTGACTGGTACCTGCTGTGCAGCTCACTTTTATAGCTGCAGTGCTTGCCGGTTGCGTAATGAGTGCCACGTCACAGTAGGAAGTTGATTACGGGTACGTAGCGTTGCGCGTTACGTCACCGCGGAGCGGAGTGGCGGGGCGGGAACTCGCCTATTACCGTAGTAACGCGAGCGTTACGTTACCGCCACGTACCGCTGGGGAGGTAGGGGTGATCCATAGCTCAACATGTCACAATATGTTTAACCATGTATTTGCCTGAGGATGGCTATTGATAGCCGAAACATGTGGCAGACCCATAGCTGGGCATTCGCCTTGATATTTGTTGTGTTGTGACGGTTAACAAAGAGGTTGTATATCGTAACACAACAGGATGCATGAAATGAAAAGTGTCTTTTTTGTTTTTTGAAAACATAATATTGTTGTGTAGACTGCATACGTTATATACTTTTAAATATCATATTTGTTTTCACTCCTGAGTTGCATTTGTTTGAAATCCTGGTTTTCTTTTTGGTAGATCCTATATTACTGTACTCTCTGAGCTGAACTTCATGAAATTACATATGCATACAATGTGTTGCAGTCATGAGAGTAAAAGTAAATTGTTCCCAGAGTAAGTTACATTCACTTTATTGAATCATTCAACTTCTATATGCAATGGAATGGTAAATTTCTTTTAAAACATCCAAGTAAGTACATATGCATTTGGAATTGTTCCTTCCTTTACAATGTCTTAATCTATTTATGTAAAGAGTATCAAATAATTTTTTCCGCAGTCTCATTCACCATATACATTTTACATTTTGGTGCTCCAATAATAAGCCAGGCTTAAAGTTGCACATTTCACAGTTATTGCCACCCCACCAAGAAAAATGGAATTGCACTGTTGGGGGAGGGGGGAACTATGTTTAATTGTATCTATCTCTAAAAGGACAACAGCCCCCAAATCTTTACTTCTTCATCCCCCTTCTTTTTCGTCTTCTTCTGCAAGGAATAAAATTTAGTATTATGCATGTTAACTAATAATACTGTACAGATCAATATAATATTTTCAGTCAAGAATTTACACTATTATCTACATAGCACCAGAGCACCAGCAGCTGCTGTTCATACGTTTGCATTGCTTGGTATTGCCACTTTTTGGCTCACTGTTTCCACTCTTGACTTAAGATGGGTTAGTAAGTCTGCTGCAAGTTCTTCCACACTAGTATAATGACACTTCTGGAAACTGAAGATATCAACCAGAAATCCCATTACTTGAGCCTGTGAATTAAAAATACGAGTCGCTCAAATAAAATTTCAGTACAAGTATGGTATGGCATATGTCATAGAGGTTAATGGGTTGGGTCCTTGCCTTGAGTCATGGGCACATTGAAAAGTCAAACAGCTACCCCTTAACTTCTTTCAGATGTAGTCTTAGCCCTTATGGTCAAGTTAATAAGACAATACTCATACATGTCCTGGGTACCAGCTTTATAAATCCAGGTAAAAACATGGAAAACAACATATGAAATGATATGGATGTATTCACAAAATAAATTGTCTGTTTGCAAGACGTTTCAGAAAACCAAGCCAAGCAGTTTTAGTAGCTGTGTATCAGAATTGTAGAAGATAACAAGAGTGAAAATGTTCATACTGAATCATTAACTCATATGAGGTAATCTATGTCCAACAACAAACAGAGATATTTTAGGATCCTTCAAAATATGTCACAGAGCCCACATTTTGCAAACCATATTTACAGACAAAACTTTTCAGAATTTTAAATACTGTTGTGTTTTATGTTACGTGTAACAGAATGACACAAAAATGGATTATATTAAAAATACTAGCTGTGCCCGGCCATGCCTTGCTGTGGCTCAGTCTGCCCGTTCTTCCCCAGTTTTATTTGAAATTACTCGACGCATTGCTTCCACTCTGCGAGTACGACGACCTAAGCTTGTCCTTAGAAAACGAAAAGAAAAACAACAAAAAATAAACTATACTTACGAAATAACTTCCACGCATGTCTCGGATTCAGCAAATAAGTTATTGAACGCTCACTTCTACACCAGCGAGCACAATTATTATCACGTCCAGTATCACCGAAAATTTCTTCAGAGCTGGACTATTATAACCCAGTTTCGGACGCAATAAAGGGCACTTTCGCCGAGGGTTCCATTTCACGTGTTCTGTGCTCGTTGCCGCAGAAATGCATTATTTCCACTGTTTCAACAGTTCGTTACCACGGTTATTCCAAGGCAATGACCCGCTGTTTCAACAGTTCGTTACCACGGTTATTCCAAGGCAATGACCCGCTGTTTCAACAGTTCGTTACCACGGTTATTCCAAGGCAATGACCCGCTGTTTCAACAGTTCGTTGCGACGGTTATTCCAACGCAACAACCCGCTGTTTCAACAGTTCGTTGCCATGGTTATTCCAAGGCAACGACCCGCTGTTTCAACAGTTCATTACCACAGTTATTCCTAGGCAATGACCCGCTGTTTCAACAGTTCATTGCCACGGTTATTCTTAGGCAACGATCTGTTGGTATTCGACGTATAACACGTTACAGTATATTAAAATTGAAAAAAATTAATACTTTTACCTGTTTTTACCTGTCACGGGTGTGACATCTACATAATAGGCATATAAAACATGTGCGTGTTGAAATGCAACGTTGTGTCAAAATTTTGAAGCAATCAGTGAAGAACTTTCAGAGATCTTCAAGGAGAGTCAAACCAACAGTTACATTTTTATTTATATAGATTGAGGTGAAATGTTATCTGGAAAGTATAACAAAAAATGTAAATGTATTTTTGCACTGGCTCATTCAGAATCCAAATGAAGAAACTCATACATACTTTGAAGAACTGGCAGACATCCTTTAGATTTTCATCAGGTCCAAGGAAGCCCCAGGCCATCAAAGGTGACATTTGTTCAGAGATGGCATAAAAGTGTGACATAAAACCATATGGAAACTTCAGCATCCGTCGCTTGGTTTTCAGAACTGACCACACTGCTGTTGTCAGGGCCTAGAATCAATTAAATAACAATTGAACTAATGGCCACAGTAAGTTAATGTTGAATACAGAGGAACTTCACAATCTGTAGGTCAGCTAGTACTGACAGGATGGTTGAAATGGGCTGGACACATAGGTCAGTTGGGGGAAACAAGAATTTATGCAGAAATATTGAGAAGCATGCATGGACAATGTACTGAATTAAAAAGCATATGGAGATGGGAAATAACAATTATCCGATATTCTTATGTAGTGCCTGTAGAAAAACGCAATGAGTGGAAGCACTGTCTGCTCTGTCCTCAGTCACTACCTGAAGGAACAGGTGACACCATCATCTCTGATTCTATTGTTGATGTCATATGACCAAGATGGACAGTGTCTTATTACAGTTAGAGAAATAATACCATCTGTCAGTTTTCAGACAATATGTGCACTATCCCACACAAGTAAAAGGTAGGCTAGGGAGGTACTATTCTACCATAGTGAGGAGAATTTCACTGAATAAGAAAATATATTTAACAAAGTGAGTAATGAAGCAAAAGCAGAGAATGTACTTGACAATCGCTTTGGCAAACAGTTATATTGACAGAGAAATATGTGAAGCAGGTTAGACATGCCCTGCTACACAAAGTGACAAAATGGCCAGCTACTGAAGGCAGCTATGGCCCGGGCAAATTTTATTCGCAAAAGATGAATGGATTAGCACAATAGTAAGCAATTTAACTGACCATTAAATGACAATAAATTGATAATCTACAAACAAAAAATGAGGCTCTGCTGTGAATATCCTACTTGCAAAGTAACGTGCCCACAGTAGAGTTAAACTAGAATGAGAAAACAGAATACAGCCTTCCAAATTTAAACATGACTAGCATCATTAGATATGTAACTTGAGTTCAATAATTTTGTGTTCCAGGAAACGGCAACTCAAGTTAAAGAACACTGACTAGAATCAAACAGATTAAGTTTACTTTACCACAACACCAAATAAGAATATACCTTCCTTATTGAGCATTTCCAAAAAACGCAGATGTTAACACACATCGTTACTTATACAATAAGGGCTCTCTCTGACTGTAGTAACATTCATAACTCTTTCAAAACATAATTTTGACATTCACCATTGCTACATATTCTATTATAACATAAACACAAAACAGAATATACCAGTACCTTATTCAATGGCTGCTATAATGGAAGAAAAAGCTTGTGAATTTATATCATGATGGGTGAGGGGCTGGAACTGGTAGACATACAGCATATAAATAGGACATCAAAAAGATCATAAGATAGGGAAGCTGATGTCTGTACATGTCACGCAGAAAGGAAGGTGTACACAAACTGGACTAAGCTAGTGAGGCCACAGAGTCAGAAACTCCAAGAAAAACCCTCAGAATACTGTCCAAATTCTTCTTCTAAATTTGCTGAACACAAACAAACCATGTCTGACTTGAATTAGAAATCATAAGTTTACTGCAAGACTGTATGAGGATTGTTATACACACCGTTTCCTTGAATCCATTGGACAGCCAGCGATTCTGTACAACAGCAGTTACTGAGGACGGCGGAGATTCAAGGTCTTCAAATGCATCCATCAGAATATAATCCAGGACAACATCATAGAAGGTAATTGCCTTGACTCCTTTCAAGCTCAACTCCTGCTCCATGCTGACCCAGTTGCTTTGATCTTGGAGGAAGTCCAGCATATCTTCATAAGCTATAAAGAAGTCTTTAGGGTCCTGAAACCCAATATAACTTAGTTTACATCTCTGTGACAAGAAGGGTGAAATGGGATAGGCATGTAATATGCATGGGGAAAGATACGAAATGCATACAGTATTTTAATCTGAACACCAAACCATCTGACATATAACTCAAATATATGTTTCTCCCCAAATAAAAAAAAAAAGAACAATTTTAGGTTAATGAATGAGGACATGTACCTTAGCTCTACTATTTCCATCTGTGGGAACCTAATAATCTAGCTCTAGATAAACAGATTTACATAATATTTGATACTGAGGGTCTTCATTAAAATTTAAACCTTCATGTGTCCTAGAGCTACCTGAACAGTTAATTCAAATACTTACTTTACTTTACTTTATTTATTGCATTCTGTCAATCCATATAAGGTCAAACCAACCTATTGGACATAGAATTTGTCATGTTTAAACATAACTCTCTGTACTGTATGCAATACACTGACTCATGGGACATCCCATCCTACTGTATTCTGTGGCATCAGATGCAAGTATGAAGGTAAAGATGAATATAAGTGAATTAATTAAGCACCACACCATGAAGTCATATGGAGTAGTGGAGGTACAGTTCCACCATTCATGACCTTGGCATTAATGGAGGTGAGGGGTCAACTGCCCCAGCTGCTTTACCCATGGTGAAAAAGCTTCTAATACCCGATTGATAAGCTGGGTAGGCCCCAGAATTGATCTGGATGCTGTGAAGTAGAAAAAAATCTCTTGACCCTGCTGGGAATTGAATCCCAGGCATCCAGCCTGTAGTCCATCGCTATGACGGCTGAGCTATCCCATATTGAAATAAATTTGCCAACATATCACTTTTTCAAGAAGGCTTACATAGCTTCTTTATATATGTGTACACAAATTATGAATGGGTTTGATGAACACACAAACACTTTGTAGTTTGCCACTCTTACCAATATATTAACCCTTAAAGCAATGCTGCACTGCGGGACAATATACACGGTGTGTGAGCCGCCACTACCCCAGTGACACTTTGACATGTGTACCCTAGCATATGGTGTTATATTCACATGTGTGAGCAACAAGATGGACGCCAGCTGGAACGCTTACTGTAGCGAATGTACAAAACTTCATGGTGTACCATACACACGTGTGGTTTTGTGGACTTGCAACATTTTGTCCCAGCTGGCCATTTGGCAAAGTTGCTTCTGTACAAGTATATTCAAATAGAATGGTTTTGTTCACTATTGCTGTTTCATGTTGTACCCATCTCACCTTCACTACTATTTCCCTCTAGCCTGCAAACACATCCTTATTTTGCCATTATGTCACCTTGGCAACATCGCCATAACTTTGTATTGCTGATATCTAATGAGTGTAGCATCATAACAGCTCATCCTACATAAAAAAAAGCTTCCAAGATATGAGACTGGAAATACGTGATTTTCAACAAAATTTTCCTTCTACAATTTCCCATGTTTTGTCAAATAAGTAAGGTTTCCTATGGCCCGAACATTTTGGACACCCTACATATACTTGTATATTGTGACATGCTGCCCGAAAGCCCGACTATAAGACGTCCATCACTAGTCAATGGCTAGGAAATTGTTGCCCCGGAGATGAAAGTCTAACAGTGGGGTTTCCACTGTTATTCACAAACAAGTTGTTTGAGGCAGACATGTATTCCTGTGGCAACATGAGATTCATTGCATAGTAGTGGGCGAAATTAACCCTTCGACAAGGTGTTCCCTATTAAGTCCAAGCACAGGATATAATAGTTCATATTTGGCAAAAGCAGAAATAGTTCGTATCTGACAAGACACCAGCAGAGTTCATATCCGACGAGAACTAAGGGCAGTTGAGCTCCGAGCAGAGCAGAAGACACTTCACTGAGATTATCAGTGCAAGAGTGATGTAACATTGAAGAAGAAACATCCAAAGATGTTACAAGCGTGAATAATTGTATTTGTGAGTGTAAAAGAGTGATCGTCCAATAAATATTCGTCCAAATCCAAGACCGTCACAATTTCTAGTCGCGTTGCATAGGAAACATGCAACAATGTCACAACTTTATTAAGAAGCAACTTCTAAAGTCACATCCATAAAGTAAGGGACAGGTTCTATTTATGACGATTATTTAATTTTATGTTGTGATTAAAAACATTAAATGTATGCTTATTCTTTGGTGTATTCTATTCAAATTTATGTCGCAGAACATTTTTCAGCACTATGAAGCTTCAGAATTATTCATAAATGTGATGTATCTGTGCACTTGTGTACCTGTATGAGTATATGTATTCTTATATGCCAAGATATGTATTGTTTCCCATTCATCAATCTGTTCAACGAATATCAGAGAGTTGGATAAAATAGTACATTAGCATAATACCTTCTCAGCATAGATAATGAGATCCGCCAGCATCTGACGCCCAGTATCTGCAAACCAGACCCATGTAGCACTATCTTTAAAGAGATACTGGAATGCCAGACGAATACAGTGAAGTTTGCCTAGGAATTCAATATCGGAACTGCAGTGCACCATCTGAGTGCGCAGACACCTGTTGTGCACAAGAATCAACATTTTACAATCACTTTCTCTCCTTCACAACTTAATGGGGCCTTAACATTTCCATACTACTGTGTAATACATCTTTGCAAAGGTTAGAAGTTCATCATAAAGAAGTGTCGAACCCAAACAAAATACTGTGTTTGTTGCTGAGACAAAAGTGGCAATATGAAAGACTCATTTTTCAATTTATGTCATATCAGCAGACATTCTTGCAAATTGTTGTGCTGTGTCAGTACCCTGGTACTGACAAACACTGTCAGCTTTGATAGTATGATGTTTTACTGCAGCAAGTGACACAAAAAAAAAAGATTTTGCAATAAACTAATATAACACTCACTGAGAATTCAATGGTAAATCTCATTATTTGTTACTCAAAATTTCATACCATAAACTTCCCTTACTTTCTCCTGTATTCCTTTCTAATCCTATGTTATCAAATGACATGTCAAGACCAATATTTAATGTCATCTCCCATGAATAACATTCTATCATAAACTGTCTCCTTTATTCGTGATACTTATGTACTTACTTACTTACTTACTCACTCGTGGAACTAAGCCCTTCTTGAAGAGCTGCCAATTCTGCAGCTACTCAAGAATTTCCCAGCATTTTATGGAACCTGAAGGCTCATTAACATGTTCACAAAAGCCCTCCACTGGTCCCTATCTTGAGCCAGAACAATCCAACCCATACCATCCAAACCTATCTCTCTAAGATCCATTTTAATACTGTTCACCAACCTATGCCTTGATCTTACCAGTGGTCTCTTTCCTTCTGGTTTTCCCACCAATATCCTACATGCATTCCTCTTCTCCCCACTCGTGCTACATGCGCTGCCCACCTCATCCTCCTTGACTCGATCATTCTAATTATACTTGGAGAAGAGTACAAGTCATGGAGCTCCTTATTATGCAGTGTTCTCCAACCTCCTGTCACTTTGTCTCTTCGGTCCAAATATTTTCCTCAGCACCCTGTTCCCTCAGTCTATGTTCCTCCCTTAATGTCAGAGACCAAGTTTCACACCCATGCAGAACCACCGGCAAAATTATAGTTTTGTATATTCTAATTTTTATGTTTTTGGACAGCAGACAAGAAGACAAAAGGTTCTGAACTGAATGGTAGCAAGCATTACCCGAGTTCAATCTCCTCTTAATTTCTGCCTCAATCAGGTTTTGATTTGTTATTGCCCTTCCCAAATATCTGAACTGTGCCACATTTTCGAAACATCTGTTTCCTATCTTTATGTCATGATTTTGCCCTGCATTTTGGTGATGAGACAGCAACATATACTTAGTTTTCTCTGTGTTTACTTCTAGACCAACCTCTTTACTTGCATCAATTAAAGTTTGTGTGTTTTTCTTTATGGTATCTACATTATCACCCAGTAGATTCACATCATCGGCATAGACCAACAGCTGATGTGTCCCATTTAATTTCAGTCCCACATGGTTTTCCTGGACCTTCCTAATTTCATTAGTACATTATTAGTACTCACAAAACATATTTGATGCAATGAAAACAAAAGACTGCTGGCTCATTCATGACCTAATACATAACTTATGTTCATACGACGTATTACCGTTTGACAGTACACTGCTATGGAAACCTGAGACTGAGCTTTCATCTCACACTCACAAACCCTTTTCTTTGTATACAGAAAGAGATAAATATTATGTCACACAGTCTTGATGTTGGAGCAGTGATTGAGGTGGCTCAAGCAGCAATACTTCAGATGTGTATTTGGGAGATAACCAGGTTGAATCCCTCGCAAGACACTGACTGTTCTGACTGAAGTCTTTTGTGGGATCACTGAGATCCCTCCTGACAAATTATAGGATGGCACTTCAAATTCGGTGACATTTCCAGATCCTTTCTAATTCAACCCCCCCCCCCCCCAAAGGAGTCTCCACCTTGTCATGGTGATGGGGCTTGCATGACTCTGTGATCTGGAGAGCTGTGCCAGCGGTAGTTTAACTACCAGTAGGGTCATCCATGCCGGAAAGGTCAAAGGGTAGAGTCCAGACTAAGAGAGATACCGTGGTCTCCAGGTTGGGGGTTGGACACGAGGCTAACAACCTCATCCTGTAAAAAGAATTTTGTTCAGAAGCCTAGCAACCAGCCTCAGGTCATCATGCGTGGGTCCATTCCTATGGCAGCAGGCATTCGTTGTGGAGACTGGTTGTAGAGGAGGCCAAGGCTCACCCAGGGCTGTAGCGCTGAGTGGTAGGTAGGTTCTAATTCAACAGATATTCTATCATTTGATGCTACGCAGCCTGAGGCCCTGACACAGCCATTAAACAAACCACAAAAATGTCTCCTTTGAAGCAGCACAATATAAATATCTAAGTGAGAAGAGTCCTTCACAAGGTGACTCGTTTAGCTACTCAACAAACTCCTTATTAATCCGAAAATTCATTCCATCTTCACCTAAGCCAGCCTATTCTGAGCCAAATTAATTCAATATACATCCTCAATCCCCATTTTTTTTAAACTGATCATCCCCTTATCCATACTGAGTCTCCTCAGTGGTCTCCTTTAAAATTTCATGTTTGTAAACAATACATTTCAAAAACTGCATTTGATGAGTTATTCCATAAAATCCCCAGCCTGATAATTTATAAACGTTCTTTGGACAAAGCGCTTAAACTAAACATAAAAGAGGGAGGTCATGTATAAGCCCAAAACAACAATTTTTTTTTATGATATTTGATGTTGGGGGGGGACAGGGGCTACACTAAACATTCCGGGTTGATATTGGGTTTCCTTCTAAGAATTTCGCTGCACTAAGTCATAGATTCTTCTAGTATTCACCTGTATGGAATGCCTTCCTGCTCCAATTTCTTCAGTGCTGACTGGTAAAGTCGTAGACTGTCTGAATCATGAAAGATATCGACAAATTCTTCAAATTCCTTGAGATCTGCCACCTAAAAGCATATCACAAATTTATCATAAATGGGTCACAACAACACTATGCACTCTGTGATTGCAGCAGACAGAGAGAGAAACCCAAGACTACTAAGAGATTAACTAATCTGTAGACACTACAGCAGTAATATTTATTAATAAGGATTTACTTGTATACATGTGTTTCTGCCTCAAATGCAACCTATATTCTTTTCCTACTTCTCTATCAGTATGTATTTTGCTAATACACGACCATCATCATGTGCATGTCCACTGTATGTTAAAAGCTCCATATTGCATATGAACGTGACATTTATTGTTAATTAAAATTATTTAAAATTCAAATTTAAACTTGGAATCAAAAACTTTTTAAGTGTTATTCTTCGCTGCAGTTACCAGCTATTCATTGAAAGTCACACAAGTCACTCTAACATACATAAGTACAAAAAGTAAACTAATGTACACAAACAATAAACATAACAAATAACAATAATAATTATAATAATAATATAATTCTTACATATTACAGACAACATACAAGTAATAACATCTATACGAGCTGTGTAAATAGCACACATAAGTATGACAAACAATTAGCAAAACTTATAGAACTAACAATAATATTATATAACACAACACATTATTTACACATTACAGAAAATACCCATGCTGCAACAATGGAAGGCAGCACAACAAGAATCAACAGCAAATATACTCTCAGATAAATATATTTCAATGAACAGCCGATTACTACAATGAAAAATAACATTTTAAGAGATTCTGACTCTAAGTTTTAATTCTGATTTTAAATATATTCTGATTAATAATCAACATCGTGTTCGCACCCGATATGTAATTTTAACACACAGTGGAACAATTCTGCACCTGATGATGGCTGTGTACTGCCAAAACAAGTTGTAACAGAGATGCGGGACAAGATAAACAGTTGCATTTGAGACAGAAATATATGTATTTATACAAGTAAAGTAAGTAAAGCTATCCCTGTAACAGGCCATGGAGGCCCATAGGGTTGTGAGACGTTGAGGTTCCCACATTTTCTAGACAATCCACTCATTGATGGCGCTAAGGTTGTCAGCCTTACGGCCCGGCTGCCCTTTACCCCCCAGGAAGATTCTTGGTACTCATTTCTGTTAGAGGCTGAGTCGACCCCAGGGCCATAGTGCGGCTGGAAGGATTAAGTAAATTGAAAAAATCTGATGACCTCATCGGGACTTAAACCTTCCGGCTTGTAGCATAGTGCCTCAACCAACTACGCTACCGTGTGCCCCCTATGTATACAAATATATACATTAATGCAAGAAGATGCTTAAATACAATATTACTAAGGGTATTTATAGTTCCCAGAAGTAACTTACATTCTTCTGACATTATTGCTCTAATTTTTACTTTTACAAGATGGTTAAATCTGTAAAATATTTGACAAACTTTAAACATTGCTATTGAGTTCATCAATTAATATCTTTTTTTCCACAACTGTATAATATTTTTAATGTTTTAATGCTGAAGCCTTCCCCAAATGTGGTACATGTTCCAGCCATCTTATCCTCCGTGATTTAATCATCTATTAATAAGAAGATATATGTATAATGTGTATAATGGGGGCAGTCTACATGTACACAACAATACAATACAAAATAGACTATTGTATCAACATTTGTTTTATTATGCTGTTGGCGCTACATGTTTTGGCCCTTATATTGGGACATAATCAGGCCCACGCAAGATGTGAAGTTCCCAGGCCCTATGCTACTTCCTCCATCTTAAGTCCACATACTCTCCTTCCTCGCCATTTCGTTCTTAGACATTCAATATTCTTACTTTGAGGCAAGAGATGAGGTTTCATACTGCCATGGTTTAGGAGTTCACTGTAGATGGGATATGGATTGGTGAATGGATTTATTGACCACCTATACACACCTCTGATTTCCACACTAGAAATCACTTCATGCTAAGTCTTCTCAGTATTCTTTCACTAGTCATTGCTTGGTAACAGATTTCAACAACTGCTATTCCTTTGCAGTGCTCTCACTAGATGTTTCCTGGTAACGGATTTTAACAATAGCTATTCCTCTGCTTCTGTGCTCAAGTCCCATACAGAAATGATTGCCAAAACTATCAACTGAACTATAGCACCGTCACTTTTTAGCATCCCTTCAGGAGCTCAACTGAACTGGTTTCTCCAGTTCTCTTCTATTTAACTCCTCGGAGCGGACCGTGTAGACAACACCCCGTTTCCCCCGTTGCATGCGTAACCGCTACCGCGGGAACGTATTTACCGAGCCAGAAACTACCCATTTCATGATCGCTGAAGCAACGGCTCTACACGCTACAATAGCCATACAAAACAACTGGTAAAATTATAGTTATATATAGTTTAATCTCTACGTGTTTTGGTTTCATAGAAGATTGTGAATGACAGCATTTTCAGAATTAATCTGCTGTTAATTTCTCCGGTGAATGTAATTTGTCGCCGTCGTCCTCAGTTATTTGATTTTCAAAGGATTTTTCAGCAATCCTTTGTTAATTGCATTTATTTTGGTATCCTTAGTATGCGCACTCACCTCGTCCTGTGCTGAAACGAAGGATTCCGGCGAAGATGTAAATCCCGTACTGGCGTCTCCATGGAGACGCGTGGAGCTGTCTGTGCGGAACAGCACAGATCGCTGAAAGAGACAAGCGATAGTTACATACCTGCTCATACGTTACTTTACTGTAACTTTACTTTACTTTAACTTTACAGTCATGCGGGAAGTTACGAGTTTCTTACCTCAAATTAACCAAAAACCAAATTACTAAAAACTGGTTTAGCTGGGACATAACGCTGTATAGTTTTAGGTGAATCGAAATTTCCGAAGAAAATCTGGCCTCCATTTTCAAGGTCGAAGAATAAGCCAAACAAGAAACCAGCATGAAGCAGGCAGCACGCTAAGCTCAGCTTTGACTTACTCTTCGACCCTGCAGAGGGGAACAATATGTTCCTCCGAAATAACGATGACTCACCAAACTACACGGCGTTATGTCGCAGAAGATAAAATTCTTCATATTCACCGCTGTGAGAGCCTAAAATGCAATATGTTTATGTTAACATATGTTTTATAACGTTATTTAAAATAAACCTGACGAAAAATTTATACTTAATTGAGTACCAAAGGCTACTTGCATTCATTATCCAATAATCTTTAGCTGTGTTACCATAACATCCAACAACAAATACAAAATTTAGGTGTTAATAAGGCGTTTCAATGAGCATGTCTTAGAGAAATGACAGCTGACGACAGACTACCGTTAACATTTTGATATAGCCGCGCCATATGAAGCGGTTAGTCGCTGGCTTCCCACCGCGGCGGCCCGGGTTCGATCCCGGGGTCTGGTCAAATAGGATTTGTGGCGGACATAGTGGTGCTGGGGCGGGTTTTCTCTGAGTACTTCGGTTTCCCCTGCCGATCTTCATTCCGCAAAATTCTCCATCATCATAATCACCAGGGGCAGGCTACAATAGGCCAGTCAGTGGCCGCCGTGCCGAGTGGACCCAGTAGGATTCCACCCTCCACTAAGCGAATTAAAAAAAATTAACATTTTCATTTATCTCTAGCCTTGATTTTCCATCTGCAGGTAGAATTAGTACCGTCTGCAACCAACGAGGGCGGCGATCTATTGGCGCACTGTGTTGCCATAACCTCATGCAGCATCATTACGATTTGATTGTGTACAGACAGCAGGAAAATCAGTGTTTCTAGAATATTTCGTCCGCAACATTTGGTTTGTCTTCTTCGACGTCGCGCAAATATCTTAAGATAATCTCATACTTAATAGGGCTACTTCCAGTTAATGTGGAAGTTATCAGTTATAAGCAGGGCCCGGATTTTGAAGACATGTCATCTTTTTTTCCTTGTAGCCTATGCGATGCTCTTAAATATATAAATTTCGGATATGAGCTGCTGGTTACAGAAATGTAAATATTATAAGTAATTTTTTTTTGTCATTTTTTTTACATTTTTAGATTTAAGGTCTTTTTTTCATTTCTGGGTTAATTTTTTGGTAAATTTTTGGACTTTTAAGGGTATTTCTTGTCATTTTTGGCCATTTTAGGGAATTTTTCTTCATATGTTTTCTGAAATGTGAATAACATGGAAGCGAAGTGTTCTTTCTTTTCTCCTTTAGGTCATTTTTCTGGATTTTTTCGGTCATTTTATAGGTCATTTTTTGAGTATTTTCAGGTCATCAAAATCCGGGCCCTGCATATTACATTTTTGGGTCATATTTTAGGTTTTTTTATATTTTTTTCGGTCATTTTATAGGTCATTTTTTAAATATTTTTAGGTCATCAAAATCCGGGCCCCGGTTATAAGTAAGAAATGCAACCATGGGGTAACTACCGCTATCACATTTCGGGTTTTCAAATTTAGAGGAAACAAAATGAGATAGGGAGGGTAACAGAACCGAAAGATCCATCGCCGATGATACAGCAAACACTAACCTGGTCCAAAAACATGAGCTCGCATTGGTCTTGCAGTCTGTACGCAGCTTCCAGAAGTCCCTGAAGGTCCCTGCAGAACTCGGCTTCTTCCCTACTGGTGACGGCCAAGGGTGCGCCTCCTCCGGACATGGAATTATACGCCGCCAGGGCGTCGTCCCAGTAGTTGATGGCTGTCTCGAGGGCCTCCATCCCTGCAACAGAAGAGGCCGTTCCTCGGTCACACTGCACGCATGTCTTCCGGCGTCTGATATCACTACCATAAACAATGGCTGCAAATTTCTGAGGTGGGATGTTGTATGATGGTCCGTCTTGGAAAAATACGCAATTCCGCGGTAACATCGCCTATTACTGATCAACCGTTGCCTTGAAGTGTGAAATTTGTTATCGTACATATTTAAGAATTCTGTACTAAACGCCTGTGCCTTGGTTTCCAGTGGCTCTAAAGTCATTTTTTGGACCTTGGCCACTTTTTCAGTTTTATAATCTATACACACTCGCTATGACTCCTTGAACGGGGGATCAGAAAGTCGCATGGCCGCTACCTACACACAGAACAACACAAACATAAGGTAACGTGTTTGGAATCCATGGAAACGCTAGAACAGACCGTTGCATAGGAAGTAACAATAGCGGCACTGTAATTCTAACAGCGAGCATTGCATAGAGAGAAGTTTCCACGGTTATAACAAAGGCTCACTGTATAGCAACCGCCGAGGTATAAATAGCCCAGCTTCGACAAGAGACAGACAGTCTTGGAATAGCCGCCGCTGAAGAAAGTCGAAATGTAGCAGCTGACAGTGGAACAAGAAGTAATTATAACAGTGAAGCAGTGGATAGTAATTGTACTTGTAAACGTGTAAGTGTGAGTGTCCAATAAAGATTCGCTGAATCCGAGACCCACGCATAGTTATTTGTCGCGTGACATACCCAACACCTGACAATAGAATAAACACACAGAGACATCCATGCCTCGAGTTGGGTTCGAACCCATGATCCCAGTGTTCGAGCGGAAGAAGACGGTTCATGCCTTAGATCGCGCGGTCACTGTGATGGGCTAATAATACAGCCCTTTGTTGGGGGCCCTTGACACAAATTGTAGTGTGAAAACGTTTAGAGATTAAATTTAATGGGAATTGCAAGAACCCTATGACACCTTCACAAAGTGACCAGGAGACGGAAAAGACTGCGACAGATCTCGTAATGACTTAATAATGGCTTGGTGACGGGACAGTTATGGGTGACATCTATCACTTAAAACGAGGCCAAGGTCGACCGAGCAATGCGTTGCGGCAGAGATGCAAGACCGCGGTTATGTGAGTGATCATAAACCACTTGTCAAAATTGTGCAAACGGGGGTGGAGAAGGTATGACGTCACAGAACGTGACCTCAATAGTCCTCATCTTCAGCTTAACTCACCGCCCGCACTGATTCCTTGCGGCAAACCGAAATAAGATGGCATACAAAGATACTGATTACGAAACTGTTGAATTAATGGGGTAGGTCTAACTCGTTGCCAATCTAAATGTTCATTTATGGTTGATCTTTTGTTTGGTACATTTCATCATATTAATTACAGATACATACTTTCTAAGACTTCTCTATTTTGCATTTGGTAGGCGGACAGCAACTTCGTCAGGCCTCAACTTACATAGCACAACGTATGCATGGCCATGAAACGAAGACCCCAGGGTCCGAGCAGCTGACGTAATCCAATCGAATGGCTCTGGTACCATTTTTAACTTACTTTCCTAAAACAGGCTTATGTTACCTCAATTGTGGGCCGCGCCTTAGCTGAAACGGTTAGCCGCTGGCTTCCCACCGCGGCGGCCCGGGTTCGATCCTGGGTCTAGTCAAGTGGGATTTATGGTGGACAAAGTGGCGCTGGGACAGGTTTTCTCCGAGTACTTCAGTTTCCCCTGCCAATCTTCATTCCACCAATTGCTCCACAATCACCCTCACCTATCATCTGGGGCTGGTACAATAGGCCAGAAGTGGCCGCAGTACAAGGGACTTAGTCCCACCCCACTAGCAATAAAAAAATCTCAATTCTGTGTCTCTCTGTATCCTCCCCTTAATCAACTTTGGAATGCCTGAACCAATCTTCATGAAATTTGATACACATCACGGAAACTGACCCCATCTCAACGACGTATTTATAAATCCCTCCCATCAGTCGGCGTGTCTGTATGTGTATCCATCCTGTAGTTTCTAGGCAATGGCACGGTAAAGACGCGTCATTTTCTGTGCGTCCCGTGTCTTATCAAAGGAGAGTCTGTGTGTCTATGTATCCCCCTATCGTTTCTAGGTAACAACTCGGTAAAGACGTTTACGCAGCAACAAAGAATTGTTGAAAGCATCGTTTTCTATGCGGTCCGTTTGGTAACAAAGGAAAGCAGGCGAGCCATTCTTCCCAGAACTTTTTGTTTTGAAGATGCGAATCAATTTCTACATTCGAGTTACATGTTTTACTTCTGAGCTCTGGTAACCCCTGTGGTCTAGTGGTCAGAGTTCCTGACTACGGATCCAGAAGCTCGGGTTCGATTCCCGACGCTACTAGATTTTCTGAAAAGTAGTAGGTCTGGAACGGGGTTCACTCAGCCTCATGAAGATAACAGAGGACATATATCAAGGAAATAGCGGCTCCGGTCTATAAAATCGAAATTAACGGCGGTGATCCGTTACGCTAACCACGCGACACCCTCTATACGCTAAAGTTGACACTAACTTCGCTGACAAGCGGCGGTCGCTCGGTCGGTATAGTTAGCTTGCGGACTACAGGCCACGGAGTTTGGTAGCATTAGTTCGTAATATAAAACGAAATAAGACTGCGTTTTTAATGAAAACAAATTAGGAGCAGGGGCATATATTGTTCTTCCTTTAGTCACGTTGACCACAGGAATAAGTTTCGTGTTCTCCACCATGTGCCATGTGGCAGTGGTACAGGTAAGGTACCGGTAGCGTACAAGCCAATTCTTGACAAAAATAAACTAAGTAGAAGCGAGCATTAAAGAAGAAAATTAAAGACCAAAACAAACTTCGTGATTTTACTCCGCAAGCGAACTATACCGACCGAGCGACCGCCGCCTGTCAGCGAAGTTATTGCCAACTTTAGCTGATAGAGAGTGTCATGTGGTCAACGCAACGAATCCCCACGGCCGTTAATTTCGGTTTTCTNGGATAGAGTGTGTCACGTGTCAGCGCAACGAATCTCCACGGCCGTTAATTTCGGTTTTCTAGACCGGAATATCAGTTACAGTTTGGGAAAATGTATATGAATGTTGGACGTAAAGAACTAAAAAGTGATGTGGGGAAATTAAATCAGTTTTTAAACACTGATGAGAGACAGTCAGTCAGAGAGGTTACATTAACAGGAGTCAATGAAGCTAAGTGGTCAGATGTAGTGGTTGAAAAACATAAATAAAATCGCGTATGGAAGACAGGAAAATATCTATGTCTTGGTCTTCCTAGTGGTCTCTTTCCTTCTGGCTTTCCCACCAATATCTTATATCCATTTCTCTTTTCCCCCCTTGTGCTACATGCCCTGTCCATCTCATCCTTATCGACTTCTTCATTCTAATTATGTTAAAGTCAACGGACGTGGGGATCCGCCGCGCTGACCACGTGACACCCTCTATTCGCAAAAGTTGGCACTAACTTCGCCGACATTCGGCGGTCGCTCGGTCGGTATATTGCGGACCACAGGCCACGGAGTTTTTTTCTCTTCTACGGCCTCTGAAATACCCTTGCTACGCATCTTTCTCGTCAGTCCCTTTCAACAATAACTCCTCCATAAGAATTCGATCACGGCCACATCTAGTTTTTACGTGCACGGTGGCCATATTAGTCTACGGCAGCAAATGAAGACGGTGTCAAACCGGCTGCTCTGATAATGTGGTAGCTTGTAGGGCCACTGATGCAGAGCGTCGCAAGTGAAGACCTGGCGAAAGGAAAGTGAAGTTAAGTTACCATGGGAACGCCAATACCGTTAACTTGTTTCATCATTCTCTTGGGAGATGTGTGCTTTTGTATAAAGGGATAGAAGATGGCAAAAGGGGGGAACAGGAACAGTCCCAAAGGGAAGATAATCCGTAGGGCAAAGCTTGATGACGCTGTCCAGTAAACTAGACTTTTAGAAGGAAAATGTCTACAATCGATAACACTGATGGATACAGCGAACATGAACCGACGTCAACAGCACAAAACATACACACAGACTTTTCTGGCGAGTACAGGAGCATGGCATCTTTCAGAAATCGATACGTTAACAATAAATCTTATACTGCCAAATATAAATGGATTGTGCTGTGACAGTTTTACTCAGATGCTCTGAAGAATATCTACGATTCAAGATGTTGGCACACAGATTTGTTAAATGTCTGTGTACGCTCCATGCAACGTGCATGAAGGAAATGGGAAATTGGTAGGAAAACGTGAAGGAAAGAGATCATTTTAGATGTCTAGCTGTAGATGGGAAGATAACATTAATCAAGATCCTATAGAGAGAGTAAAACTATTATATTTCTGGACATTATCTGTGTTCCTGTGTTTATCTAAAACACCGTCCTGTTTATTTCTCCGAACACAGCGTTTCGGAGATTAGATTCTGTCTATTTCCGGAGATAGGGACTAGCTCTATCGATTGGGCTCAACTGAGTAGGTTTTATCTGAAGGCGGAGACAGAATCCAGTCTCCGACACGCTGTGTTTTAAAAAATAAACAGGACGGTGTTTTAGATAAACACAAGCGGCCTCCGTAGTCTAGAGGTAACGTTCCCACCTCATGACTCGTGGTACGCGGGTTCAAACCCGGCGGAGGTCGTCGAATTTTTAAGGGCGGAAAATTTCAGGGAACAAGTCCTCCGGGAGGGACTTTAAGCCGTGGGTCCCGTGTCGTAGCTTTACGGCACGTAAAAGAACCTCATATCTCCAAAGGAGGTCACTGAGCCAAATTCAAGGACATTTCCCGCCCAACAGTAGTCTCTAACCCCTCTGATAGATGGGGAAGCATTATAGATACCGCCAAGCCAGTAGAGGCCGAACTCGCTGGCTCGGTCGGGACTGATGGTACGCACCAATATCGGTAGGGTATAGAGACTGGTAGAATATCCTAGAGGGAAGCACAATGGACCAATACTGGTCTAAGTGCATGGGGAAACCCACCCTCTCTAATAACTAACTAACTAACTAGATAAACACAGGACGATGGATAATGTCCAGAAACATAATATTTGTACTAATGTCACAACCGTTTAGATCTTACTTACAGAGATTCTAAAGACTCAACTGACTCATGGCCATGTCCAGTGTTAGGGTCAGTATAAGCAGTTTTCTGAGATTAACGGCCGTGGGAATTCGTTGCGCTGACCACGCGACACCCTCTATCCGCAGAGTGGAACTAACTTCGCCGATAAGCGGCGGTCGCTCGGTCGGTATATTTCACTTGCAGAATAAACGCTGCGGAGTTTTTACAATGTTAGTCTAATCATCAAAGTTAACTTCTATGTTAATATTAAGTAAATACATAGAGCAGTGTTAGTGTGAAACTGCTAGTTTATTCAACTTTCTCAATTTACGTAGAGACTATGTAAAGTTAGGGACATGTGCCAGGAAGCGGTCGTGGATTACCTTAAGTATGTTCCTGAGTGACCACAGAAAATTAATGGAGAACCTGGATACTGAATGGGGAATGTTGCTAATTTTTATTCGGAAGATACCCCGTTCGAAACTTGATCGGAGAAGAGGAAGTGACGGAATTTTCGTGAATTATCTCAGTCCGTCGAAGAAAATGACGTGATATTATTGTTGCATGTAGGGGTGATTATTAGACGGGGTTTTGGATTGAATGATTGGGTTTATTCACACTTTATACATACCAGTCAGAACTACAATTAATCATAGGGCTATCGATGATCTGCACACTTGGCAGTTCACCGTTACACGCATACTAGGGTTCTCAGTCTTCACTAGTCGTATCCTGGCAACGGATATATAACAGTCTGTCACTGCAGCATATATAAAGTCTTCTTTTCACAGCCAAATTCCTTTCTTACCGTCTTATCGTCGACTGCCGTCTCAAGAGACTCCCTCAATTTTGATTATACCAAGATAGTCCGTCGATTAGGCCACGACAGCTTCCTACAAAATCTTTTTCCAGTTCATAATCAGTCAACATACCACCCGATGTCACATAACTTGATCATGAAAGCGTCATTCAATGGCTAAAAACTCCGTGGCTTTAGTCCGCAAGCTAAGTATACCGACCGAGCGACCGCCGCTTGTCGGCGAAGTTAGTGCCAACGTTAGCGGATAGAGGGTGTCACGTGGTCAGCGCAACGAATCCCCACGGCCGTTAATC
>NW_019727102.1:96264-119182 GCF_002891405.2 Cryptotermes secundus
ATATATATATATATATATATACCCCTATATATGTATATGGATGTCAGTGTACTGTAGTTTTCTCTGATCCTTACATGAAACTCTAGAATTAAAACGACTGGAGTTGTAAAAGTAAGAAATAGAAAACAATTCAGGGCGAATAATTTTCTGTTCACGTGACCTGCTGTATGACAGTGATTTGTTACTGAACTAGTGACTTCTTCATTCTGACACAACCTGTTTCTAGCACGGGACAGATCGAGAACGCTTGCAGTTGCCCTGGAACAGAATCCAGGATATCTGAAGACTTTATGCGTGTGACTACTGAGAGAGAGTAAAGTTGTCTCTGTGCTTAACTAATTAAGCACTACGCCATGAAGGCGTATGGGGGAGTGGATGTATAGATCCACATTTTCTTGACCTCGGCATTAGTTGGAGGCGAGTAGTCAGCTTCACGCCATGGCCGCTTTATTCCCGGGGAAAGAGCCACCAGTACACATTGGGCAGGAGGATGGGTGGGGCGCAGAACCGGTCTGGACGACGCGGAGAAGAGAAAATTTTTTATCCTACCGGGACTCGATTTCCGACCTCTCCGTCGTCGAGCCTGTAGCCAGTCGCTATACCGACTGAGTTAACCCGGCTTGTCTTCGTGGTTCCAAGGATAGTTCATGTATGCAACATATGGTATATGCGTATTACAGGAATGTTTCTTTCTTAACATCTGGGTTAGTAGTTAAAGATTTTGTTACTCTCTAAAAAGTCTGTTCGTGTGCTTAATTAACTGAGTGGGCCTCGGCGCTGGGTGGTGAGTGGTCAGCTTCACGCTCTGGGCGCTTCACCTCCAGAGAAATCGCCACCGGTACTTAATGGATAGAAAGATAGGTGGATCCCAAACTGGTCTGGACGAATGGAGAAGAGATAAGCTTGCTCCTGCTGGGATTCGAATCCCTGGACGTCCAACCCGTATCCCGTCACTATACCAACTGAGCTACCCCGAAATTTTCCAATCATATTGGCACCCGCTCAGTCACTGGGATCGTGGGATCTAATCCTGCTGAAGACATGGATGTCTGCGTTATTCTGTGTTGTCCTGTGTAGGTAACGGCCCTAAGACGGGCCAATCCCCGTCCAAGGAGTCCTACCAACTGTCTACAAGATTCACAGTTTCATAATTTTGAATGGGAACAGGGCAGACAGCGAAATTCATCAGTGTAGGTGTAGTAGTAATAGTAGCAGCAGCATGAAGCTGAGCCCTTCTTGAGGAGCCACCAATTCTGCAGCTACTCAAGAACTTCCCAACCATTTTACGGAACCCGAAAGTTCATTACCGTGTTCACAAGAGCCCTCCACTGGTCCCTATCCTGAGCCAAATCAATCCAATTCTATCTCTCTAAAATCAATTTTAATATTGTCCATCCACTTACATCTTCGTTTTCTCAGTGGTCTCTTTCCTTCTGGCTTTCCCACCAATATCTTATATGCAGTCGTCTTCTTACCCATTCGTGCTACATGCCCTGCCCAACTCAACTTTTTACATTAACATGCTGTAAATTCTTCGTTATAAGGCGAGGATGTACCAGAGACTACAACACAGATTGTATCGCGCTTATCGGGTAAATGGACTTCCTGCCACGGGACCTTATGCGATATTAAACTGTTCGGAAATGCTACGCTGTCATGGAACCAGCACTACATCGTACATCTGTGTCCAACGTGAGGTTTCAGAGCTCCGCTTGCCATTCATATCTTTCCTATGCATTTCAGACATTAAAAAGAGGCCATAGAACGCACTGGCGTCGCCGAGAAACGGGTAAACACGAATTGATCTCGCAAACAGAAAAGGAGAGACCTACCCTTGTGACCTATAAACCTGGGTGTGTAACGACGGCACGCCGACGCCATACTGATGGATGTAAAGAACTGTACACAACGACGCCGAGCGACGCCACTTCAACAGTCTCTACTGGGCCACGCATAATATCACATTTAGAGAAGTAGACCTTCTGAAGCTCGAAGTTCATCTAAATAATATTTAAAAATTCTGTCCCTACCACAGAAGACACACTGCGTCTCCGTTACAAAGACCAGACAGTTAATGTTGTTTAGGAAATAGCTACTGTTTAATCTGAGAATACTATAGAACAGCCCGGTCTAGAAAACCGAAATTAACGACCGTGGGGATTCGTTGCGCTGACGACGCGACACTCTCTATCCGCTAAAGTTGGCACTAACTTCGCCGACAAGCGGCGGTCGCTCGGTCGATATAGTTGGCTTGCGGACTACAGGCCACGAAGTTTGTTTTGTTTGTTATGACATGTATACCCTGCGAACTGTCTCACATATCTGAGAGCTGGAAACACATGTGGGCACAGCTAAGTATAAATTTCGTTCCAATTTCAGAAGCTATTCAGATTCACATTGTTATCCCAAAGTTACTCCCTAAATAAAAGAGAAAGATGGGCATGTAGAATGAAACGAGCGTTTCACGGATGCCCTATGCTCCAATTGGTAGCAACAGGAGGACAACGAGAAGAAGAAGAAGAAGGTATATAGAAGCTTGTATCTCTTTCCTGTGCCTGAATATAGAAGAATTCGGAATATTAGGCAAAAATTATCCTTTAAATAATAGAAAAAACTTACTTAATCCGTTAGCGGCCTCCGTAGTCTAGGGATAACGTTCCCACCTCATGACTCAAGGTACGCGTGTTCAAACCCGGCGGAGATCGTGGAATTTTTAAGGGCGGAAATGTTCCGGGAACAAGTCCTCCGGGAGGGACTTTAAGCCGTGGGTCCCGTGTCGTAGATTTACGGCACGTAAAAGATCCTCATGTCTCTAGGAAGCCTCTGAGCAAAATATGGCAAGTTTACCGCCCAAGTAGTCTCCAGTGCCTCTGGTAAATGGGGGAAGTATCAAGGTACCGAGGGCCGACCTCGTTGGCTGAACGGGGCTGATAGCACGCACCAGTACCGGTAGGGTGTGGCGACTGGTAGAATATCAAAGGGGGACGTACAATAGACTATTAGTCGCGGTGCATAGGGAAACCCACCCCCTACAATAATAATAATAATACTTAATCCGTTCCTCTTATACCTTTCGGTGTCGAGGTTATTTTTCTCATTTTGATAATTTTACAGACGGTAGGACTCCTTGGACGAGTCGTAGCAAGGCCTCTACCTAAATAGAGGATAACACAAGCACAGAATAAACACATACATATACCAAACATCCATACCTTATGTGGGATCCGAACCCACGATCCCGGCTTCCGAGCCAGCGAAGACAGTTCATGCCTTAGACCGCTCGGCTACCGTGACCGGCTAAGAAGCAAGCCTGATAAATTTTCAACAGGGTTAAACGACACAGGAAACAAGCTTCGAGCAAAAATGTGAAAATTTGACTTATGTACAAACCTTCCACACAAAACCCTTAGCAGGCTTGCGGCGATACTGAGCAGGAAACTGCTGAGTTTTCTTGAATGCGTGGCGAATCGAGATATTTACGGGATGGGCTATCACGAGTAAACGTATACTTTTATAAAAACAATCTTCCTGTCTGATTCTTGTACTTGTTTCTAACCACGTTTCATCTGCTTCCCATTGTGAATACCTGCAGTTCGTCTTTGAGACGCCAGTATCCACTGCCATTTGTTGACTGGTCTGAATCAAATTTGCAATCCTACATAACAGGTTGAACTGGAAGCAGGCCTATGACAAATTGTTCTCTGTGAGTCACAGGCCGGGAAGCATGAGGAGCGTGATGGAAATACAGGAAGACAACGAGGCCAGTTTCTTGTGCCACTTCGTGAAGACACCGCTGAATTACGTGTTCTCGTTCTTGATAACAACTGAACAGCGCATTTCAATTACCCTTCTGTGGTATGTAAGCTTGGCAACATCACGAATCAGAATTTGCAATGTACGAGTAATATGGCGCAGGGAGTGTAGTTAGTATAGCGACTGGCTACAGGATGGAGGCGTAAGATTCTTCCGTTCTCCGCGTCGTCGTGCTAGTCGATGGATACAGGGGGGGGGGTCCATGCGGTATAGCGGCCGGAGCGTGAAGCTCACCATTCACCTCTAACAAGTACAGAGATCAAGAATGCGTGGATCTATACATCCATTCCCCCACGTAAGTCTTCATGGCGTAGTGCTTAATTAGTTAAGCACAGGGACAAATTTACCTTAATGGTTTAACAGACTTCTATTAGGAGATCGTGTGTTCATAACACTGTTTAGCTCCGCGTGCCCATGAGGGTACAGACACAGTGCCTTAAGGTATGCCAAGACAATCTCCTTAAAAATCCTTAAAAACTCATGACCTTCCTTTATGCGTATAAACTACATGGTTTAAGCAGTACATTTAAATAGCAAGAGATTAACGGCCGTGGGAATGCGTTGCGCTGACCACGCGACACCCTCTATCCACTAAAGTTTGCACTAACTTCGCCTACAAGCGGCGGTCGCTCGGTCGGTATAGTTCGCTTGCGGACAAAATGCCACAGAGTTAGTTTGAAACTGAAGAACAACATGGTAAACCATAATTAATCAAACCGTGGTTGCAAAATTATCGAGAATTATATAAAATATACTTGTATCAACGAACAGTTTTTTGGAAGTCAGTATGATCTAATATAGGCGCTTTCGGAAAATGTATCTATAGCTGGCAAAACATTTAGCGAATTTATAGCAATTTATAGCTTACTTCAGTGTACAGAGGGTTGCAAAGTTACTGAGTAGCTGTTATCTCTGTAAGGCCTGACAGAACTGCGTAGCAAGGCGCAGAGCCGCACAATTCGCTGACGGGCATGAATAAAGTTCGCGTCCGATTATGTAGTACTCGTAATTTACTGGGTCCAGGTATAACAAATTTTGAGAAGCTCTGCCGTAAGCTAATGTCTTCTTATGATGACGCTGCCGACTGATCCATTGAGCACAAGGCGCAGACCGGCCATAGTACGCCACCTCCGCCCATACGAGAACCACTTGAACTGTCTGCATGATAACCGATGTGGAAGAGAACATAAATTGATTGGGAACAATGCCGTCTTCTGGGATGTGGTGCCTTGTAGATCCTGTGTGGACCGACGTTTCGGAGGAACGTATCGCCTCTATCTTCAGCGTAGAAAAATCCGCTAGCGAGGAACAAGATTTTCTACCCTGAAGATAGTGGCGATACGTTCCTATGAAACGTCAATTCACACAGGATCTACACGAAGCCACATCCCAGAAAACGGCATTCTTCCTAGTCACCGCCGTGAAAACCTCAAATATTACATAAATTGTGTTTGAGAACATTGTGATGAGGCGAATATTTTGAATTTATGTGTGAGAAGGTAGGAGTATGAAGAAAACTGTACAATTAAATGACCCGTAATTTGAATTTTTCGGCAAATTTTATCAGAATATTTAAATCAAGCATAATTACCGGTAGATAAACGCGACATGTAACGTGTATTCCTTCCCTCCTTCCCCTCGGCGCTCCAGCTCAGGGTGAGCTTTGGCCCCCTGAACAATCTGCCTCCATTCTTCTCGATTCTTCATCTTTCCTCCCCCCCCCCTTCCTTCGCTGATGTCGATTTCCGTTCAGTCCATCCATCTGAGGCTGATTATCTGGTTTCTGAACAATTTAGTTTTTACGGTGTGAAGTTGTTAGCCTCACGCCCAACCCACAACCTGGAGGACTACTGTATCCCTCTTCTGCTTGACCTGTCCGGCCTGGGTGACCCTACCAGTAGCTACGCTACCGCCGGCATAGCTCTCAGGGTCTCACCACCATAATAAGGTGGAGACACCATCGGTGGGGATGTAACGCGTATGGTTAGGTAAAAGGTAGTTATCTCAGTGTTTAATTAATTACTACACCTTACAGAAGCATGGAGGTATAGCTCCACTATCCTTAACCTCGGCACTAGACGGAGGTAAACGTTCGGCTCACGCTCCGGTACTACAATAACATGGGTCGGTCCCAGAGCCTGCCTGGACGCCACGGGGAAGAAGAATCGAACGCCGATTCCCCGGTTGTCCAGCCTGTAGCTGGAAATGAGACATGTTTACACCGCAATAAATGCTATTGCTGATTCAGACGAGTGTTGCTCTACATCGAGTGGGCGTTTCTGTTTGTTGAACTTCGCAAACCCCGAACTCTAGCCTCCGAGTTTGGAGCGGGAAACGGAACATGAGGCATCACGTGGCCAGGCTCCATACTCCTGGTTCTGAAATTCGAATCGCTCATGGGGCCTGGCCGTTCCGGGCAATACACAGGACGACATCACCTGTCGGATTTACGTAACATGGACTCACAAAAAAAAAAAAGGGAAATAAAATGGTATTATATGCTCAGAAGTGAGTCATCCTAAGGCACACTACATGCCTTCAAACTCTAGCACAGCAGTTTACATGCTTCTACGTCACCGGAGCTTACAATACTGATGACGTAATGGTCAGTATCTGTTGTGACGAGTTGTGTTGCAATGGCGGGAAACGGATGAGTAATTCGCCGGTGCGATAGTCTTCTGTCATGGGGGAATCTGGCAGCAAAAAACACTGGCAAGTGCGTCACTGCTCGGAGGCTGTGGGAGTCTCCGTATTCAGAGCAATCTAGACAATTAGTGAGGTCCGCGTCTATCCTCTCAGCCGAATGGATGCGGTCCACAACTTCACACCTTATTCCCTGATAAAAAGTAAAGGTATCCCTGTAACAGGCCGTGAAGGCCCATAGGGTTGTGAGATGTTGAGGTTCCCACATTTTCTAGACAATCGGCTCATAGATGGCGGTGATGTTCTCAGCTCTATGCGCCGGCCGTCCTTTACCCCCAAGAATATTCCTGGTACTCATTTGTTAAGAGGCTGAGTCGACCCCAGGGCCATAGTGCGGCTGGAAGGATTAGGTCAACTGAAAAAATCCAATGACCTCATCGGGACTTGAACCCGCAATTGAAAAAGAGTCATTAAATAAACTGAGAAAACAAACTCTTCGATTTCGTGATATCATGTACACATTCCCGCCCTGTCGTTCTCTTGACTCAAAACTCGTCTCCACCCGTCTCATGTAATGTAATGGTTTTGAGGACATAGCGGAGCCTACAGACAAAAGCACTTTCGATTACACTCGCCATGCAGACCAGTCCAATGTTTCTCCTTGAACTAATGAAGCTAAATCAACATCATACTTAAGCGAAAATTACTATGCGTATAGCTTTAAAATGGTTTTGTAGCACTTGGCAGTATGTGGACACCACCTGCAAGACAGGTGTGAGTCACGTGTTGTTTGTATTGACGTGCATTCGAAGAGCATTCCTCAGCTTCATTGATGAAACCTTGAAGCAGGAAATGTGTCACAGGGGAACACATTCGTTTTAGTTGCGATTTATAACAGAGCATGTAGAGCCATTACTATGCAACGATCGCAAGATAAATATTCCAGAGCCGCTTCTAGGCAACGGATCGGTAAAGACGTTCCTGCGGCAACGAAAGGGGTTATAAAGAGGGCAATTGAGGCAAGAACGGTTTAACCCTTTGCAATGGCGGGGTCAAATACCTTCACTGTGAGCCTGCGAGTCGTAGGAGGCGACGAAAAGGGAAGTCTCAAATCTGAGACAGTAAAATATAGTCACGAGTCCCAAGGGACTCGGACCCGAGAATGACTGACTTGGCACGGCCAGCAGCATTAACCTTTAAGTGACGGCCCTTTAAATTCCGGTAATGGCAGCGGAACGGATTTGATTTAAATACCCGCAATTTTAACAAAAGACAGACCCGTCCTCTCGTCAGAGTGGGCGCCCCACAAAAACAAGACCATAACTGTCAAACAGTAATAAATATCTGGTCATGAGCCCCACATGGGGCTTGACACCAAAACTTAGGGAGCCGCCGTTCAGAGAGGATTTGAGTCCGGAAGCAGAGGAATAGCCATTGTTAGAAGCCGTTACCAAACTACTAGTGAAAACATTGGGAGATGGAAAGGACTTTGAGTGAACTGTACAGTGTGGAGATAAGCGATGGCGCTAGAATTACGTGTAGTGGTGTGGTAAAATGGTTAATAAATCCATTCACCAATCCAAGTCCCGTCGATAGTCACTCATACACGTGACAATAATATTAATCGTGTCTGACTGACTGCGGGGTTCCATTTACTCTCTCATTCCTTGCAACCAAAACCGCATTTATATTCATTAATTGTAAGCTAAAGAGTTTATAGCCGGTCACGGTAGCCGAGCGGTCTGAGGCATGCACTGTCTTCGCTCGCTCGGAAGCCGGAATCGTGGGTTCGGATCTGTTTCCTGTGAGGTACGAACTGAATTCTTATATATTATTCTTATACACTGCCGGTCACGGTAGCCGAGCGGTCTGAGGCATGCACTGTCTTCGCTCGCTTGGAAGCCGGGATCATGGGTTCGAATCCCACACAGGGCATTGATGTTTGTGTGCATTTTTCTGTGTTTGTGTAGAGGTAGAGGCATTGAGACGAGCTGATCACCCGCCCAAGGAGTGATACCGAATGTGTAAGATCTAGAAAACCGAAGTGAACGGAGAAGTTCATGGAGGTAGGCCTAGGCCCACTGGGGCTGTAGTGCCAAGGGAAAAAAAAAGAGTTTATAAGAGTGAAGGTAAAATCTGATTTTTAGTAGTTGCCTGATGAACACAATATATAACTGGAGGGAGAAAACTAAATTGAAAGTTTCCGGAAACAAACTGGCGAAGAGAAAGGAAGGCCGGGAGGGGAACTTTCATCGAAGAGAGATTAATGAATCAGGTAAAAGAGAAACGGAGGAACACAGGCCACTTTACCGAGATTTTAGTAGAGCTTCTACATGTATTTACCTAGCTTAACAGTGATTTCTCTCTCAAATACGACGTGAATGTACTTAAACAGCCGTGCGCATAAGAAATGATACCCGTAAAACAAAACCAAAAGGCAATACAAAAGAAATCATCCTGCACCATATATGAAGCAAGATGATACCAGGCTAAACATCGCTCACAAAAATCCCCCGATGGGTACAATAAAGGCAAGTATTGTATTGTGCACAAAGTCCGCAATTTGCAGAATACAGTAAACCCTTGTCCAACTCTGATTTGTTTATAAATACAAGTATATGCAAACTATTATTTGTTGAAGGCGGAAACTTCGAATATGCGCAGTCTGTTTCCGGTCACAACCCTGGAAACGCTGCAATTTCGGCGATTCAGCAGTTCTTGAGGAGCCTAACCTCCGCGATCGTCACGGGTTTACTAAACGGGTCCCTTCCCGGCAGTGAGACACTCCGATCCGTAAGTTATAATTCGATTACAAGACGCTTCGACATAATCCATCTTATAATAATCTGGCTCATAAATTATCCCTCCAACTCCGCGAGGGTGACAAATTTTTTTCAACTGGGTCCACTCGGCACGGCGGCCACTGATTGGCCTATTGTAGCCTGCCCCGAGTGATTGTGATGATGGAGAATTTGGTGGAATGAAGATTGGCAGGGAAAACCGAAGTACTCGGAGAAAACCCGCCCCAGCGCCACTTTGTTCACCACAAATCCCACTTGACCAGACCCGGGATCGAACCCGGTTCGCTGCGGTGGAAGCCAGCGATTAACCGCTTGAGCTAGAGCGCGGCCGTGAAGGTGGCCAAACTGAACAACACGTCAAAGCCCAGCGGCCACTTATGCACCACCTGCTTTAACACATAAAGGATCTGCAATCTAACCGCAATGTTTCGTGTCATTCTCACAACAAACCAACAAACAACGATTATTTTACTAAAGAGAACTAACAGTTTGGGCCTTGTAGTGGAGAAGTAGCGTCTCGTCTGCTGTCCAAAATCATAAAAATTAGAATATAAAAAACTGTAATTTTGCCTGTGGTTCTGTGTGCGTGTGAAACTTGGTCTCTGACATTAAGGGAGGAACATAGACTGAGGGTGTTTGAGAACAGGGTGTTGAGAATATTTGGACCGAAGAGGGATGAAGTGACAGGAGATTGGAGAAAACTGCACAATGAGGAGCTTCATAACTTGTACTCTTCTCCAAGTATAATTAGAATGATCAAGTCAAGGACGAAGGCCGCGCCATAGCTTAAGCGGTTAGTCACTGCCTTTCCACAGCGGCGGCCCGGGTTCGATCCCGGGTCTAGTCAAGTGGGATTTGAGGTGGACAAAGTGTCGCTGGGGCAGGTGTTCTTCGAGTACTTCGGTTTCCCCTGCCAATCTTCATTCCACCAATTGCTCCACAATCACCCTCACCTATCATCTGGGGCTGGTACAATAGGCCAGAAGTGGTCGCCGTACAAGGGACTTAGTCCCACCCCACTAGCAATAAAAAAAAATTAAGGAGGATGAGGTGGGAAGGGCATGTAGCACGAATGGGGCAGACGAGGAATGCGTATAGGATATTGGTGGGAAAGCCAAAAGAGAAGAGACCATTGGGAAGACGAAGGCATAAGTGGGAGGACAATATTAAAATGGATCTTAGAGAAGTATGATGGGATGTTGTGGATTGGATTGATCTCGCTCAGGATAGGGACCAGTGGAGGGCTCTTGTGAACACGGCAATGAACCTTCGGGTTCCATAAAACGCTGGTATATTCTTGAGTAGCTGCAGAATTGGCGGCTCCTCCAGAAGTGCTCAGCTCCATAAGTAAGTAAGTAAGTAAGTAAGTAAGCGGAGAAGTAGTGTATTTCTTATGAGGCTCCGTTACTACGCACCTTTCTGGTAACAGACCCAGAAGTTCTAACAGCGCTGACACAAAAGCGAACTTTTGAGAGAACTCAGTAACATTCGAAAACTCACGATCTATTTTCCTTGCATTCGTCTGCATGTCAACTTCTTGGTCAATGTTCTGTGTACACTTTCCGAAGCGTTTCCGAGAGAGAGAAAAAAAATCTTGTAATATACTATTTCGATCCCAAATTCTTGATCTCACGTCCTTTTCCATGCTGTTACTGTCAAAGCAGAATTGACTCTGTAATTTAGTGGACGAAGGTAACTTGAAAGATCAAAGAACAGATAGGTGTATAATTAGAACCAATTCAATGCCGATAACAACAATAGTAATAATATTTCTGTTCTTTGTATGCCGTGCAGTGCAGTTGACAATTACATTACAAAGACAGGAAACACATAAAGGCCAGTTTCGGAAATACCACTTTGGAAATATTATGTCTACTTTACACAACAAAGTAAAGCATAATGATAATAAAGAACAAGAAAAACAATGTCAATAAAGAATGAGATGGTTATGTGAAAAACAATAAAGCTGACAATATTGATATAATAATAGTAAACAGGTCGGGTAAAACTATCCCTGTAACAGACCGTGGAGGTCCAAAGGGTTGTGAGACGTCGAAACCCCACATTTTCTGTAAACAATCGGCTCAAAGATGGAGGTTAGTTTGTTGGCCGTACGCGCCGGCAGCCCTTTAACCCCCCGAAAAATTCATGGTACTTGTTTCTGTTAATAATGGCAACATTCGAAAAGAGAATATTTCGGGAACTGTTGGAAATTGTAAGAGTCAATCGAGATAACTGTGATATCATGCATGAAATGTCATTATTTCGGAAAAAATGCATTTACGAACATTATAAATATCGTAATATATTCCAGGTTTCATAGATTGCGTAGAGAGTTTAACAGAAAAATATATGCAAGAGTTTATCATGTGAGAATATTCGGAAATTAAACGTCCCGTAGAAATATATAATGATTTCATACGCTATAAGAGACATTCAATGTAAGATATTGCCGACGGTCGAACCGTGCTCAGCTGAGCATAACGATGCGCAGTAGTCAGTTGCGCACACTTATCATAATGCACGCTCACAACCTAACATTAGCGTAACTTACCGAGCTTCGCCCCCTCCAAGGTACAGATGGATGCGCAGTAGTCTACCGCGCAAACCTAACCTAACCTAAGCTAACCTAACCTAACCTAACCCAACCCAACCTAACATCAGCGACTGGTTCCCCAGGGCCAGCTGCCTCAATTACAGGTGGATGCGCAGTATTATACTGCGCAAACCTAACCTAACCTAACATCAGCGAATGGTTCCCCAGGGCCAGCCCCCTTAGTTACAGGTGGATGCGCAGTAGTCCATTGCGCACACCTAACAGTTACGTCACTTAAGAAGCTGCTATTTAACCGAACGTAATCTAGGACTGACGTAACATGGAATATAAATCGAAACATGACGTTATGTATACAATTGAGCGTGTTGACTGTTTTTCAAACCATAATCTCAATCTATGGTCATATATTCCGAGGTTTCATTGCTACGTGATAGCTTAGATTGTGACAAAAACGCCGCTCCCACCTCACGAGTTTGCGCATCCCCCACGTTGATACAAATGATTACTGATTATCACATATTGTGGCATTATGCTGCCCTCCAATGGCATTATGTTATGACAAAAAATCATTATTATCAGTGAATTCGTTCCCTTCTTTTTTCGTGAATGGATACGCGGCCAATTCAGTGACTGCTTGGCATTTGTGTCGCCCGAATTTCCCTTACTGGATAGAAAGTAGAATAATATTACACACGAAAATGAGTAAAACATATGGTAAAATTTACCGTCCTGTAATCCATATGATAATAGAATGTTTCTGTTTTAGTCATGTGAAGAGGTTGGCTGCCCTGTCACTGTGACGTAAATATCCAGTGTACAACATGAAGGTACGTGTCTTTCCTGGTATGAAGAGGTGTTTATAAATAATAAGACGGTGCTGTGTGTGTATGTTTATATACATATATGTACAAGATCTGATTAATTATCTGCCTGAATCTATATCTTAAAAGATTCATTGAGATAGTGCAAATGGTAGGCTTTATTGTGGACTTTCACTCCTGGACCGAGTAATGGCGAGTGCACCAAATTTTGCAAACATGTGTTTCCTCTGTTCCACAACGAAATCGAAGTGTTTTTCCTTCTTAACCATGAAACTGAAGTATGTGTGAAGGAAGAATACACTGTTTCGTACATTTATTGATTTAACGAAAGTAAGTGCATATAAGAATAGTGGGTGTGTAGTGAAAGACAATGTGTCTTTGAGGTTATTCTTGCACCACTGTTCATTATCTCGTGTGAAACATGTACAGTGGTTGGCACAAAATGTGTTGTAGTGGTTATATGGATAGAGAGTGAATTGTATTTTATGAGTGCATATTTGGTATGACAGAAAAGCGGGTGTAGTTTTGGTACGTAGCCTCTGAATATTCCACATGTGAGTAGGTTATTAGTCAGAATGTTATACATGTTTGTTATTTTTTTTGCATGATTGTAAGTAATTGTAAGAAGAGAGTGAAAAGTGAAGTTCAAGTTCTCTAGTGTGACTTTATATTCTTGTGTGCAATAAATACAGTGATGTGTAGTGTGGTGTTGTAGTGTTTTCAAGAAACTTAAGATTTCCATTCACCCACAATGGATTGAAAAGATTCCCCTCTTATGTACATATCTTTTTTTTGCACGAATAATTCCTACTTATAACAAGGTGGTATGCTAAGTGAAAGACATGTTGTCATTGGTGTTATGCTAGCAATCCTTTTGAATGACATTGTGTAAAATGTGCACAGTGGTGTGTAGAATATGTGTTACAGCATGAAGAAAGATGGCAAGTGATTTCTAAGTTAGATGTGTATTTTGGTGTGATAGACAACGGATTGGATTCTTTGCATCTAATCTTCCAGGCTTACATGTGCGAGCAGGTAGTATGCAGCATCAGGGAATTATCTTCTTTCCATCTATTGAAGAGCTTACAGAATCACATTGTGTACAGGATAGCAGGAGTTGTTACAAATGACATTCTTGTAATTTTATTTTATAGTTTAGTCTAGAATAGCTCTGTCCAACGCGGCGCCCGTGGTATATTTTTCTGGTGCCCTCCGTAACCACATATAATTGAGCCGATTTTTAATATTAATTCAAATTGTAAGACAAGAGACATTTTTGAACGTGAGTACTGTTAAATATTTTCGAAAAATTTTATTATTATTATTATTATTATTAGTAGTAGTAGTAGTAGTAGTAGTAGTAGTACTAGTAGTAGTAGTAGTAGTAGTGTGTGGTGGCGCCCGCACCTCCATAGGCATCAGTGAATTGTGCCCGAGTACATAAGAACGTTGGACAGCACTGCTCTAGAGCATGTAGAGTGATGTGTTCGTTTTGTGTTTTAGTGCTTAGAAGAGTGATGAATGATATTTTCTTAGGATGAGATCGTAATGAGTGATTTCTCTATCTAATATTTGAGCACTAGTATTGTGGGGTGGAACCCTTTCATATAATGTATATGTATATCCTTCACATATGACAAAAAACATAATGAAGTGAAGAGGCTGAGTCAACCACTGAGCCATAGCGTGGGTGGAAGGATTATGTCAATTGAAAAACCCAGTGAGCTCATCGGGAATCGAACCCGCAACCTTCCGGTTTGCAAAACAGTACATGATAATAATTGCCGTGTTCATT
Organism: Cryptotermes secundus; assembly: GCF_002891405.2. Taxonomy (NCBI): domain Eukaryota; kingdom Metazoa; phylum Arthropoda; class Insecta; order Blattodea; family Kalotermitidae; genus Cryptotermes; species Cryptotermes secundus. The sequence continues at coordinate 110,695 of NW_019727102.1, forward strand.
GATGAACAGGATGTGGCGCTGTTCCTCGTTTTAGGCTGTGGCCACACAAGAGCACAAAATGCGTCCGTTGTAAAGAACGTCTTGACGTCCGTTGTAGAAATAAACAAGATAGGCGAATGCTACGCTTTCTTCTGGCTCCATTGCAGGCAAAAAACTACGCTCCGCATTCTGCAACTGTGTGGTGTCCTCAGCAACGTCCGTTCGTTGCAACGGACGTACTTCGTGCGCTCGTGTGGCCTTAGCAGCCCAGTCCACTGCGAGAGCAATAAAAGAAAAAAAAATGTTTGCGTGGCGCTGTTACTGCTTTTCCTTCGGGCACGTGACCCGCTCTCCGCCGTCTATCTGCAATTGTCGCGACCCGCTTCGACACATTCCAAGACTTATCACAGCACGTTGTGTTATTCGACCATTTGCTAACTGCGTCTCTACCGTGGGCCCGTTTAGTGACCATCAATACGTTCGTGTCGGGAGCATAACTTCCTCTTACCTACTAACGACGTCTGGCTCCTGTACATAAAAGAGAGTAGGCAGTAACCCGATTTTAAGGCCGCGCAACAGCTCAAGCGGTTAGTCACTGGCTTCCCATCGCGGCGGCCCGAGTTGGATTCCGGGTCTGGTCAAGTGGGATTTGTGGTGGACAGAGTGGCGCTGGGGCAGTTTTTTTTTCCCGAGTACTTCGGTTTCCCCTGCCAATCTGCATTCCACCAGCTGCTCCACAATCACCCTCACCTATCATCTGGGGCTGATACAATAGGCCAGAAGTGACCGCAGTACAAGGGACTTAGTCCCACCCCACTAGCAATAAAAAACAACCGATTTTAATGCACCGTCTGCAAGAATTGCACGGGCCGGGATATGAGATCCCCTAACACCACATCCGCAACTTATTGGAGCCAAATGACATTATCTGTACCATGTCGCAGTCTAACAGATGGAATTAATATCAAATTAGGCTAACATTTTTTCACGAGTCTGTAACGTCAAAAGAGACAACTTCGCGTCAGACAGAAGGCAGCTCTCGAACACTGCAGATGGCTCCCAGAATTCTGATTGCTACTGGTGAGGAATGCCAACTTAGCGGATAGAGAGTGTCGCGTGCTCAGCGTAACGGATCCCCAAGGCCGTTATTCTCGGTTTTCTAGACCGGAGCCGCTATTTATTTAAAATAGCTCCTCAATTATCCTCATGAGGCTGAGTGGACCCCGTTCCAGACAGACTACTTCTCAGAAAATCTGGTAGCGCCGGGAATCTAACCCGGGACATCAGGATCTGTAGCCTGAAACTCCGACCACTACATGGCACTAACTTCGCGGGCAAGCGGCAGTCGCTTAGTCGGTATAGTTCGCTTGTGGACTCAAGCCACGGAGTTTTACATGTGAGGAATAAATTGTGACTGCAAATAGCGGCTTGTAACCGAACAAGGTCTGTTCAGTTCGAAGGTTGGCGAGGTACCCCAGAAGTTAGAGAGAAATGTCGTCAGTTTAGAAAATTACGTTAAGGAAGTAGGAATGCAGATGCCTTCTGACCATGTGGGTGCGAATATGCTTTTCCCTCAAAGATAAATTGCAATGACCCATTAATACTGAGAAGACAGAAATGCAGAGATGAGAACCCCGAAAGGCCATTTCTTCGAGTGAACGAAGAGACTGAGAAACTCCAGACTTGACAAGGAGCCCCACAAATAGGTCAAGAGCGGTGTTACGTCCACATTCCTGGATATGACAAATCCCTATTATTCATTCAGCACGTTTAACGCATAACTTAAATATGAAGAATTTCAGAATCTGCGGTTTAAACTTCGTAAACTCGGGAGTGCCTATGTACTCTCCAACGAAAATGCAGACTGCTCACTGGGAAAACATTCTTACTGGGTGCTTTACAGCTTCAGTCTCCGAAGCGGGGATGCAGATGACACAGCGAGACTTCAGAAGAGTTGCGTGCTGAATTCTGGACCAATCAGACTCAAATTCCACGAGCTTATCTAGGATTTGACGTTACTCTGCTTACTTCCTGTTTCATGCTTGTTTCTTGGCTTGGCTTATTCTGCGGCCCTGGAGATTGAGGCGACTTTCAACAGACTATACAACGTTACATCCCAAAAGACAGGGCCCTCTACAAACTTATTTCATTTATCCTGTGTGACCACATTTCCAATTAAATCTTCTGTTTTAAATAATCACTCCCAAGTTTCGATATTCAGTCTCGAAACTTTAATTGTCGGAGTGTTTTTGTCAGTTACTAAGCAAAGAGCGATTCCAAGTTTGTGTATTACATAATATCAAAAAGTAAAGCCATCCCTGTAACAGGCTGTGGAGGCTCGCAGATGGCGACGAAGTTGTCAGCCTTACGCGCCCCCATGAATATTCCGGGTACTAATTTCTGTTAGAGGCTGTGTTAATAACAGAACTATGGTGTGGCTGGAAGGATTATGTAAATTGAAAAAAAAATCCACCTCATCAAGACTCGAACCTTCCGGTTTGTAGCATAGTACCTCAACCAACTACGCTACCGCGTGCCCCACATAACATGCCAGTTAAATTTGCAGCAGTGAGTAAACAACAGTTCATTTCGTTACTTTATATTGGCACCGTGTTGTTTCCCCTACCAGGCTTCACTGAAACCACTACCCTTTAAGGCCAGAGTTCTCATTCGCTCTCCGACAAATACTGAGCTACCTCACCGATTCCATCAAACACAAGCCCCCCCCACCACCACCACCACCACCACCACCAAAGAGATTAAAGACTGAAGCTGGGGTATACAGAAATCTAAAAGCAACACAGGTCCAAAGGGACTGTTACATGCTTTGAATTGTCAGAAGTTAATAAGAACCTTCTATCAACGCTGTCAGTACCTAGACCGTTGAATGAGAGGAGGTCCGGTGCACGAAAAATATAAAACGGTTCCGAAGGATGTAATGAAGGTACTAGCCCGGAAATTTTCTGGAAGTACCGAGCAAAATCACGAAATATCAGTCAGAATAGCCGGTGTCACGGCCTGGATTAGAACCGAGAACCTTACGCATACGATTCTAGAGTTTTACCGCTACATCAACCCGCTCGGTCAGCAGTATGAACGCAGGATATAAACTATTTGGGAGAAAATCATATCTTGCACTTGATGCATTAAAAAAGAATATCAAATCAAGAAAATTTTCAGAACTCCTGTTTAGGGGAGGTTGTGCTGGGCTTCATCCCCCGAAACCATGGTCCTAGTGCATAGACCTATGATGGACAAACATATTCACTCATCACTCACTCATGGAGCTGAGCCCTTCTTTAGGAGCCGCCAATTCTGCAGCCACTCAAGAATTTCCCAGCATTTTATGGAACCCGAAGGTTCATTACCGTGTTCACAAGAGCCCTCCACTAGTCCCTATTCTGAACCAGATCTATCTAATCCATACCATCCCATTCTATCTCTCTAAGATTCATTTTAATATTATACACCCACCTATGTCTTGGTCTTCCCAGTGGTCTCTTTCCTTCTCGCTTTAACTCGAATATCCTATACGCATTCCTCTTCTCCTCCATGCATGCTACATGTCCTGCCAACCTCATCGTCCTTGACTTGATGATTCTAATTATACTTGGAGAAGAGTACAAGTTGTGAAGTTCCTCATTATGCAGTTTTCTCCAACCTCCTGTCATTTCATCTCTCTTCGGTCCAAATGTTCTCCTCAGCACCCTGTTCTCAAACACCCTCAGTCTAGAACAAACATATTTCTTTCTTACAATTTAAACGGGCGCTTCTTCAGAAAGTTGGACCAGAGATATTTGTCTGTTCTTTACAGTTTCCTTGGCAGCCTCTCAGGAATGACTTAACAGCTGACCTCGAGGGGGACAAGTGGAAGAGGTCAGAGAAAACATGACGTCACGTTCTCAGCCTACACAGATGACCTTAATATCCGCGAGACGTCAAATTGCAGAGGGCGATAACTAGTCATTTAAACTAACTCCACGAAGAGGCCTTCTTGAGAAGCTGATAGTCAATGTCTCTGCCTTTTAGGAAGTTCGAAGGTTCTGTTTTCACAAGAACCAGTCACTGGTCCTTATCCTGAGCCAGTTGTATCCAGCCCACATCCTCACAACGTACTGTTTGGTAGTTTTTTCATCTTCGGGCTGTCTAACCAAAATCTTGTATTCATTTCTCATGTCCCCTTGTATGCCGCATGCCCCACAATAATCATGAACGTAGAGCCTGGCTACGGGCTGCACGACCGATGGGGCGGGGAGGTCAGATCTGCTCTGGGGTCCACCCAACATCCTATCCAATGGGTACCGGGGGCTCTTCCCCTGGGGGGGTAGAGCGGTAGGGGCGTGAAGCTGACCACTCACCTCCAACTAGTGTCGAGGTAAAGAAATTGTGGATCTATACATCCACTCCCCATACGCTTTCATGGCATAGTGCTTAATTAGTTAAGCACAGAAACTACTTTACCTTTATCTATGCCCACAGAAGTACTCTGAACGCCTAAGAGCAGTTTTCCTGCTAATCTGGAAACCAGTTGCCTGCTTGAAATAGGCGACATTTCTCGGAAATTGCGGTTGCGTTGCGGTTGCCAGTATCCTTGGTGTGCCCTCGGCCTTACACTTTGTTTCAAACGATTCTACAATTTCTGCCGTTGATTTGACCTGGTAACTATCACAAGGTCTTGTACATTCATCATCAATTGTGTCCTGCAGAAATGCTGCTGTTATTTCAATAAATAGTACAGAGACTTTATGTACATCCTGTATACCTAATCGCACGTGGAATGTGGGCTTACAGGTGTCATGCAGTGATGGGTCAGTCCGTGTCAGAAGCAACCACACTCACTACACACATGTGCGACCTTGCGAATCAGCAGTAAATATGCACTGTTTATGATAACGACACTGTATAAACATTGTCAGTAAAGTTCACCCACTCTACGACCCAGGGCACGTCATGCCTTGTGTACGCAGCCTTACGGACGGAAGTGAAGTCCTGTGCGTGTCTGAATTTCACACCGGTATATACAGAGCGGAAGTACAGACTGGTTCTAAATTATTGTCGGGATTTCCATGGCTTTCTTTTGAACAGTCTCCGTTTTGACGTATGACGTCATATTTTCTCCTAGATATCAACGCGGTGAGTACAGAGTTGCCAAATAAAACTTTCTGAGTTACACTTTCGACCGCCTCCTGGCTACAGATCCAGATGTCTCGGGTTAGATTCCCGGCGCTACCAGATTTTGTGAGAAGTATAATTTTCCTGGGGAGTAAGGGGCGGCCGGCGCGTAAGGCTGACAACCTTCCCGCCATCTTTGAGCCGATTGTCTAGATAATGTTGGAACCTCAACGTCTCACAACCCTATGGGCCTTCACGGCCTGGTACAGGGATAGCTTTACTTTTTTTTACTTTTAGTGAGTCTAAAACAGTGTCCACTCAGCCTCGTCAGGATAACTGAGGACCTATTTCAAGGAAATAGCGGCTCCGGTCTAAAAAACCGAAATTAACGGCCGTGGGGATCCGTTGCACTGATCACGTGATATCCTCTGTCCGCTAAAGTTGGCACTAATTCGCTTAGTGGGGGGTGGAGTCCAACCGGGTCCACTCGGCACGGCGGCCACTCATTGGCGTATTGTAGCCTACCCCGGGTGATTATGATGATGGGGAATTTGGTGGAATGAAGACTGGCAGGGGAAACCGAAGTACTCGGAGAAAACCCGCCCCAGCGCCACTTTGTCCACCATAAATCCCACTTGACCAGACCCGGGATCGAATCCGGGCCGCCGCGGTGGGGAGTCAGCGACTAACCGCTTGAGCTATGGCGCGGCCAAGTTGGCACTAACTTCGCCGACAAGCGGCGGTCGCTCAGTCGTATTGTTCGCCTGCGGACTAAAACCACGGAGTTTCTTTTAGTTACACTTTCATATTCCGTCAGCGATCTTATTTTGTTATTTTCGGTTTCAAACCTTCAGGGCACGGAAACACCGACAATAATTTAGAATCACACTGTATGTTCAAAATAGAATCAACTAACTTTGCATAAGATGACATAAAGTTCCTACGTCACTAACCGATGACTACCTACCCTTGTTCCCATGACGGATGGAGTATACAACTACAGGTTGGTCATGAACACATAACCTACAGACTTGGGTCACGCCAGGTTTCATATTGTGAGCCTGAAGTACACATAAAAGCCATGCACTTTCAAGAAACTACTAGGCGTTCTATCGAAGATCCTCATTGTAGAATGAGTGGAGTTGCGCTCAACGCCCCCTATAATACGAGTATGTGCAGGACGGTTTTGATAATGTTTATTCTCTTTACTTTCTTCCTCACTTTATGGCTAGGCACCCGAGCGTCCTTATGTGTGATACTGCAGAATCTGTGAAGAGTAATGTTCTAAGTGTGCGGGGGGGGGGCACCAGGCTCTGCTTGCTTCCTGCTTATTGGTCTTATTCTTCGAACCTGAAGATGAAGGTGACGCGTTCCCTGAAATGTCGGTTGACTTTCAACGGACTACACGATATTTTACCCCAGCAGATAGGCCTCTTCGCGGTATAAATTTAATGGTTACCACCAACGGTGATAAGGAAGAGATACTGATACAGTGGCTGCCATGCACACGTGTCACCGTGACGTAGACTCTTCAACTGACAAGCCGCATACAGGAATTAAGCTGGCATCCAACGTTTTGTTGACTGCCTCTGCCTCCAACATAAGGTACTGATGTGACGATAAATCAACGGAAAAATATGTCACTCATCATACCAACCCCTGATGATGGAAGCAGAGATAGATTCTGAAACGGTGAACACCATTTTCATACGGTTGATCGCATGGGAAGACTTCATTGTAATCACTAATCACTAATCACCATTAGCTTGTTCGTTCCCTAAGTCCATAGGCAGCAACTAGCAACGGCTCTTAGTGTTACTGCGTAGAAGCCAGTTCTGCTTCATGCTTATCTACAGTATGGATCATCAATGCAAAAGCCCAGCACGCTTGCTCACGAACTTAATGGTGCTCTGATGCTGAGGTTGTCCCTGTGCTTAATTAATCACCACGCCATAAAGACGTACAGAGGAGTGAAGGGCCCCACGCTTTCTCAGCCTCGGAACTAGAAAGAGGTACCAGCTTTTGTATTTTGTTGTTGAATTATGAAGTAACATTTCTCAGTCATCTCAAGAGTTGCTGGGCTTGAAGTTTGCGAAATAGAAGAGCAGGCTTTATGAGTTCTGCCCGAGGTCCTTGTTATTATGGTACAGTGTACGTTTGAGTGGCCTGTTGAACCTTGCTTTTATTTAACCAACATATGTCAGCATAATAACATTTGTCTGCTAAGTTCGCACGCGACGTAACAGAACTTCTAGTTTGAAATTTTAAATATAAATTTTATAGTATATTTTTATGTGAAACTTCGTCTCTGACATTAAGGAAGGAACATAGACTGAGGGTGTTGAGAATATTTGGACCGAAGAGAAATGAAGTGACAGGAAGTTGGAGAAAACTGCATAATGAGGAGCTTCAAACTTGTGCTCTTCTCCAAGTATAATCAGAATGATCAAGTCAAGGAGGATGAGGTGGGCAGGGTATGTAGCACGAATGGGGGACAAGAGGAATGCAAATAGGATATTGGTGAGAAAGCCAGAAGGAAAGAGACCACTGGGAAGACCAAGACGTAGGTGGGTGGACAATATTAAAATGGATCTTAGAGCGATAGGATACGGTGGTATGGACTGTTTTAATATGGCTCCGGATAGGGGCCAGTGGAGGGTTCAACGAACTTTGGGTTCCATAAAATGTTGTGAAATGCTTGAGTAGCTGCACAACTGGGGGCTTCTCAAGAAGGGCTCAGCTCCATTATGTTAGTTATGTTGCTTGACCTGTAAGAACATCTGAACCAAGTGTGAGGAAATCACGAAATAAGGATCACTTGATCGGAACGTTCTGCTCCGTACTGGGTAGCCGGTTCAACCTCGCTGGCTTCGAACATTGTGCTAGGTTCTCACACCAGTGATCATGTAGAGTCATACAACGCAGTGTAGTCTGCTGAGAGTCAACCGACGTTTCGGAGGAACATGTTGCCTCCGCCTTCAGGGCCGAAGTGTACGCCAAGCAAAATACTAGCATGAAGCAGGCAGCAATAAAACATTTGCTTCCGAAACATCGGTTGGCCTTCAACGGATTATAACAAAAAACAAATTCCGTGGTTTTAGTCCGCAAGCGAACTATACCGATCGAGCGACCGCCGCTTGTCGGCGAAGTTGGTGCAAACTTTACCGGATAGCGGGTGTCGTCGGGAATCGAACCCGGACCTCTGGATCTGTAGCCAGGAACTCTGACCACTAGACCACAGAGGCGGTCCAACGGACTGTACGGTGTTATACCCGAGAGAGAGAGAATTCTTCATACGGCCATTCGCTTATTTTTGATATTACCATACCACATCACGTACACTACAAAATCCATACTACGTGTAATTTTAGTTTCTTTTTTTTTTTTGGGGGGGGGG